>NC_089505.1:51993812-52297928 GCF_036850995.1 Saccopteryx leptura | reverse complement strand
GAACTGCCTTTTGACCCAGCTATACCACTTTTAGGAATATACCCCAAGAACTGTTTCAAAAGAAGAAATGGCCTGACCTGCGGTGGTGCAGTGGGTAAAAGCGTCGACCTGGAACACTGAGGTCGCTGGTTTGAAATCCCGGGCTTCCCTGGTCAAGGCACATATGGGAGTTGATGCTTTCTGCTCCTCTCTCCCTTCTCTCTCTGTCTGTCTCTTTCTCTCTCTGTCTCCTCTCTAAAACGAATAAATAAAATCTTAAAAAAAAAAAAAAGAATGAAAAGAAGAAATGCACCCCCATGTTTATGGCACCATTGTTCACAATAGCAAAGATCTAGGAAACAGCCCAAGTGTCCGTCAGTGGACGAGTGGATTAAAAAGCTTTGGTACATATATACTATGGAATACTATGTCAGCCATAAGAAATGATGACATTGGATCATTTACAACAACATGGATGGACCTTGATAACATTATACTGAGCGAAATAAGTAAATCAGAAAAAAACTAAGAACTATATGATTCCATATATAGGTGGGACATAAAAATGAGACTCAGAAACATGGACAGAGTGTGGGGGTTACGGAGTGGGGGGAGGAGAGGGAGGGGGTTGGGGGAGGGGAGAGGCACAAAGAAAACCAGTTAGAAGGTGACGGAAGACAATTGGACTTTAAGTGATGGGAATGCAGCATAATTAAATGCCAAAATAACGTAGAGATGTTTTCTCTGAATATATGTACCCTGATTTATCAATGTCACCTCATTAAAATTAATAAAAAAAAAGAACTGTGCAAACCTGTAAGAATTTTTATGAGCTTATTTGAGCCAAACTGTCAACAATTGCCAGGAAGCAAAGTCTCAACAGATTGAGAAAATGCTCCAGAAAATGGTGGTTTTACCACTTTTTTTCTAACTTTTTATTTATTTATTCATTTTAGAGAGGGGAGAGAGAGGGGGGAAAGAGAGAGAGAGAGAGAGAGAGAAGGTAGAAGGAGCAGGAAGCATCAACTCCCATATGTGCCTTGACCAGACAAGCACAAGGTTTCGAACCAGCGACCTCAGTGTTACAGGTCAACACTTTATCCACTGTGCCACCACAAGTCAGGCTACCACTTATTTTATACATTAAAATCATAGGGCAAGATGTAAGGGGGGGGGTTGTTGGGCAGATAAAATATATTATGCTCACTTTGTTAAAGATGGCAGTGCCCACGTGGAAACCCTTTGCCCAGGTGATATTAGTTGCCCTTCTTCCTTGGGATTGGCGTGATTATGTTAATATATGTTGGGGGAGGGCTTCTGTACCAAAAGGTTTTAAAAGGAGAGATCACGTTGTTCCTGGGGAAGAGGGATTATGTTCTAGGAGGAGAGCAGAGAAAGGCCATGTGGAGGAGGCCAGGAGAAGCACCCAAGATGGCGGAGTGCTGAAGGAGAAGCCAGTTTGTGCAATTTGTTTAGAGAGAAGAAGATGGAGAATAGAGGTGAATAAGGCTAGTGAGCTAGAAACCTTTGATTCTAGGAAACTCGGATAAGTCAGTAGCTTTGTGAGCACTGAATGAGTGGGTTTTGGAGCCAAGTGTGTGTTTTTACTTGCCCACTGGGTGCAAGCTAGGATTAAAGTAATGGCCCACCAGTTCTTGGCTCTATTGTTTCATTACTGACTGTCTGAATCTAATATGAACCTGCATGGGCCAGGCAGCTGTGATGGTGGCCGTGACTACTGGCCATACAGAGGGTGTATGTGAAATCGGGATACAAAGTAAAAATGTATATACTGAAAGTTATTTTACATAGGCAGGAATAAGCTAGTTAACAGTTATTTAACATGATAATAACAATGGGGAGGGTGTTGTTGGCTTCTGCTCTGGTGGGATGCCTGCTCTGAGGGGGACAGGAAAAGATAATTCTTATATTTCAAAGGCATGTTTCAGGTAAGTTATTATAGATGCAAAAGACAACAGACAGGCTTGATTAAGGTAAGCACTGAGCTTTGCTAGAGAAAAATACCACCCCAAGACGTGCCTACCCACTATGAACTGCTTTCAGTTAGAAAGTTTGAATCTCAGACCATCTTGTGTGGTTACTTTGGGTCTCTGGGTCTGCAAGGCCACCATGCAAGCTCTCCTGGAGTTTGTCAGGGTCAGCATGTGGCCCCTTCTTCATCAACACCCTGAAAGAAGGAAATCTGAGGACTCGCTGGTTCAGCCCACTCATTTTACAGATGGCAAAATGAAACCTCAGATTTTTTTTTTAATCAAAATCTACTATCATTAGCCCCAGACCTGTAGGAGCTAGCTCCTGGAGTCTGACCTGGCAGCAAGAATCCAATAAATTCATTTTTTTTCAAGGAGGTAATAATGGTTGTTAAAAATGTAGGAGTACCTCACCTAGAAATATTCTCATTTCACTTAGGAGATACACAGTAGTGGGATTTTGTAAGGCCAGAGGCTGCCACCATTGTTGCCATTCACATGCAGGTTCACATTGGATTCGGGCAGACGGTAAAGAAACAGTGGAGCCAAAAAATGGTGGGCCATTCCTTTATTAAAGTCACACACCGGCCAACAAGCAAACACACAGGAAAGACCGCTTCCCTCTCATTCAGTGGCTCCCAAAGCCTTGACACATTCTCTGGTTCCACAACCAGGAGAATATTCTCTGCTTCCTCCTAGAATCAAAGGCCCCAAAGCCTCAGTAGGGCTCCCAAAGCCCCCCTCCACACTCTGCCTCTTCTTCTCCTCTTTGGATTCTTCCTCAGCACTCTGCATTCTCTCTGCTCTCCCTGCAGAACTGCCTGGGCCCACAAAGACCCCTCCTCCAGCAAACATTAGCAAACCAATGGCCCGTCCCAAGCAGAAATGCAATCCACAATTTGCAATCAACTGCCCTGCTCTGAGAGCAAACATACATGTGGCTGCTCAGTGCCATTTTATAACAATAAAAGTAAACAAACTCAAAAAATACAAATTTTACTAACTCATTTGCCCAACAGATTTTTGTAACGTCGATAGATAATGGGGAAAGGTCGGGCCCAGGAACTTTGGCTAGGACAAAGTGTGCCAAAAGAAACTTCCCAGGAGCCCTTTGGAAAAGAGCAACACCTCCGTCAGCCAGTGAGATTTCACCACATCATATTAACTCAACCACCCTAGGAACCCTTTAAATATCTCCACGCTGGTCACCCCTTGTGACTCCTCTGGTCTCTGTCCCCTGGGACCAGAGGACCTCACTGGGCGGGATGTGCTCTGTACTCAATAAAACCTTTTATTATTCCATATTTTGTGGCTTCAGCCTCTTCCTTCTTTCTCAGCAGGGAAAAATACCTTACATTTTGGTGCCAAAAACCCGAGAGGAGTTGAAGTCCGCAAGGACTGCTCCTCTTCCCTTCCCCTTTGAGAAAGAACCAGGATCTCCGACCTTCCACCCACTTTGGCGCACAGTGCAGTAAGTCCCCTGCCTCCAGCCACCCTTGAGTTCTTTCCTCCAAGACACCCGGTCCGAAACAGTAGCTAGGTCAGGGAAGTCTTTTCCGTTCCAAGTGCGTGTGTACCCATGGAGATGTCCTGAGCATATCCACTTTACCTTATCCGTTCGTGACCAGAGCTTGAGTTTTGGGATGCCAGTTCTCAATTCTGACTACTCTGAGGATGAGGGCAGCTGTGGGGGCACAGGAATCTCCCTTCCTAAAGAAGAAGAAACTGTTCTTCTTCTCCACTGTGGCCAGGCCACAGAACCCACTAAATTAGCCTCCTGAAGGGACTTTTGGTTTTAACACCCTCACCAATTTAACTATCACCAAAAAAGATGGGAGCTGGTTGGAGATCCCTACATTCACAGCTTCTAATTATTCTCGTGCTCGTCCTTAATCTCTGTGCCTCCTGTTCTACCACACAGGCCCTTTTTCTGGCCAGAGAAACCTCACCTAAAACCTCCACTCCTGATCTTTCCTTCTCCACGGACTCCCAACTCTTTCCCCCTCCTGCCTGGCCCCTGGGGGTGCCCCTCTTTCAGGACTTCTCTCTGGTCCCTCTGTGGACCTCTTCACTTGAGTCTCTTCCCTCCAGAAAGCCCCCTCCCTTCACAAGATCCTGTTTCTCATTCACCTGCAAATACCATTCTCTTTCTCCTCCCCTGCTGGCCAGGGGACCCTCCCTTCTCCACTGTGTTCTTAAGCTCCTCCTCTGTCAGGTCATTCTCAGCCTGGTATTGGCCCTTACACTGGTTTGCAGATCGCTCAATGCCAATTTTCTTACAGGAAGTTCTGGCCCTGTCTTGCCTTTGGCTCCAGCATTTCCTGCCAGATCTGGGTGCCAGAGTCCCCACGATCCCCCCTCCTCTTATTCCCAACCCCCAAACCCCTATCCAAAACCTGTGAACATGGCATTTAAAGTTTTCAATGGTCCCAACTAATAGAAACAGGCCAAGGCTGTTTGCCAGGCCCACATGCAGCAGAAAGTAACACTCCAGACCTAGGCTCTTGTGGCAGCCCTGAGGCTGGCACAGCAACAGAGGCAAGGCACAGGAAGTGCCTGACCCAAGTCCAAGCCATAGAGAGGAATCCCACCAGCAGCTTGCTTTAAGTGTGACAAGCAGGGTTACTGGTCCTGGCAGGGCTCCTGCCCATAGCTGCCCACTGAGCCTTGCCCTGACTGCAAGCAGTGCAGTCACTGGTGGAGCAATTGCCCCTTTGGGCAACAGGCACCTCTACGTGGAGGACAAGCCGCCTGAATGGAAAGCCAAGCCAGCCAGGTGGATGTATCGCTCAAACTCCTAGGACATGGCCTGGACTCGGAGAACCCAGGGTATGCTGCAACTAGTGGGTGAGTCCATCTCATTTCTTGTGGACACGGGAGCTGCCTTCTCTTTTTGCCATCACACTCTGGACCTCTAGTTCCCTCAGGGGTCTCGGTTATGGGAATGGATGGTGCCCCTTCCATTCCCCTTTTTACACCACTCCTGACATGCAGTTTTGCCTCAAGCTTGCCTCCATACAGGACCACAGGCAGTCGGAACCACTGGACTCCATCTGTCTCCAGCTCACCAAAAGGCTGGACCCTACAAATCCCCCTATTACTCCTCCTTTTAAAAAAATCTTTACAGGACCACATCCGCGAAGTTTCTCAACTCATGGCCAAACAGATGTTCCTCCTGACACCCCTCAAAGCCACCACCTTCTGATCTCCCCCTCCCCACAATGCCCCTATCAACAGGAAGTAGCCAGATGACTAAATGGCGCCCCTATTCTATTTAACACAAAAGGTCAGAATGTAAGGTCGGTGGATAATGGGGAAAGGTCAGGCCCAGGAACTTTGGCTAGCACCACCTACAACCAAGCGCACCAAAAGAAACTTCCCAGAAGCCCTTTGGAAAAGAGCGACACCTTCGTCAGCCAGTGAGATTTCACCACGTCATATTAACTCGACTACCCTAGGGACCCTTTAAATATCTCTCATGCGGGTCACCCCTTGCGACTTGCCTAGCCTCTGTCCCTGGGACCAGGGAACCTCATCAGGTGGAAAGTGCTCTGTACTCAAAGCCTTTTATTATTCCACACTTCGTGGCTCCGGCCCCTTCCTTCTTTCTCGGCAGGGAAAAATACCTTACAATTTCTTTCAGGTCTTTGAGCAGACTAGTAGAGAGGTATTTTGAGGGGACACTGTTGCCAAATAAGTTTGTAAAATATGATTTTTATGTTTACTCGCTTATAGTTTGAATTGGGGGCTGGGCATTGCCAGGTATGTGTGGTCTGTGAAATTGCAAATTACCTTCCTGCTTGGGAAGGACTATTGTTTTGCTAATGTTTGCTGGAGGAGAGGTTTTCATACCAGAAAGTTTTGAAAGGGAAGAGAAGGAGAAGCCATGTTGGCAGGGAAAGAGAAAGAAGCCATGTTTGCAGAGTGAGAGGAGAGAAAATCCAGAGTGCTAAAGAAGTCATGTTTGCAGAGTGAGAGGAGAGAAAATCCAGAGTGCTAAAGAAGTCATATTTGCAGAGTGAAAAGGTGTGCAGATGGGGAACCAGAGCTGAGGGGCTTTGCAAGCTTCGCTAAGACTGGTGGGGTCTTTGATTCTTGGAGAAACCAGAGAAGATTTTCATGGTTGTGGAACCAGAGAATGTATCAGGGCTTTGAGAGCCACTGAAAGAGAGGAAAGAGGTCTTCCCTGCCTGTTTGCTCATTGGCCGGAGCGAGACTTTAATAAAGGAATGGCCCACCATTTTTTGACTTCATTGTTTCTTTACCATCTGTCTGAATTCAACAAGAACCTGCATGTGAATGGCCATGACGATGGTAGCCCCTGGCCTTACAGACATTTTCCAAGTCTTTTCCAATTTGCATGATATAAATGGCTGTCTCTCTAGATACTATGTTTTGCTTTGATTACTGGAGAAGAACTACATTAATTTTACCCCCCTCCACACACACACATAGGTATCCCAAAGTCTGTAAAATTAACCTTTTTTAAATATGAAAACTAGAGCCTGACCTTTGGTGGCACAGTGGATAGTGTTGACCTGGAACACTGAGGTTGCTAGTTCTAAACCCCGGGCTTGCCTGGTCAAGGCACATATGGAAGTTGATGCTTCCTGCTCCTCCCCCTTCTTTTTCTCTCTTTCTCTTTCTCTCTCTCTCTCCTCTCTAAAATGAATAAAGTCTTCAAAAATAAATAAATAAATATGAAAACTAGAAAGCTTCGACCCCCTGAAGTTACAAAAGCTGTAAACATTTCAAACAGATGAAAAAGTAATCAACACATTGGAAGAAATCTTCAAATAGAAGTGATGCAATCTGAGCCAACTGTCAACATAAAACAACTTCCAAACCTGTAAGAATTTTTTATGAGTTTATTTGAGCCAAATTGTAGACAGTTGCAGGGAAGCAAATTCTCAACGAATTGACAAAGTGCTCCAGAAAATGGCAGTTACACCACTTACTTTATACATCAGAATCAAAGGGAAGACGTAAGGGGGGGAGGGAGGGTACATGAAATTGACCGGTCATAGATTAGGGATGTGGGAGAAGGCAAAGCGGGGAAATCTCTGGGATTGGATAAAAGTGAAAACGTATATGTTGTTGAAATGTTTACATAGGCAGGAGCAGGACAGTTAACAGTTAGTGGTTCACATAACAATAACAATGAGGTGTCTATCGGCTTTGGCTCTGGTGGGATGTCTGGCCTGCAGGAGAAGGAAGATGACCCGTACATTCCAGAGGCATGTTATCAGGTGTTATTATTGAGATGCAAAAGACAGCAGACTGGCTTGAGTAAAAGCAAGCATTGACCTTTGCTTAGAGAAAGTTCCTCCCTAGGACATGACTACCCACCAGGAGCTGCTTCCAGCTAGAAAGATTTGATTTAGACCATCCTGTGCTTACCTTAGTTCCCTGAGTTGTTAAGGCCACCATGCAGGCCCTCCCCAAGCCTGCTGGGTTCAATTCGTGGCCACATCCTCATTTAGCAAAAAATATATATATATATATTATTTTTATCCACACAACCTAACAAGTTATGTGAACTTGGGTAATTCAGGCTTTCTGAGCTTTCCCTCTCTCCAATATTTTAATATTTGTGTGTGTGTACACATGAAAATTCAAAAGGTACTGTGACATTACAGGAAATATATATTTGGTCTCTATGTCCCTCTCCTACCCTCTTCTGGATACAGAACTCTTAAAGCCCAGGAAATTTCCTGAGTGACAAGAGTGTGTTTTGGTATTCATAACAATCCCCCTTCAGTCATGTCAGAGTTTAAATTCAGTCATCAATCGCCAATGATTTGATCTATCTTTGGCCTATGTAATGAAACCTCCATAAAAATCCTAACCAGGCTTAGAGCTTCCCTGTTGGTGAACACATCCATGTGCCAGGAGGGGAGCATCTCAACTCCACAAGCAAAGAAGCTCCTCTACTCAGGACCCTTCGGCCACTTCATCCAGCTTTTCATTGGCATCTTGTATATTAACTAACTGCTAAATTTAAATAAAGTGTTTTCCTGAGTTCGTGAGCCATTCCCACAGATTATCAACCCTGAGGAGGGAGTAGCAGGAACCCCCAATTTGGTCGGTCAGAAGCCCAGGACTTGTGACTGGCATCTGAAGTGAGGGCCATATTGTGGTACTGAGCCCCTTAATTGTGAGATCTGATACTCGCTCCAAGTAGATAGTGTCAGAATTGAATTGAATTATTGGGCACCCAGTTGATGTTGGAGAATTGAAGAATCACAGAGGTATAAAGAGTAAACAGTGAAAAACTCACTTTTACAGATTGTCCTGTTGCCTAGTTTCTGTTTCCCTCTCTGGTCTCAGAGGCAACTGTTATTATCAATTACCTGTATTAGGTGCTATGGACTGAATTGTATCTCTACCCAAAATTCATACTGAAGCCTCTACCTCTCAATGTGATAGTATTTAGAAATGGAGCTCTTGGGAGGCAATTAGATTTCGATGAGGTCATGAGAGTAGGGCCCTCATAATGGGATTAGTGTTGTTATAACTAGAGACACCTTGCTCTCTCTCTTCACCCTATGAGGACACAGTGAGAAAGCAGCCACATGCAAGCCAGAAAGAGAGTTCTCAGTAGAACCTGACTATACTGGCACCCTGATCCCAGATTCCCAGCCTCCAGAACCATGAGAAAATAAATTTCTGTTATTTAAGTCACACAGTCTATTGTGTTGTGTTGTGGCAGACTGAGCTGACCAAGATATTTGGGTATCTTTTCAAAAATACTTTGTGCATAAATAAGCAAAAATAAATATATTTATATTAGTTTTCTTCCTTTTTTTCATGCAAATGGTTCTGCAACTTGCCATTCTCTATCTTGGAGAACAGTCCAAGTCATTGTATTTCTTTTTTTAATAGCTGCAGAACATTTTTCCATTGTGTGAATACACTGTAGCTCATTTAACCAAACTTCTATTGCTCAATATTTAGATTGCTTCCAAATTTTTGTTATTATATATAATACTACAAATAACTGTGCACATGAGAGCTATTTGTTGGCTAAATTCCTAGAAAAGAATTGCTGGGTGAATGCATACTTATATCTATAATCTTGATAAACATTGCCAAATTGCCCTTCATAGTGATTGTGCCAAATTACAGTCTATTCAATATGTATAATAGTCTTTGTTTTTCACTCACTTTCACCTACACAGTACCTTAGCAAACTTCTGAGATTCGCCAAATTAACATATAAAATATTACTTTATATTTTTCTTTCCTTTTTTCTTGCATTTTTTAAATGTATGAAATTGAGTATCTTTTCATATACTTGAGTCTTTTGTGTATTTCTTCTACAGTTTACTTCCTTTTTGATTATTATATTTTTCTTACTGTTTTATAGGTTCTCTTTATTAATACAGAGAAATAAAAGCTTTATATATGGTAAGAATTGCAAACTTCCCCCCACTTTGTTGTTTGAATTTTGACTTTCCTTGTGATGATTTTTGTCATATTGAACTTTTTTTTTTTTTTTATAGCTCAATTTAAAAATTTTTTCTTTTAAGCCTCAGGTGTTTCAATATATGTACTTAGACATTCTTTCCCCACTCCAAGATAAAAAATATTTCCCTGCTTTCTTCTACTTCTACTTTTTATATTTAAGTTTTGGACTCATCTGAAATTTATTTGGATGTAAGGTATGAAGTATGGATCCAATAAAATTTATTTCCAGAGTCACCTAGTTTATCTAATGACTGAATAATTAATTTTTTCCTTTTTTATTTGAAATACACCTTTATCATATGCCAAATAATAGCATATGCCAAATAATATTATATACTGTGTCATATATGTTTTGAGGTCTTTTTCAGAATTTTAACCTCTTTCCCAATGAGCTGCTTGTTATGTACAAACACTGCACTGTCTAAATGGTTATGACTTTATGTTTTGATATCAGTGTTGGTTCCCCCTTCTTTTTTAAATAATAATCTTGAGTCTTCATGTCCATTTATTTTTCATATTAACTTCAGAGACATCTTAATTGGTCTCAAAAAAATTCCATAGAATATTTTTACTGATATTTTATTAAAATAAGGAAAGTTGACATGCTTATAAGATTGAGTCGTTCTACTCAAAAGTAGAACACACTGACCAGGTGATGGCATGGTGGATGGAGTGTCAACCTGGGATGCTGAAGACCCAGGTTTGAAACCTCAAGGTTGCTGGTTTGAATGCAGGCTCACCAGCTTGAGCATGGAATGATAGACATGATCCCAGGGTTGCTGGCTTGAGCAAGGGGTCACTGGCTCAACAGGAGCCCACTCTGCTCTCAAGGCACATATGAGAAAGCAATCAGTGAATAACTACAATGATTCAACTATGAGTTGATGCTTCTCATCTCTCTCCCTCCCTGTCTATCTTCTCTAAAAAAATGAAAAGCAGAACACACCTTTCTATTTGTCCACATTCTTTCTTGTACTCCTCAGTAGTGTTTTAAGTTTTTCTTGTTTATTTATTTGAATTAAGTATAATTGACATATAACATTAGTTTCAGGTATTCGACATAATGATTCAATCTGTATATGTTGAAAAGTGATTGCCACAATAAATCTAATGAAAATTTGTCACTTTAAATAGTAACAAAAAAATTTTTTTGTAATAGGGATTTTAAGATTTACTCTCTTAGCAATTTTCAAATATGCAATATAATATTATTAACTATAGTCATATGCTATACACTACATTGCCATTACTAATTTGTTTTATAACTGAAAATTCAGACCCTGGCCAGCTGGCTCAGTAGATCAAGTGTTGGCCCAGTGTATGGACTTCCTGGGTTTGATCCCCAGTCAAGGCACACATGAGAAGCGACCATCTGCTTCTCTTTCCCTCCCTCTCCCTCTTCTCTCCTTCTTCCCCTCCCACAGCTGGTGGCTTGATTGGTTTCAGCACCGGCCCCAAACAGGGTTGCTGGATGAATACTGGTAGGCAGTATTTGGGAGTCTGTCTCACTATATCCCCTCATCTCACTTAAAAATAAAATAACCGGAAGTTTGTACCTTTTCATCTTCTTCATCCATTTTGCTCCCTGCCACCCCTCGACACACACACCTTTGGCAACCACCAATCTGTTCTCTGTATCTGTGAGCTTGTTTTTTTGTTTGTTTACTTTTTAGATTACATATTTATATGAGATCATATGGTATTTGTTTTTCTCTTAGTATAATGTCCTCTAAGTATATCCATATTGTCACAAATGCCAATATTTTCTTTTTTAAGGTTAAATTATCTTTATTATATGCAGCTTAAGTGTCTGTCGCTGATAGCTTATTGGTTGCTTGCATAACTGTACTAGCCAATGGGGTGAAGTTGCCACGGCTGAACGCAAATTGAGCGGGTCAGGGGGAAGGTGAACATTTGTTTGCATTGGCAATCATCTGTTTTACATAAAAACTACGTCCTAACGTAATTTCTTTTAAGAATGCCTCCTAGAAAATACAGCACTGAAGAGGAGAGAAAAGGAGCTAAAGCTGCACAAAAACAGCTTTCTTGACAAAAAGAAACCACTGAGCAGAGAAAGACAAGGCTTGCTTCAGTCGCAGAGCAAATGCGTCTTTCTCAGCAAAATGAGACTGATGAGCATAGAGAAACAAGGCTTGCCTCAGATGCAAGACAAAAAAGCCTGTCTCGACAAAATGAGTCCCTTGAACAAAGGCAGGAGAGAAATGCAAAAAAACGACAGAGTAATGCTGACCGAAACGCAAAAAGGATTAAAACAGCTTCAAACGGAGAAACTTTAATTTTGGAGCATTCCTCTGGTGACATGAATATTAAATGTGAACACTGTCAGTCCTTAAACTTCAAGTTAGAAACTAATCAATTTGACCGTGGCAAGAAAGGATTTTCTCAATGTTGCAAGTACAGAAACATTGTAGTTCCACTAGTTGAAATGTTGTGTACAAAGAGATCTTTGACATGTGAATTAACATTTTATTATTTAAATCACCTTTATTTATTGAGCTAGCAGTGGCTCTTAAGAAATGTACCACCAGTGGTTTCCTTCATTGCACTCTACTTTAAGCAATTAAGCAAGTAGAAGGGGGAAACCCCATGGGGCACTAAGCAAAGGGGCGTTCTCGCCACCTGCCCTGGGTAATTCAGTTTGAATTAGCAGACACCTTTGCACAAATCATTTTAATTACAATTATAATATCTAGAACAGCGGTCATTTTGTATGACCGCCAGGCTTTCTAGTATGTATATATAATCACATATTCTTTATTCATCCATCATGCATCATTGGACACTTAGGTTGTTTCTATGTCTTGGCTAGTGTAAATAATGCTGCAGCAAACATGGAGATGCATATATATTTTGAGTTAGTGTTTCTGTTTCCTTTGGATACATACCTAGAAGCAGAATTGCTGGGTCACATAGTGGTTCTGTTTTTAAATTTCTGAGGAGCCTCCATACTACTTTCCACAGTGGCTGCATCACTGTGCATTCCCACCAGTGCACGAGGGTTCCCTTTTCTCTACATTCTCACCAGCAGTTATCACTTATCTCTTTTATATAATATAATAGTCATTCTAATAGGTATTGTTGTAAAGTGACCAGCAAGTTCCACAAAGACACCCAAATTACAGAAAAATTTCAAAGAGAAGTTTATTAGCCAGCTAGTTACACGGGGCATAATCACAAATCATATAGGCCCCAATACAGTTCTGATGAGTCTGCTTTTAAAGACAAAATAACATACTGGTTGGGGTGGATAAGGAGGGGCTCATGATGCCTTTGTCTAGAGGTATATGTCACTCTCATAACTTTAGGATGGGAGGGTGAGTCAGAATGTAGGAATTCTTAATTAAGGAATTCTACATAAAAAATTTTTTCTAAAGGCTTTTAAAAAAAGAGAAGAGGAGGAGGTTTTCAGATAAGTTCTAACTTCTTTGCTCTGTGTGGCAAGTGGCCCCAGGCACTCTTTCAGAGAATTACAGGAAGTAGTTAGCCCTTCTTCTTGTTTCTTTTCTCCCTCAGAAAGAAGGGATAGATGGGCCTCACTTTTCCTTTCAAAATGCTAATGCTAACAGTTTTTATAGTTTCTTGGCACCTTGTCACATTCCCCACTGGTTTTATTTAGTTTTAATCAAATCCTTGATTCAACTTTTTTATTACTCTGCAGTACAAGGGTATAGTGACTTCTTGAGTGTCATTAATTTGATAGAGTTTACCTTTTCTCAAACCACCTACAACCTGCACAAACCTTCTGTAACTTACATAACCTTCAACTTTCATGAACTTTCTTATCTATTCAGAAATAATTAGCTTTCATAACAACTTACTTTCTTCCTTTTTCTTTCAAAAGTATTTTATACCTTATACCAGGGGTCCCCAAGTTTTTTACACAGGGGGCCAGTTCACCGTCCCTCAGACCATTGGAGGGCCACCACATACAGTGCTCCTCTCACTGACGACCAATGAAAGAGGTGCCTCTTCTGGAAGTGCAGCACGGCGGTGGGGGGGGGGGGGGATAGATGGCCTCAGGGGGCTGCATGGGGGGATAGATGGCCTCAGGGGGCCGCATGCGGCCCGTGGGCCATAGTTTGGGGACGCCTGCCTTATGCTTTCTATTATTAAAACTATACAATTCCTTTTTAGTCAGAACTCTTAATTTTAAAAATCTTAACCTTTACTGACATCCAAGCTGGCAACAAGCAATTTTTTAAAAATATACTTCCTTTTGGAGCTGTCCTCCCTCTAAGTCGCTAATATTTATAGGTTACTTTATAGGGGTAGCCATAAGCACATATATACTTTTCATTTACCTTGTAGTTTCCCTTCCAGCAAAGGGACTTATATCTCCCTTCTGTATGACCCACAGCAGCACACATATCAAACCTTAAAGATGACTTGTTCTAGCATTTCCTAGATTTTAGTTTCCCTCCCTTCCCAAAATTCAATTGTAAGGAGTCCCACAGCAAGACCAGCCAGCTTTGGGTTTGTGGCTGGAGCAGGGCATGTTGTTCTTCTCAGGGTCAACTTACAGGGGATGGTGGGATCCGTTTGCACCGTCTCTAAGGGGTTTCCAAGGGAGCTTAGGGAGAAGCAGTGTCACACTGCCTAATACAATTCTATATGGGATGAATTTTTGCCTAGTAAGGGGTGCATTTAGCTTCTAGCAAAACAAGGGGGAGGAAATCTTTCTGGCTTTCACCAGGTTTTAGAATAAATTTGATCAGGACTTTTTCAGAGTTTGGTTTACTTTTCCTGAACTCTGAGGCCTGTAAGTACAATGTAATTTCTAATATTGAGTGCCTTTTCTACTAGCTGTGAGACCTTAGATATAAACACAGGCCTATTACACTGGGGAACAAAATTTTAGGTGCATCCACAAAAACACTTGTTCTTACCTAATTCGAGTGTGCTGATCTCAAATCTGACATTAGTTTTTCTCTGTAAGCTAAAGGTTTTTTTGCAATTCAAGAATTTAGGTTTTCATCTTATTATAAAACTTTCAACATTTAGTTTAACATAATGAAGTAGAATGGCTTCTTGGGCATCTTCTTTGTGAAAATATAATAATTTATATAATGCAGTAATACACTAATACACTAAAAGATATGATTGCATCAGAATTTCTCTACAATTTCAAAATAGAACATAATTAAAACACTTATTTTAATCATAAAATTTGCACAAAACTTATTTAAATCCTATTCGGGCAAAAATTTGCGTTTGTAGCTCTAGTGTTTGTGTACTTGTTGAGGACAATTTTGTTTGATGGTCTAGCAGTAGTCTGCCATTATATTTCTGCCCCATCATCCTTGATAACACTCTTCCATCGTCTTCAGATCTTTTTTTTTACACTTTTTTTTAGTTTAAATTAATTGACTTTTTAAAATCCTATTTTTATTAATTTTAATGCAGTGACATTGATAAATCAGGGTACAGATGTTCTGAAAAAACATCTCCAGATTATTTTGACCATTGATTATGCTGCATACCTCTCACCCAAAGTCAAATTGTCTTCTGTCACCTTCTAACTGGTTTTCTTTGTACCCTTAACACCCCCCCCCCGCCCTCCCTCTCCTTCCTCGCCCCCCTCCCCAACCCCTGTTACCATCACATTCTTGTCCATGTTTCTGAGTCTCATTTTTATGTCCCATCTATGCATGGATTCATATAGTTCTTAGTTTTTTCTGATTTACTTATTTCACTCCGTATAATGTTATCAAGGTCCATCCATGTTATTGTAAATGATCTGATGTCATCATTTCTTATGGCTGAGTAGTATTCCATAGTATATATGTACCAAAGCTTTTTAATCCACCTGTCCTCTGACAGACACTTGGGCTGTTTCCAGATCTTCACTATTGTGAACAATGCTGCTATAAACATGGGGGTACATTTCTCCTTCTGGAACCATCCTATGGTGTTCTTGGGGTATATTCCTAACAGTGGGATGGCTGGGTCAAAAGGTAGTTCGATTTTTAATTTTTTATGGAATCTCCATACTGTTTTCCACAGTGGCTGCGTCAGTCTGCATTCCCATCAGCAGTGTAGGAGGGTTCCCTTTTCTCCACATCCTCCCCAGCACTTATTCTGTGTTGTTTTGTTGAAGAGCGCCATTCTGACTGGTGTGAGATGATATCTCATTGTGGTTTTAATTTGCATTTCTCTAATGATTAGTGATGTTGAGCATTTTTTCATATGCCTATTGGCCATCTGTATGTCCTCTTTGGAGAAGTGTCTATTCATTTCTTTTGCCCATTTTTTGATTGGATTGTTTGTCTTTATGGTGTTGAGATTTACAAGTTCTTTATAAACTTTGGTTATTAACCCCTAATCAGATGTAATGTCAAATATGTTCTCCCATTGTGTAGTTTGTCTTTTTATTCTGTTCCTTTTTTCTTTGGCTGTGCAAAAGCTTTTTAGTTTGATATAGTCCCATTTGTTTATTCTGTCTTTTATTTCCCTTGCCAGTGGAGATAAATCAACAAATATATTGCTGCGAGAGATGTCAGAGAGCTTACTGCCTATGTTTTCTTCTAAGATGCTTATGGTTTTACAGCTTACATGTAAGTCTTTTATCCATTTGAGTTTATTTTTGTGAATGGTGTAAGTTGGTGGTCTAGTTTCATTTTTTTGAAGGTTGCTGTCCAATTTTCCCAAAACCATTTGTTGAAGAGGCTGTCTTTACTCCATTGTATGCCCTTACCTCCTTTGTCAAATATCAGTTGTCCATAGAGCTGTGGGTTTATTTCTGGGTTCTCCACTCTGTTCCATTGATCTATGTGCCTGTTCTTATGCCAAGACCATGCTGTTTTGAATACAATGGCCTTGTAGGATAGCTTGGAATCAGGAAGTGTGATACTTCCCCTTTTATTCTTCTTTTTTAAGATTGTTGAGGCTATTTGTGTTCTCTTTTGGTTCCATATAAATTTTTGGAATATGTGTTCTATATCTTTAAAGTTGACATACTTTATTGGTATTTTAATTGGTATTGCATTGAATTTATAAATTGCTTTGGGTAATATAGACATTTTAATGATGTTTATTCTTCCTAACCATGAGCATGGTATATGCTTCCACTTGTTTGTATCTTCCTTGATTACTTTTATCAATGTTTTATAATTTTCCGAGTACAAGTCTTTAGTCTCCTTGGTTAAATTTATTCCTAGGTACTTTATTTTTTTTATTGCAATAGTAAAGGAGACTGTTTCCTTAATTTCTCTTTCTGACTGTACATTGTTGGTGTATGAAATTGCCTCTGATTTCTGAGTATTAATTTTATATCCTGCCACCTTGCTGAATTCATTTATCAGGTCCAGTAGTTTTTTGACTGAGACTTTAGGGCTTTCTATATACAATATCATATCATCTGCAAATAATGATAGCTTTACTTCTTCTTGTCCAACTTGAATGCCTTTTATTTCTTCTTCTTCTTCTCTGATTGCTGTGGCTAGGACTTCTAGAACTATATTGAATAAGAGTGGTGAAAGGGGGCCCCCCTGCTTTGTTCCTGATCTTAAGGGGATTGCTTTTAATTTTTGCCCATTGAGTATGATGTTGGCTGTAGGTTTGTCATAGATGGCTTTTATCATGTTGAGGTATGTTCCCTGTATTCCCACTTTGCTGAGAGTTTTGATCATGATTAGGTGCTGGATTTTATCAACTGCTTCTTCTGCATGTATCAAAATTATCATGTAGTTTTTCTCCTTCCTTTTGTTTATGTGATGAATCACATTGATTGATTTGTAAATACTGTACCAGCCTTGCCTTCCCAGAATAAATCCCACTTGATCATGGTGTATGATTTTTTTTTATATATTGTTGGATCCCATTTGCTAATATTTTGTTGAGCATTTTAGCATCTATATTCATCAGGGATATTGGCCTATAATTTTCTTTCTTTGTGTTGTCTTTGCCTGGTTTTGGAATCAGAATTATGCTCGCCTCATAAAAGGAGATTGGAAGTCTTCCTTCCTCTTGAATTTTTGAAATAGTTTGAGAAGGATAGGAGTTAGTTCTTCTTTGAATATTTGGTAGACTTCACTTGTGAAGCCATCTGGCCCAGGATTTTTCTTTGTTGGGAGTTTTGTGATAACTGTTTTTTTTGTTGTTGTTGTTGTTTTCTTTTTTTGTATTTTTCTGAAGCTGGAAACGGGGAGAGACAGTCAGACAGACTCCCGCATGCGCCCGACCGGGATCCACCCAGCACACCCACCAGGGGCGACGCTCTGCCTTGACCAGAGCCACTCCAGCGCCTGGGGCAGAGGCCAAGGAGCCATCCCCAGCGCCCGGGGTCATTTTGCTCCAATGGAGCCTCGGCTGCAGGAGGGGAAGAGAGAGACAGAGGGGAAGGGGGTTGGAGAAGCAAATGGGCACTTTTCCTATGTACCCTGGCCGGGAATCTAACCTGGGTCCCCCGCACGCCAGGCCGATGCTCTACCGCTGAGCCAACCGGCTAGGGCCTTGATGACTGTTTTGATCTCATTTGGTGTAACCAGTCTGTTTAGGTTTTCTGATTCTTCCAGATGGATTTTTGGAAGATTGTATGTTTCAAAAAATTTGTCCATTTCATCTAGATTGTCTAGTTTTTTGGCATACAGTTCTTCATAGTATTTTCTTACAATATTTTGTATTTCTGTTGTGTCAGTTGTTATTTTTCCACTCTCATTTCTAATTTTATTTATTTGAGTCCTCTCTCTCTTTTTCTTCGTGAGTCTAGTTAAAGCTTCATCAATCTTGTTTACCTTTTCAAAGAACCAGCTCCTGGTTTCATTGATCCTCTGTATTGTTTCTTTAGCCTCTATGTCATTTATTTCTGCTCTGATCTTTATTATTTCTTTCCTTCTACTACATTTGGGCTTTACTTGCTGTTCTTTTTCTAGTTCTTTTAGATGCAGGGTTAAGTTGTTTATTTGAGCTTTTTCTAGCATCTTAAAGTGTGCCTGTAATGCTATGAATTTCCCTCTCAGGACTGCTTTTGCTGTGTCCCATAAATTTTGAGTTGTTGTATGCATGTTATCATTCATTTCTAGGAATTTTTTATTTCTTCTTTGATCTCATTCTTAATCCATTCATTATTTAACAACCTGCTATTTAGTTTCCATGTGTTTGAGAATTTTTGAGCTTTTCTGTTGTGGTTGATTTCTAGTTTCATGCCATTGTGATCAGAGAAAGTACTTGATATGATTTCAATCTTCTTAAATTTATTGAGACCACTTTTGTGCCCTAACATGTGGTCTATCTTAGAGAATGTATCATAAGCACTTGAAAAGAATGTATATTCTTCTGCTTTAGGGTAAAAAGTTCTGAAGATATCTATTAAATCGAGTTGATCTAGTGTGTCCTTTAAGTCTGCTGTTTCTTTGTTAATTTTCTTTCTTGAGGATCTATCTAGTGATGTTAGTGGGGTATTAAAATTCCCTACTATTATAGTGTTGCTGTTGATCTCACTCTTTATATCCATCAAATTCTGCTTTATATATTTAGGTGCTCCTATATTAGGTGCATAGATATTTATAATAGTGATATCTTCCTGTTGGATTACTCCCTTTATCATTATGTAGTGGCCTTCTTTATCTCTTATTATATCCTTTGTTTTAAAGTCCATTTTGTCTGATATAAGTATTGCTACCCCAGCTTTTTATTCATTTTTATTTGCATGAAATGTTTTTTTCCATCCTTTTACTTTCAACCTATGTGCATTTTTTGTTTTAAAGTGTGTCTCTTGTAGACAGCATATGTATGGGTTCTGTTTTCTTATCTAAGCAGCTACCCTATGTCTTTTGATTGGATCATTTAATCCATTTACATTTAAGGTTATTATTGATATCTAGTTGTTTATTGCCATTTTATTTTTTAAAGCTATATTTCTCTTTTGCTATATTCTTTTCCCACTTTGATCTGTTTACACCATGCCCCTTAACATTTCCTGCAGCATTGGTTTTGTTGTAATGAATTCCTTGAGGGTTTTTTTTGTCTGGGAAACTTTTTATTTCTCTTTCAATTTTAAACGATAGCCTTGGTGGATAAAGTAGTCTTAGTTGTAGGCTCTTGTTCTGTATTACTTTGAATATTTCTTGCCATTCCCTTCTGGCCTCAAGTGTTTCTGTTGAGAAGTCTGATGTCATCCTTATGGGAGCTCTTTTGTAGGTGATAGCGTTTTTTTCTCTAGCAGCTTTTAATATTTTCTCTTTATCACTTAGCTTTGGTATTTTAATTATGATGTGTCTTGGTGTAGGTTTCTTTGGGTTTCTCTTTAGTGGAATTCTCTGTGCTTCTTGAACTTGTGAGAGTTTCTCCTGCATTAGTTGAGGGAAGTTTTCAGCTATGATATGATTGAACAAAGCCTCTATGCCTTGTTCTTTCTCTTCCTCTTCAGGAACCTCTATGATGCAGATGTTATTTCTCTTCATGTTGTCACAGAGCTCTCTAAGAGTTTCCTCAGGCTTTTTGAGTCTCTTTTTTTTTCTTCTCTGCTTTCATGCCTTCATTCCAGTTGTCCTCCAACTCGCTGATTCGATCCTCAGTTCTATCCATCCTACTTTTAATTCCTTCCATTGTGGTCTTCATTTCTGATATTGTATTTGTCATCTCTGACTGATTATTTTTTAATATTTCAATATCTTTTTTTATACTTGCTATTTCTTTATTTAGGTGTTTGTGATGACCATCCATTGTTGTTCTAAAATCCCTAAGCATCCTTACAATCATTATTTTAAACTCCGCATCTGGAAGTTTGATTATTTCCATATCACTCAGTTCATCTCCTGAAGGTTTCTCTTATGATTTCATTTGGATTGCACTTCTTTGTCTTCTCATTGTGTCTGGGTGTTTGGGTTTGGGGTTTTTTTTGTAGAGCTGGTTGAGTCTAGGCTTGGTGTTGTCTGCCTCCAGTTTTCAATTGTGTTATTTCTAGGTCTTCTTGGGTTGGTATCAGCTATTATTTATAATCCACTTTTGGATTTGGGTCGCTTTTAAGTCTTGATTTGTTTGTTTTCTTAACAGGTGATAGTCTTGTTTGCTGATCTCAGCAGGGGGCTTATTTGAAACTGTAGCCAGGAATGGGGTAGGTGTAACTTGAGACTCTGAAGGCCTCTTCTGCCAGTTCTATCTCTGGGGGCAGGGTGTTTTCTCAGCTTTAGTAGGGGGAGGTGTATCTCAGATCTCCATGGAGACCTGAGTTACTGCCCCTACTCCCCACTTCTTGATTTCAGGTGTGTCTTGTTGCGTTGATTGGAGCTGGAGAGATGTCTGGAGATCTCTGACCCGGAAGCACTTTATTCTTTTGTTTTGTGGAAGGATCAGCCCCTCCCCCAGCTATGACCGCCTCCAGCACTGGATGAGTCAGCTTCTCAGGTCATCCCCTGCATTCCTCTGCTCCTCACTGTCTGTCTGTCTCTCTCTCCTCTTTCTTTTTGGAATACAAGCGGCCCTTTCAACACACCTCATTCCCTGGTCACCAGGCAAGTGGCTGTGAGCAGTATTTTCTGCTCTTTTCCTTGGAGTGAGAGACTTTCTGGGCTCTCAGCCTCACCCCGCCTCTGTTCCTGTAAGCAGAGGAGATTCACACACTCCCTACTAGGTTTGTTGTGGCTTCTTCTTTGCTCCTTGGTTTTTGAGAGCTGTTCTTGTAGTCCAGAGTTGGTTTTTTACACTGATTGTTCCTAAATTAGTTTGTAATCCAGTTCGGTGGTGTGAGCTGGGAGTCTGTGCATCTGTCTACTCTCTGTTGCCATCTTAAGAATCCTTCAGAACTTGATGAAAACATTCTCCCTTTCTACCTGTTCATAACTAACAGCTCCAGGATTTTCAGGAAACTTATCAAGGTGACTGTTCAGGAAGTGAATCTTAATGCTCATGTTACATCCAAAGTTGCAGAAAGCCAACAGCATTCTTTGAACCAGAAGTTCATAGTTTTCTGCTTTTATGTTGCCAAGGAAGTTCTTTGTAACTGCCACAAAAGACTGCCATGCTACTTTCTCTTCCTTATTCATCTTCCTGGCAAATTCCTTGTCACATATGAGGGTTCAAATATGGGGTCCATTAAATACACCTGCTTTTATCTTCTCAAAAGACAAGGCAGGAAAAGTAGAAATAATATGTTGAAAACATTCACTTTTTCTATTCAAAGACTGAACAAACTGCTTCACTAAGCCACGTTTGATGTAAAGTGGGGTAAAAATGATTCTGTCTCAATTAATTACAGGTTCATTCATAATGTTTTGTATCCCTACTTCCAGAGCTTCGCGTTTTGGCCATTCTTTCTGTGTCCAGTGTTTCTCTCAAGCTCGGCTGTCCCACAAACACAGAAAGCAAGGATACTTTGTGAAACCTCTCTGTTGTCCTAGCAGAAAATTTACCATTTTAAGATCCATACAAATGATCCAGTTATGCTCCTCATACTTCAAATAGTCAAGGACAATTTTTATGTCATTATAATCTTCTCACAGATGAGTTGAATAACCAATTGGAACCACTGCATAAACATTACTGTTGTGTAGGAGAACACATTTCAGATTCCATTTAGAGCTGTCAAGAAATAGCCACCATTCTGTTGGATTGTAAGTGGTAGCACCTAGTTGGCTGAGAAGACTACTGATATCATGACAGTAAACAAAGTGTTTGTCTTCAGAAAAAAAAGTCTACAAAAATTTGTTCACGCTTCCTGAAATGGGATACTTTATGTGACCAGTGAAGTACATTCTTTTCTTGAAGCCTGGAGGGTAATAACTCAGCTGCTTTCTTTGATAGGCCCAAATCTCTTACTAAGTTATTCAATTTGGATTGGCTAAAGTGCTGAGGGGTTAATGACTGCTTGGCATCAGAAGAAGACCCTTCAGATTCTACAACCATTTCCTCATGCATCTTATCAAAATACACTTGATTACCATATTCACTTTCTTTGTCCTTAGAAGAAATAAAACAATTGAAAACTGGAACCGAGAGTATTTCAGAGTGTGGGATAGGTTGTATTGCTGAAGGAATGTTAGGATATGTGATCATATGCCATTTTTTTTTGTTGATGCCCTTTGTCTGAATCAGACAGAAATAACAGTCACTGCTGTGGTCCTTAGGTTCAAGCCAAACCATGAAAATACCAAAAAGCATTCCTTTGCGTTTTTCTTTTGTCAAGTTACAAAACATTTCCTCACAATTATGACACACAATATGAGGAGCCCAACTCTTGTCTTGATTGCCAAGGGGAACTTGAAAATAGGCAATATATGCATGTGTCACAAATGAAATATTTCACCTTTGACGTTGAAGTGTATAACAGCCACATATATAACAGAAGGTGTACTATTCTTACATTCACGCCTACTCAAAGAAGCCAGGATTCAATCTTAAAACAAAATAAGAGAGTGTTTTTATCAGATAATAATTTTTACATTTAAAAACGACAATTATGTAAAAATGACAATTGTAAAACATTAATTGCCTTGTGGTTGTGTTCAATCCAAGAGTCGTTGCCCTTCAACTTCAATTTAAAAACTAATGCATGCCATTAACTGTAACAAAAAGAAATTAAAATTGCATAAAAACTAGAGCATGCACCAAAAAACAAATTTCAGATTTGGAATTAGCAATGCAGAAATATATAGACACAGTTCTAAAACCTCATGCAACAGAAAATGAAAAAAAAAAATTTGTTCCCCAGTGTTATATTTTCTAATTGATTATTGATTTTATCTTTAAAAGGCTGTTTATATCTATATATGGGGGTTCCTCAGGTTACCACACAATTCTGTTCCAACAGGGATATAACACAAATTTTGGTGTCAGTCGAAATACACCCTAGCCTGAGTCACTTACCTATCCTAACACAGTTGTAAATCATAATCTAGAACATTAAAAAAATAAAACCACACAAACAGCTAATGCAAGTCTTTGATGCATACTTTGGAATGCCAAGTCCTGCGGGGGCAGAATGTTGCCCCGGAAGCACTGATAAGGTTGTTTATAGGAAACAGCTGATCCCTAAGCCATTTTCCTACATATCTCCTTTTTGTTTTTGTATAGTCGTGTAAGCAGTTTTTGCAGCCTCCTTCTGCATTAATTATCTGAGGATTTGTTGTGAGCATCTGAAGACTAAAGAAAATTATATTAAAATAATACATATCCCAATGAGACTTCCCAATAATCCAGTACCCCATTGTTTGTTTGTTTGTTTTTTTGGTTTTTTTTTTTAATTTTCTCTCTTTTTTTTAAATATTTTATTTATTGATTTTTAGAGAGGGGGAGAGAGAGAAAGAGAGAGAGAAGGGGGAGGAGCAGGAAGCATCAACTCCCATATGTGCCTTGACCAGGCAAGCCCAAGGTTTCGAACCAGCAACCTCAGTGTTCCAGGTTGACGCCTTATCCCACTGCGCCACCACAGGTCAGGCAGCCCCATTGTTTTATCCAAGAAATAGGATTAAGGGATTGCAGACCATCAGAATAGTAGTATGGTTATAATTAGACATACTCCATCATCAAGCTTTACAGAAATTGCAGGTTTCATTCTCCTTGCTACAGCCTCAAACTGCATACCCCTTAGGGGCCCAACAGATCACAGTTCCATAGGAACTAGTAAGAAGCAAAATAGTATTAGGCCTGCAACAATCTTCCCAGTGCATATTTTCAACGGATGGAGTCCAAAATGTAGGGATGGGCAGCTGTAGCATTGCCTGTAGCTAAGGGTCCTGGAAGATTAGTATGTGAATGAATATGAGTGATATAGAAAAGGAAGCAGCATTGTCAGACAGTTTGCTGTAATTGAGAAAAAAGATTAATAAGAGGTTGTGGTAAAGGTTTTAACAAAGCTGTTTCAATCATACTAGGGTCTCCATGCAAAAGAGAAAATAAAGAAGAGAGCTCATGTGTCATAATTCCCACTTTGGGGAAAAGCCAATTAATATCTCCTAATAATTTCTGTAAATCATTTAAGTCTTACTGCTATCTCTGCGTGTTTGTACTTTTTGGGGTCGTATTGTAGTGCGGTCTACGATAGTGCCTAAATAAGAGATCAGGACAGTCTGTTGAATCTTTTCAGGTACTATTTTTAAGCCAACGATTTGCACCTGTTTCTGTAAAGCAGACTAGACTTTAGTTAATTCTTCTTAGTTTCCTGCTGCTACAAGAATATCATCCATATAATGGATGATGTAGCATTGAGGGAATTGTAACCGAACAGGTTCCACGCTTTAGCTACAAAGTTTTGACAAATAGTAGGGCTGTTAAACATGCCTTGTGGCAATACCTTCCACTGAAATCTTTTCATTGGCTCTTTAGCATTAAGGGAAAGTACAGAAAAGGCAAATTTTTCTTGATCTTCCTTTGCCAAAGTATAGTGAAAAAACAGTCTTTTAAGTCAATCGCTATTAATGGCCATTCCTTAGGTATTAAAGATGAATTTGGTAACACTGATTGTAAAGCTCCCATAGGTTAAATTACTGCATTTTCTGCATGTAAATCTGTCAAAAATCTCCACTTTCCCTATTTTTCTTAATCACAAATACTGGAGAATTCCATGGGCTAAATGATTTCTCTATATGTCCTTTTTCTAATTGCTCTAATTCTTGAAGAGCCTCCAATTTTTCTTTAGTTAATGGTCACTGTTCAATCTAAACAGCCTTATCTGTTGTCCAATTTAAAGGTTCTGCTTAGGGTTTAGAGAGAAGGCTTTCGTGAACAGTAGCCACTAGAGAAAAATGAGATGGATACTCTATTCCTTGTCTATGGCCTCTTATTTTAGGCTGTATAAATGTTTCACTTCACTGGCTTTAGCCCCACCAGCCTTCAACAATCATTTTAAGAAACAGATATAGGGATGGCGTTTCATAACACTGTGTCTGTTCCCCATTGTTACCCTGTGTTTTCCTGAGGATGTCCTTACCACTTTCCTGTGATGGACAGAACTGAGGCCTCTATTTCCCCTCGGGGTCCAGCAGTTATTTCCTTACTTTATTTATTGCTTCCAAGATCCTTCTTCCAACCGAGTCATTGTTCCAACCGGGTCCCTGTTCCTATTGGGCCTCTGTTCCAATTGGGCCCCTGTTCATCAGGCCCCATGTTGAGCACCACTTATCACGACCAGCTCGGCAATGAGTGTGGATGAAAGGAAGATGCTGCAGGATTTAAGACACAACATAGAGAAAAGATGGGTACAGGGGACTCCTAGCCTCTAGCACTGAGAGCCCAGATCTCAGCAGCCTCATCATATTTATTCGTTTCTTTACTCAAGCAAATTAGCAGAGGCTGGGTCAAATTAGCTTAGAATGGATTCAGGTGCAGAGAGGATGATTAATCCCTTTCAGGTATGTAGGGAAAAATGGAGTGTAGGAATCAGCTTCCTATGCTTGCTGGGGCAGCGTTCTGCCCCCGCAGGACTTGTCGTTCCAAAGTTTGCACCAAAGACTTGTCTCAGGGCTGCAATCTCCAGCCATTTTTCTATAAACTAAGTCACAGAAAAAGAAAAAGGACATAAATATACTGTACTGTGGTAACAGAAAAAAAATGAGTATAAAAAAAGATTCCTCACCTTTATTCCTGTGGTTGGCTTGCACACTGGAAGGGGCACTGCAAAGTGGGACAGAGTGACCTCTTGGGAGGAAGAAGCTGGAGAGGCAGGAGAACCTGCAGAGGTGCTGGAGACACTGAGTCAGGTGAATCAGGATTGCCTGAGGAACGTGAAGGACACAAAACACTCACATCTGTTTTATGTTTTTATGGGAGTGAGCATCATAAACTCGAAATGTCATATGTTGAGACTGTTGTAATCTGAGGACCCCTGTACTTATTTATTTTTACCACACCTATTACTTCCCATACTGTTAGACATCATTTTTCAGGTGACTCTCTTAAACTTTCTTAATTTTCTTTTTTTTTATTTAGTGAGAGGAGGGGAGGCAGAGACAGACTCCTGCATACGCCCTGATCAGGATCCACCAGCAAGCCCACTTGGGGGCGATGCTCAGCTCATCTGGGGCCCTTGCTTCGTTGCACCAGTGCCATTTTTTAGCAGCTGAGGTGGAGGCCATGGAGACATTTTCAGTGCCCAGGGCCAACTTGCTCAAGTCAAGCCATGGCTGCAGGAGGGGAGGAGGAGAGAGAGAGAGAGAGAAAGAAGTGAACAGGGAAAGGGTGGAGAAGCAGATGGGCACTTCTCCTGTGTGCCCTGACCAGGAATCAAATCAGGACATTCATATGCTGGGCTGATGCTCTACAGCTGAGCCAACCAGCCAGGGTCAAACTTTCTAAGAATAGCATTACTTTATCTGCAGATAGTGTCATGTTACCTCTTCTTTTTTTCAGTATACTTCTAATTTTTCTCTTTAATTGAATTACCTACTACCTGCAGAATAATGTTAAGTAATTGTAATGTTACTAAACATTCTTGCCTTGTTTCTGACTTTTATGGAAACATACATTGTTTCTCCATTAGCTCAGTGTTGGCTTTTAGACTAAGATAGATTTAGTCACATTAAGAAAGTATCCATCTAAAAAAAAAAAAAAAGTATCCATCTAAGGGCCCTGGCAGGTTGGCTCAGTGGTAGAGCATCGGGCGCATGCGGGAGTCTGTCTGACTGTCTATCCCTGTTTCCAGCTTCGGAAAAAAAAAAAAAAAGAAAGTATCCATCTATTGCCAGCTTACTGCACATTTACCAGTAATGGATATTGAATTTTATCAAATGCCTTCTTACAGCATATTAGAAAGATAGTATTAATCTTCTATCACAATAATAAATTTGCTAATATTGAATAGTCCCCACATTCCCAAATTCCTAATTGTTAATGTTATTATACTTTTAATGTGCTACTGAAGTCTGATCGCTAATATTTGTGTTGAATTGTTGGATTGATATCCTGAATAGTCACAAGCAAGATCATGCTATGGTATTTTTGAGCAAGACTTGTTGCATATTGTTAATAATTTGAATAGTTTATTTCTCTTTCTTCACTTTGGAAGTTTAAATAACATTGGAGTTATCTGTGTCTTTCATAAAGTTCCTTTATTTTTTAAATGATTCCTTGCTTTACCAACTTTTTTTATTTAATCCACCATCTACTTGTCACAACTGCCTTGTATAAAAGTATATTTATTATTTCTAAATTTTACACACATACATTACCTTTATAACCAAAGGATATTAAAAATCATTAAAATGAAGAAATAACCAGAGAAATGTACAAATGTCTATATGCATATTTCAATGTAATATTATTTATAATAAAAACAAAAAAGGAAGCAAGTTAAGGATTAAATGTTCTCAGAGGACTGGTTAATTATTAAATTTTTATTTATTTATTTATTTATTTTATTATTTTTTTTCTGAAGCTGGAAACAGGGAGAGACAGTCAGACTCCCTCATGCGCCCGACCGGGATCCACCCGGCATGCCCACCAGGGGGCGATGCTCTGCCCCTCCAGGGCATCGTTCTGTTGCGACCAGAGCCACTCTAGAGCCTGGGGCAGAGGCCACGGAGCCATCCCCAGCGCCCGGGCCATCTTCGCTCCAATGGAGCCTCGGCTGTGGGAGGGGAAGAAAGAGACAGAGAGGAAGGAGAGGGGGAGGGGTGGAGAAGCAGATGGACACTTCTCCTATGTACCCTGGCCTGGAATCGAACCCGGGACTTCTGCACGCCAGGCCGACGCTCTACCACTGAGCCAACCGGCCAGGGCCTAATTATTAAATTTTACATAATAAAATACTCAGCAGCTATTGAAATGGTGTTTTGGTACAGAAGAGGAAAACTATTATTTTATTTTACTTTTTTATTAAATAATTTTATTTTTTTAATGGGGTGACATCAATAAATCAGGATACATATATTCAAAGAAAACGTGTCCAGAATTATCTTGTCATTCAATTATGTTGCATACCCATCACCCAAAGTCAGATTGTCCTCTGTCACCTTCTATCTAGTTTTTTTTGTGCCCCTCCCCCTCCCGCTTTCCCTCTCCCTCTCCCCCCTCCCCCCGTAACCACCACACTCTTATCAATGTCTCTTAGTCTCACTTTTATGTCCCACCTATATATGGAATAATGCAGTTCCTGTTTTTTTCTGATTTACTTATTTCACTTCGTATAATGTTATCAAGATCTCACCATTTTGCTGTAAATGATCCGATGTCATCATTTCTTATGGCTGAGTAGTATTCCATAGTGTATATGTGCCACATCTTCTTTATCCAGTCATCTATTGATGGGCTTTTTGGTTGTTTCCATGTCCTGGCCACTGTGAACAATGCTGCAATGAACATGGGGCTGCATGTGTCTTTACGTATCAATGTTTCTGAGTGTTTGCGGTATATACCCAGTAGAGGGATTGCTGGGTCATAAGGTAGATCTATTTTCAGTTTTTTGAGGAACCACCATACTTTCTTCCATAATGGTTGTACTACTTTACATTCCCACCAACAGTGGATGAGGGTTCCTTTTTCTCCACAGCCTCTCCAACATTTGCTATTACCTGTCTTGTTAATAATAGCTAATCTAACAGGTGTGAGGCAGTACCTCATTACAGTTTTGATTTGCATTTCTCTAATAACTAAAGAAGATGAGCATCTTTTCATATATCTGTTGGCCATTTGTATTTCTGTCTGGGAGAAGTGTCTGTTCATGTCCTCTTCCCATTTTTTTATTGGATTGTTTGTTTGTTTGTTATTGAGTTTTATGAGTTCTTGGTATATTTTGGATATTAGGCCCTTATCTGAGCAGTGGTTTGAAAATATCATTTCCCATTTAGTTGGCTATCTGTTTATTTTGTTATCAGTTTCTCTTGCTGAGCAAAAACTTCTTAGTCTGATGTAGTCCCATTCATTAATTCTTCTTCTTTTTTTTTTTTTTTTTTTTTTTGTATTTTTCTGAAGCTGGAAACGGGGAGAGACAGTCAGACAGACTTCCGCATGCGCCCGACCAGGATCCACCCGGCACGCCCACCAGGGGGTGACGCTCTGCCCACCAGGGGGCGATGCTCTGCCCCTCCGGGGCGTCGTTCTGTTGCAACCAGAGCCACTCCAGCGCCTGGGGCAGAGGTCGAGGAGCCATCCCCAGCGCCCGGGCCATCTTTGCTCCAATGGAGCCTCGCTGCGGGAGGGGAAGAGAGAGACAGAGAGGAAGGAGGGGAGGGGGTGGAGAAGCAGATGGGCATTTCTCCTGTGTGCCCTGGCCGGGAATCGAACCCGGGACCCCTTGCACGCCAGGCCGATGCTCTACCACTGAGCCAACTGGCCAGGGCCCATTCATTAATTCTTGCCTTCACTTCTCTTGCCTTTGGATTCAAATTCATAAAATGCTCTTTATAACCCAGGTCCATGAGTTTAGTAACTATGTCTTCTTCTATGTACTTAATTGTTTCAGGTCTTATGTTTAGATCTTTGATCCATTTTGAGTTAATTTTAGTACAGGGGGACAAACTGTAGTCCAGTTTTATTCTTTTGCATGTGGCTTTCCAGTTTCCCAGCACCATTTATTGAAGAGGCTTTCTTTTCTCCATTGTGTGTTGTTGGCCCCTTTATCAAAAATTATTTGACTATAGGCCCTGGCCGGTTGGCTCAGTGGTAGAGTGTTGGCCTGGCGTGCAGAGGTACCGGGTTCGATTCCCGGCCAAGGCACAAAGGAGAAGCGCCCATCTGCTTCTCCACCCCTCCCCCTCTCCTTCCTCTCCGTCTCTCTCTTCCCCTCCTGCAGCCAATGCTCCATTGGAGCAAAGATGGCTCGGGCGCTGGGGATGGCTCTGTGGCCTCTGCCTCAGGCACTAGAGTGGCTCTGGTTGCGACATAGCCACGCCCCAGATGGGCAGGGCATCGCCCCATGGTGGGCGTGCCGGGTGGATCCCGGTCGGGCACATGCGGGAGTCTGTCTGACTGTCTCTCCCTGTTTCCAGCTTCAGAAAAATACAAAAAAAAAGAAAAAGAAAAATAAATTATTTGACTATATATATATGTGGTTTTATTTCTGGGTTTTCTATCTGTTCCATTGGTCTGAGTGTCTATTTTTCTGCCGATACCATGCTGTTTTGATTGTCGTGGCCCTATATTATAGTGTGAAGTAAGGTATTATAATGCCCCCAGCTTCATTCTTTTTCTTTAGGATTGCTTTGGCTATTCAGAGTTCTTTATAGTTCTATATAAATCTGATGATTTTTTGCTCCATTTCTTTAAAAAATGTCATTGGAATTTTGATGGGAATTGCATTAAATTTGTATATTGCTTTGGGTAATATGGCCATCTTGATAATATTTATTCTTCCTAACCAAGAACAAGGAATATTCTTCCATCTCATATATCTTTTTCGATTTCCCTTAAAAATGGTTTATAGTTTTCATTATATAAGTCCTTCACATTCTTTGTTATGTTTATTCCTAGGTATTTTGTTTTTTTGTTGCAATCGTGAAGGGCATTATTCTTTTGAGTTCATTCTCAAATGTTTTATTGTTGGCATATAGAAAGGCTATGGACTTCTGTATGTTAATTTTGTATCCTGCGACCTTACTGTATTGGCTTATTGTTTCTAGTAGTCTTTTTGTAGATTCTTTGGGGTTTTCGATGTATAGGATCATATCATCTGCAAAAAGTGATACCTTTACTTCTTCTTTTCCGATATGGATGCCTTTTATTTCTTTGTTTTATCTGATTGCTCTGGCTAGAACATCTAGTACCACATTAAATAAGAGTGGAGAGAGTGGACAACCCTGTCTTGTTCCTGATTTAAGGGGGAAAGCCTTCAGTTTTGTGCCATTTAATATGATGTTAGCTGATGGTTTATCATATATGGCCTTTACCATGTTGAGATATTTTCCTTCTATACCCATTTTGTTGAGAGTCTTAAACATAAAATTGTGTTGTATTTTATCGAAAGCCTTTTCTGCGTCTATTGATAAGATCATGTGGTTTTTGTTCTTTGTTTTGTTGATATGGTGTATTACGTTAACCATTTTACGTATTTTGAACAATCCTTGAGATTCTGGGATGAATCCCACTTGATCATGATGTATTATTTTTTTAATATGTTGTTATATTTGATTTGCTAGTATTTTGTTTAGTATTTTAGCATCTGTATTCATTAGAAATATTGGTCTGTAGTTTTCTTTTTTTGTGCCATCCTTGCCTGGTTTTGGTATGAGGGTTATGTTGGCCTCATAAAATGTGTTTGGAAGTATTGCTTCTTCTTCAATTTTTTGGAAGACTTTGAGTAGAATAGGAACCAAGTCTTCTTTGAATGTTTGATAAAATTTGCTGGTTTAGCCGTCTGGGCCTGGACTTTTATTTTGGGGGAAGTTATTAATAGTTTTTTTCCATTTCTTCTCTACTAATAGGTCTGTTTAGGCTTTCTGCTTCTTCTTGACTCAGTCTAGGAAGGTTGTATTGTTCTAGGAATTTATCCATCTCCTCTAGGTTGTTGAATTTAGTGGCATAAAGTTTTTCATAGTATTCTACAATAATTCTTTGTATATCTACAATATCCGTGGTGATTTCTCCTCTTTCATTTTGGATTTTGTTTATATGAGTTCTTTCTCTTTTTTCCTTGGTAAGTCTTGCCAAGGGTTTGTCAATTTTGTTGATCTTTTCAAAGAACCAGCTCCTTGTTCTATTAGTTTTTTCTATAGTTTTTCTGTTCTTTATTTCATTTATTTCTGCTCTGATTTTTATTATCTCCTTTCTTCGGCTGGTTTTGGGTTGTCTTTGTTCTTCTTTTTCCAGTTCCTTAAGATGTGAAGTTAAGTGGTTCACTTGGGCTCTCTCTTGTTTGTTCATATATGCTTGAAGTGATATGAACTTCCCTCTTATCACTGCTTTTGCTGCATCCCATAGATTCTGATATGTCGTATTGTCATTTTCATTTGTCTGTATATATCTTTTGATCTCTGCACTTATTTCTTCTTTGACCCATTTATTTTTTAAAAGCATGTTGTTTATTTTCCACATTTTTGTGGGGTTTTTTTCCTCTTTTTTGCAGTTGAATTCTAGTTTCAAGGCTTTATGATCAGAAAATATGCTTGGTACAACTTTGATTTTTCTGAATTTGGTGATGTTGTTTTTGTGGCCCAACATATGGTCAATTCTTGAGAATGATCCATGTACACTGGAGAAAAATGTATACTCAGTCACTTTGGGATGAAATGTCCTGAAGATGTCTATCCTATCCAGGTGCTCTAGTGTTTCATTTAAGGCCAATATATCTTTGTTGATTCTCTCTTTGGATGACCGATCTAGAGCCGTCAGCGGTGTATTGAGGTCTCCAAGTATAATTGTATTTTTGTCAGTTTTTGTTTTAAGGTCAATAAGTAGCTGTCTTATATATTTTGGTGCTCCTTGGTTTGGTGCATATATATTAAGAATTGTTATGTCTTCTTGATTCAGTGTCCCCTTAGCCATTATGAAATGGCCATTTTTGCCTCTGAGTATTTTTGCTGTCTTGTAGTCAGCATTATCAGATATGAGTATTGCTACGCCTGCTTTTTTTTTTTGGATGTTATTTGCTTGGAGTATTGTTTTCTAGCCTTTCACTTTGAATTTGTTTTTATCCTTGTTGCTTAGATGAGTTTCTTGTAGGCAGCATGCAGTTGGATTTTCTTTTTTAATCCATTCTTCTACTCTGTGCCTTTTTATTGGTGAGTTTAATCTGTTTACATTTAGTGTAATTATTGACACTTGTGAGTTCCCTATTACCATTTTATAGATTGCTTAGTTTTGTATCTTGTTTGATCCTTCTCTTTTGTTTTTCTATCATTTGTTTTTGTTTGTTTGTGTTCCATACATCTTTCCTCTGTTGCTATTTTTTTTAAATCATGTGCTTCTGTGGTGGTTTTTTTAATGGTGGCTACCATTAAGTAATGAAAAGGGTTCCTACCCTGTTCATTGTAGTGCACTATTTTGTGAGTACTTTTGCACTCCATCATCCTTCGCTACTGTTACTCTCCATCCTCTCCCCCCCCCCCTTTCTTTTTGTTGTTTTCACAGTTTAAATTTGGTTTTATTGTGTTCTTCTTGGAGCTTTTACTTGTGGATTTGGTTTTTTTTTGTTCTTTTTATCTGATTGGAGAACCCCCTTTAGTAATTCCTGGAGTGGGGGTTTTCTGATGATAAATTCCCTCATCTTTTCTGTATCTGTGAATGTTTTTATTTCTCCTTCATATTTGAAGGATAGCTTTGATGGGTATAGTATTCATGGCTGAAAGTTCTTCTCTTTCAGGACTTTAAATATTGGGGTCCACTCTCTTCTAGCTTGTAGAGTTTCTGTTGAGAAATCTGATGATAATCTAATGGGCCTTCCTTTATATGTTGTATTCTTCTTTTCCCTGGCTGCCTTGAGAATTTTTTCTTTGCCGTTGGTTTGTGCCAATTTCATTATGATGTGTCTTAGAATAGGTTTGTTGGGGTTAAGAAAACTCGGAGTTCTGTTTGCTTCTTGAATTTGAGGCTTTAGTTCTTTTCACAGGCTTGGGAAGTTCTCATCTATTATTTGTTTGAGTATGTTCTCCATTTCATTTTCTCTCTCTTCTCCCTCTGATATACCTATTATTCTTATGTTATTCTTTTTGATGGAGTTAGATAATTCCTGTAGGGCTATCTCATTTTTTTAAATTTTTGAGTCTCTTTCTTCTTCTCTCTGTTGTACCTCAAGTTGCTTGTCTTCTATTTCACTAATCCTACCTTCTATCTGGCCAGTTCTATTAGCTAAGCTTGTTACCTCATTTTTCAGCTCGTGAATTGAGTTTTTCATCTCTGTTTGATTTGTTTTTATAGTTTCAATTTCCTTGGAAATATATTCTTTGTGCTCATTGAGTTGTTTTCTGAACTCCCTAAATTGCCTTTCTGTGTTATCTTGTATATCTCTGAGTATTTTTAGGATTTCTATTTTAAATTCTCTGTCATTTAACTCCAAGGTTTCCAATATATTAAATTTTTTCTCCATAAATTTTTCCTCATCTATCTGTGTTACCTCTCTTTCTTTTGTATCCATGATATTCAATTTCCTCTTTCTTAATGGCATCTGAGTGTGGTTTTGTTGATAGTATTAATAAGATTTAATAAAGAATAAAAAGTTAAAAAAAATAAAGATCAAAAATAGAAAAGAGTTTTTTTTTAAAAATTAAAAATTAAAATATTAAAATAAAATTAAAATTAAATAAAGGAAATTATTCCCCCCCTCCTTTTTTCCTTTCCTCTCCTCTCCCCTCTTTCTTGAGAAAATCTTGTGGTGAACTGTGAATTATATTGTACTAAATAGAACAAACAATGCCTATAATGGAAGGCCTGAATTGGGGAGAAGTAATAAAGGGGCAAAAAAGGGGGGTATGGACCCACAAAAAGCAAATAAGGAAAAAATTTGGGTCAAGAATAAAATGATTTGCTTTTAGGTGTTGGTTGACTAAGAGATATGATGAGAGGAATAAGAGGGAAACAGGAAAATGGGGAGGGGAAATTAAAAAATTACTATTGTATTTAGTGGAACAAGAACTAGATAAAATGGAGAGCCAGGGATGGGAACATTGCTAGTAAGTTAAAAAAGTGAACTAAAAAACCCCCTAAATGCCACAAACATAAGTTTGAGTCCCAGATAAGATAATTTGTTCGTTATTGAGGATTGAATGAGAGGAGACGTAAAGGAGAAAGGAAGAAACTAATATAGAGAGAGAAAAGAAAGAGAGAGAGAGAGAAAAAAAAGAGGGAACCACTAAAAGAATAAAAAATAAAAAAGAGGAGAGAGAGAGAGTTAAGGGTTTTGGAGTGCAACCCTCATAGAGAGAAAGGAAGAGGAAAGAAAAGGTAATGGGAGATGTAACACTTATGGGTAGTGTAGTTCAAGGAGAGGAGCGAGTAAGACCAACAGAGAATTAAACAACCAAATTGGAGGAGGAAAAAGAAAAAAAATCAAGAATGAAGATAAGAGAAACAAATGAACAAATATAATAAAATGGGATAGGTTATAAAGTCTGTGGATTATTCTTGATTTTGAGAGGTTATCTTCTTGCTTTTTCTTTTCTCTCCCTCTTCCTGGTCGGTGACTCTGTACCCCGGGTTCTGCCCCTGTGGCACACTCAGGTAGAGGTTTGCAGTTGATAAGTCTCTATGGCAATGTCATGTGTTGGGCTTCAGTCTTGTTGGCAGTCGAGGCTCATTAGCATTTGTAGGCTCCAACAGTGAGAGAGTCCGTGTTCCTGGAGCCTGTCTCCTAGTCTTTCTTTCCTCAATTAGTAGCCTGATAATCCAGCTATGGGGTTGCTGCTGCCTCTGCCTGGATAGTAAGAGGCTCAAAGAGCTGGCAACTCCCCACTCTATTCCCACTCAGCTCTGGGTAAGGCTCAGTCAGTCAGAGCTGCTAGCATAATCAGGCAGGGCTTCAGCCCACACAAAGACCTCTGACTCTGCCACTCTGTCCAGTAACATGGGCGGGCGCCCACGCCCGGGGCGCTCAGAGGAATCTCTTTCTCACTATCTGCATGCGCAGACCAGGATATCAGGCTGGCTGTCTCACACTTTGAGTGAAACCCCCGCCCGCATGGAAAAGTTCCAGCATTGGAATTGGCTCTTGCTCCCTCCCCATGTGCGGCTTTTTCAGGGCGCTGGGGCAGCCTGGAGATTCCGCTTTCAGCCCACACAAAGGCCTCTGACTCTGCCTTTCTGTGGGATAACACGGGCGCCCACTCCCAGGGCTTTCGAAGGAATTTCTCGCCCACTATCTGCGCACACCTTCCAGGAGATCAGGGCGAATGGCTGCCCCACTTGTATTTCTTTATCTGGGTTTGGTACAAGTGTTAACTTGTATTGCCTGGGTTGCCACAGGCACAGTTTTTCCTTGGCTTGGATCTCCGTGCCACAGCCTGGTTCGGCCGTTTGTGCCGCAGCCTGGATCTATTCACCCCTTTGCCTGCCTCAGATTCTATACTCTCAGTTCCCAGTAAAAGCAGCCCTACTTAGGTTAGTGAGGAAGGCAGAGCATTTCTTACTCCCTATTTCCTTCGGGGTTTGATTATATATTTAGCCAATTTTTCGCTCGACCATACCTTCAGGTGTATTGCGGAATATCTGGAGGCTCCAAGGATAGATTTTTCTGTTTCTGGTTGAAGATCTTGTTGAGTTTTTGGGGAGATTTATCGGTATCGCTTCCTACCACGCCATTACTCTGATGTCATCCTCCTTATTTTTTAAACATTCCTGAATTGTCTAGTTTCCTGGTTGGCAAACTGCAGCTCGCGAGCCACATGTGGCTCTTTGGCCCCTTGAGTGTGGCTCTTCCACAAAATACCATGTGCAGATGCTACCTCAATAAGGAATATACCTACCTATATAGTTTTAAAAAATTGGCTCTCAAAAGAAATTTCAATCGTTGTACTGTTGATATTTGGCTCTGTTGACTAATGAGTTTGCCGGTCACTGGTCTAGTTCAATACACTAGGAAATTGTTACTTTTATAACTAAAATATATATAAATTAAAATTAAAATGATGGTGTATTGTGTATTCATTAAAATGAAAAGATCTTCACAATAAATGGCAATGCATGATTCAAAGCAATATGATCCCATATTTGTAATGTGTGCTTCTAGTTAAAGGAATAAGTTTAGAAGTGATTGTCTTAGGTCAAATGAATTTTGGATGTTATTTATTTTTAGTTTTCATTTACTTACCAGTTTGTTTGGGGTGACTATGAATTATTTAGATGGATGGGTAGATGGGTGGATAGATAAATAAATGGAAGAAATCTAGTATTTTGGGGACTCAATAAGAGCTTTTTAGAATTAACTGGATGAAAAGTCAAGAATGCTAGCTGGCTCCAGTCTACCTAAATAAGAAATCTTTCAGTGCAAACTGCTGGTGAAAAAAAGAAAGCATTTCTAGTCTCCCTCCATCTTCCAGACCAAAGATTGGAAATTGAGCATCCACTATCTGGCTGGACTGCCTAGTGTGGTAGCTCTGAGTTTCCAGGCCTGGGAGGGAGGAGAAGGGGTTTCTTTAGGGAAAAGAATAGACCTCATCCAACATAATGGCCACAGACCTTAAATGTCCTCCATTCTTCAAGGGAAGGGTCAACCAAATGGGTTAATGCTATAAGTCAGTGGTTCTCCAGGCTGATCCAGGAGCTGTAGTGCCAGCATCACCTGGGCACTTGTTAGAAACACTGAATGCCAGACCTGCCTTAGAAGCTCTGGGAGTGGGACTCAGAAATCAATATTTAATAAACCTCCAAGTGATTCTGAGGCCTACCAACCATTTACATAAATATTCCCAGTCCAAGATGATTGTCTGAGGCAGGGTGGTCTAGCTGCCAAGGGGGAAGAAAAGTTTCCTTCCTTCTGAGAAATTTTGGAAGACACTACTTGTTCCCAGAAATTTTCCAGAAAAGTCTAGTACATTCACAATAAGCTGAGGAAAGTACATGAGTTTCAGGGACATATTTCCCATGTTAATCAAGCCTTTAACATTTGTCTGCAAATATCTGTATGCTATAGTATAGAATACTATAGTATATAATATATAGAATGTGTGCATATATATATCTTATAGCAAAATCCTAGAATAACAAAATGTCCCAGTTGCTTGGAATTTGGAAATAATTCTGGAATAATCCTTTGTTTTTTTACAAATGAAGACACTATGCTGAAAAAGGTGACTTGGCAGACAACAAAGTACAAACTGGCAGATATTGGTTTATTTGGATTTGTTCCCAATGGACCCCAAGAGGTCTCAAACTAAGGTTACTTAAAAATATACCAAATAAATAAACAAACAAACAAAGAAACAAAAGTGTCACCCTTAACTACCAAATAAAGAAGCTTTGGAAGAAGCCAAAGATTCTACGAGAGTAAGATCTTTGCCTCTCCAGACCATTGATAGCAATCTCTACCTGACCTAATTTATTATCACAAGGTTTCACATCGAGAATGAAGTTCAATTAATGACTAAACTCAAAATGAATTTCAAACCTTTCCTGGAAAGGCAAAGGTGAGCAGTCTAATTCAAATATTTTCCTCTCAAGTAATTTCACCTCAGTTCTTTTACCAAATGCATTTTCTAGCCCTGACCAGGCAGCTCAGTCGGTTACAGCATCATCCTGGTATGCCAGGGTTGCAGGTTTGATCCCTGGTCAGGGCATATCCAAGAATCAACCAATGACACTATGAATAAGTGGAACAACAAGTTGATGTTTCTCTCTCTCTCTCTCTAATCAATAAATTAAATTTTTTTCAATGCAGTTTCTACATCAACCTTTAAAATCAACATATAGTCTTCAAGAATACTAGAAAATACTAAGGAACATTTGGTAATTCTTATATTAATGTCAATCTTACATCAGGCAAGATTACTTTAGTTAAGGCTCTATTTCAACAAATACAAGAGATATAGCCAATAAATAATTATCTGAAATAAGTGGTTCAGTAGCCAAATCTTAAGTCATTGTTTTGTTTTATAAACATGTTTTGCTGTTGTTGTAATGGTATTTATATATAAGGTCCTTTGAGTTCTTTTTTTTCCTTAAGTGAGAAGCAGTGAGACAGACTCCTGCATGTGCCCAACTGGGATCCACCTGGCAAGCCCTCATCTAGGGCTGTTGCTCTGCTGTTCGGCAGCGGAGCTATTTTAGTGCCTGAGGCAGGTCATGGAGCTATTCTCAGCACCTGGAGCCAAGTTGCTCCAATGGAGCCATGGCTGCAGGAGAGGAAGAGAGAGACAGAAAGAGAGAAAGGAAAGAGGAGGGGTGGAGAAGCAGATGGTCATTTCTCCTGTGTGCTCTGACCGGGAATCAAATCCAGGACATCTACACACTGGGCCAATGCTCTACCACTGAGCCAACCAGCCAGGGCCTTTGAGTTTATGATTTAACTCCTCCATGAAACTTTTGTGTATAGTCTCATAAAAAGAGTATAATCAGTTTTGAATCAGTTATGGAAAGAAGCATTAGAATATCAATATGTTTTTACATACAAATTACTTTACTGATCACTGGAGGTGCAACCAAGGAAGTTTAAACACATAGTCTCCACCTTTAAATAGCTTCATCATGAATAAAAACATTCATCAGACTCATCTAAGCAGAATTGAAAGCTAAGAAAATTCCAAATAGATTTTAGTAGTCATACCTTGTTTTTGTCATTAGATGTCCCTTCACTTTCTTTTTCATAAAAAATTTTTTTTTTTTCTGAGAGCAACCTTCTCATCCTCTCCTCAGTAGGAACAGATTCAGGTTTTATGAAACTTGAAGTTTATGTAATTTGCAGAAACTACTTTAGTGAATAAAAAATTATGAATACAGGCCCTGGCCAGTTGGTCCAATGGTAGAGCATCAGCCCAGCATGTGGATGTCCCAGGTTCGATTCCCGGCCGGGGCACACAGGAGAAGTGCCCATTTGTTTCTCCACCCCTCCCCTTCTCACTTCTATCTCTCTCTCTCTTTCTCTTTCTCTTTCCTCCCCTCCTGCAGCCATGGCTCAATGGAGCGAGTTGGCACCAGGTACTGAGAAGGGCTGGATGGCCTCTGCCTCAGGCACTTAAAAAAAATGATTCTGGAACAATGGAGCCAAGTCCCCAGATAGGCAGAGCATCGCCCCCTAGTGGGCTTGCCAGGTGGATCCCAGTTGCGGCGCATGCAGGAGTCTGTTTCTGCCTCCTTTCTTCTCACTAAATAAAAAATTAAAAATTATGAATACAAAATTATTTAGAATAAAAAATCACAATGCATTACAGATTTCAGAAAGTTGATGAACACAAAGAAAATCTCAAAAACTAATCTAATAGTTTTATTATTAAATGCTCTGACACTCTCTATAATCCTTTCCTCCTTCATGATATTGTTTGCTGAATCAATCCTTACCTGAAGCCAACTATCTCTGGACTTTCTTTACAAAGGCCAGTATTTCTCTTTACTGTTTAAGGAACTTTGAGTTATTCACAACATAGAATACTAATTCATACAAAGATATATGTAAACTTATAATAAGCTTTAAGAATAGACGAGTCTGACCAGGCGGTGGCACAGTGGATAGAGCGTCGAACTGGGATGCCGAGGACCCAGGTTCGAGACCCCAAGGTCGCCAGCTTGAGCGTGGGCTCATCTGGTTTGAGCAAAAGCTCACCAACTTGGACCCAAGGTCGCTGGCTCAAGCAAGGGGTTACTCGGTCTGCTGAAGGCCCACGGTCAAGGCACATATGAGAAAGCAATCAGTGAACAACTAAGGTGTCGCAATGCGCAGTGAAAAACTAATGATTGATGCTTCTCATCTCTCCATTCCTGTCTGTCTGTCCCTGTCTATCCCTCTCTCTGACTCTCTCTCTGTCTCTGTTAACAAAAAATATATATACAAGACTCAGCTCATGAAGACATGCACTTGAGGATTTATTGCAACCTGCAAAATATAGAATGGTTCATGCAATTGTACACAGTTCCCTCCAATAGCAAAAGGAACTTAGAATCATTTAATTTTTTAAACTGTGTGATAAGTATAATTGAACCAAACAAGGAAATGTGAGAGAATAAAAACATTTGTAAGGTCAAAATAATAAAGCAAAAAGATTATTATTGCCTTTACCAAGTATTTAATAATTAGCCCTTAATGGAAATGGTTACACAGCTGCTTTGATGTGGTTGCTTAGAATTAATTATTGCTTAGTACTGCTTTGTTTCCTGTGGAATAAAGAAATAGTCAATCTGTGTAAAGATTTTTTTAAAAAAGGACTAAAAACTGCATTTACTTAAAATTCATTAACAAGGGGCATTTGAAAGAAGCAAATACAAATCATAACCTTCACCAAGCATTAGGTAATGTAGCTTTGAGACATAAATGTGCCGTGGGAAAACAGCAAGAGCTCCAAGACAGAAAACCTGGTACTATTTGCACTATGGGGAAACACATGGTCATTTTTGAAAGTATGTGAGCTCAGTGTGGTTCTGCTTGGATTAATGAAAAAAAGAAGCCAAAACAATAATTGCAGAATAAGATTTGGAACAGAATCCTGCTGGGGTTCATGATTTGATTAGTGCCAGCTAAAGAGCAGCGAGGGCAAAGCACAGAAGTTTGAGCACGTCTTGTACAACTGCGGTTTATTTAATGATAACCTTCTTGAATTTACTGAGAACCATTAAAGAAGAAAGGGGTAGGATGATTTGAGGGGCTTAAAAAACAGTTAATATTTGGGATGGATTTTCTTTACAACAGTTTGACAACCACTTCTTCAGTGACTGCTCATAATGGGAAAATAGGTTCTGTGGTCCCGTGGCAGAATTGTGGCACCATGCGGTGGAGCCTTGGAGAGCACTTCATCCAAGATGCACTTTGACCATAAATTAAGGACTTGTTGAAGACCACAAAGTCCATAACAGAGTGAGTAGCAACTAACTGCATAACTTTGGTAAAAAGCAGAATTAAGCTTAAGGAGGAATTGTTTGTGGCTGTCCCAAGTTATAAAATTTAAACCTTCCATTCCTCTGCAAATTCATTCTTGCAACTTTTTTCCCCTTCACCTCCTCTCACCAGCTACCCAAGAACATCCTTTTCCCCCTAATTACTTCAGTTGTAAAACTGAGACTTATTCCTACAAAAAAAGTATACCTCCACAGGTTATATGATCCATGAGGGATTTCATCCACTCTCAGTCGATCTTGACCCCGTAGCCTGGTTCTGGCTCTCAGTCAATGTTTGTTGAATGAATGCAGTACTACAATAAGTAACCGAATTGCTCAATAAATGCTCCCCACACTGACACCCCCCTTTGCTCAGCTGGCCTTAGTTGTCTTTGGTTTTCTAAGACAGCTCACTAGCCTGCCTTGCCAGTAGGCATGAGGGACTTTACGTGCCAATTCACTTATCTTTTGTGGCATAACTTTGACCAGCTCTCCTACCTTAGAGGCAAAATTTCTCACCCCTTGCATGACTGCCTTCAAACAACTAGCCCCTTAGTTTCAGCTGACCCTTACCTCGTATTGCACAGAGAACATAGCAAGAAAAAATTAGTAGAGAACTGTGACACAGTCCCGGCATCATGTCTGACCACTCTCCTGCCTCTATGCCTACATGCTCTGCTTTCACCCTGCAAAGGAAAAACTTGGTTCTCCTACGTCAGGCCAGCCCTGAAACTTGTGTGCCGGGTCCCCATCTCCTCTGCCAACTCAAGGATATCAATCATGAAGTTATTTCCTTTCCCCTTCCACCTCCACATTTCCCTCTATCCTTGAGATCTCTCATCTGAATACAGGAATGTTGTGATATCTTCATCTTAGCATCCTCACTTGATTTCACATTTCTTCAAGCTACTGTCCCCCTTTTCCTGATCCCTTTTAAAGCAAAATTTCTCAAAACAGTTATAATGAGTCTCCCATGCATCTCCCATCGTATCTTGAGCCCACTGCAGTCAGGCTTTTGCCCACATCAGTGAGCCTCACATTATTAATTGCTACAGTCAATTATAAGTCAGCAGCATTTAACCAACTGGCCGCCAGGCCTCCACACTCTCCTGGTTTCTCCTGCCTCAACAGAGAGATCCTTTACTGCAGGGGTCAGGAAACTTTGGCTGAGAGAGCCATGAACACCACATATTTTTAAATGTAATTCCATGAGAGCCATACAATGACCCGTGTATGTTACGCATTATCCAATAAAAATTTGGTGTTATAGCCCTGGCCGGTTGGCTCAGCGGTAGAGAGTCGGCCTGGCGTGCGGGGGACCCGGGTTCGATTCCCGGCCAGGGCACATAGGAGAAGCGCCCATCTGCTTCTCCACCCCCCCCCCCCTCCTTCCTCTCTGTCTCTCTCTTCCCCTCCCACAGCCGAGGCTCCATTGGAGCAAAGATGGCCCGGGTGCTGGGGATGGCTCCTTGGCTTCTGCCCCAGGCGCTAGAGTGGCTCTGGTCGCGGCAGAGCGACCCCCCGGAGGGGCAGAGCATCGCCTCCTGGTGGGCAGAGCGTCGCCCCTGGTGGGCGTGCCGGGTGGATCCCAGTCGGGCACATGTGAGAGTCTGTCTGACTGTCTCTCCCCGTTTCCAGCTTCAGAAAAATACAAAAAAAAAAAAAATTGGTGTTGTCCCGGAGGACAGCTGTGATTGGCTCCAGCCACCCGCAACCATGAACATGAATGGTAGGAAATGAATGGATTGTAATACATGCAAATGTTTTATATTTTTAACGTTATTATTTTTTTATTAAAGATTTGTCTGAGAGCCAGATGCAGACATCAAAAGAGCCACATCTGGCTCACAAGCCATAGGTTCCCGACCCCTGCTTTACTGGATCTTCTTCTTCTTTCCAATTTCTACATGTTGGCATGCTCTAAGAGTCTATGGACCTCGTCTCACGCTCCACTCACTCTCTCACAGTTTTAAGCACTATCCTTACAAATACCATCCTTACCCAAGTTGGTATCTCCAGCCCTGAGCTTTCCCCTGAAGTTCAATTTTTGACATCTCCACTAGGAAATATGATGGGCACTTACCCTTAATATTTTTTAAATAGTTTCATGACAATCAATTTTCTCCCCAAAGCTGCTACCTTTCAATGTTCTTTATCTTAGTTTAGTGAATAGTACCTTTAATCTCTTAGTTGTCTAGTCCCCAAGCTTTGGAATCTTCTTTAACTCTTCTTTTCCTGTCATGTGCTACATCTAAACATCAACAAATCATGTTACCTATACCTCCAACAAGTACCCCATTCCGACCTGTGTCACCATCAACCTTGCCACCATCCCATTGCTCAAGCCACTTAACACTTCTATGACAATTGCATTGGCTTCTCAACCAGTCTCCTTACTCCTTAACACTGAGTCTATTCTCAACATAACAACAAGAGTGATTTTTTTGAAAATATGAGGACTTCTACCTTAAGTAAACACAAGAGGACAAGTACTAGAAATTTTATTATTTGTAATAGAGAAAAATTGGAAACAACCTATCAATGGATAATAAATTGTGGCACATTACTATAGTGGAGTACCATACAACAATGGAAATGAGGTAGCTCCATATGAAAGGAACTGGAAGATCTTAAAAATATATTGCTATATAAAACAGCAATTTAGAAAGTGGTTAAATAAATTATGGTGCATCTATACTATGGTAAGGAATAGGTAAAACAGTATGCACTAAATGGAATTATGTTCAAGATATATTGTGAGAAAGGGAACGAAGTATCCTTTTGTCTAACTGAAATCTTTTTTTTTAATTTTTTTATTTATTTGTTTATTTTTTTACAGTTACAGAGAGTTAGTCAGAGAGAGGGATAGACAGGGACAGACTGACAGGAACAGAGAGAGATGAGAAGCATCAATCATTAGTTTTTTGTTGCACATTGCAACACCTTAGTTGTTCATTGATTGCTTTCTCATATGTGCCTTGACCGCGGGCCTTCAGCAGACCGAGTAACCCCTTGCTGGAGCCAGCGACCTTGAGTTCAAGCTGGTGGGCTTTTGCTCTAACCAGATGAGCCTGTGCTCAAGCTGGCGACCTCGGGGTCTCGAACCTGGGTCCTCTGCATCCCAGTTCGACGCTCTATCCACTGTGCCACCGCCTGGTCAGGCTGAAATCTTTTAATAAGTACACATAGAATATCTCTGGAAGGATACACAAGAAACTGTTAAATTAGTTTCTCCTGAGGAATAGAACATGGGAGTGAGATGAAGGAGGGAACATTTATTTTTTACTTCACACTCTTGGGCGCTGCAGAATTTGTATCATGTGCATGCACATATCCAGAGAAACACATACAAATGTACGTTTTCTTTTGGCACTTTAAGGATAATTGGTGGGTGTGTGTCTTTGTTTTATATAAAGAATTTCATCTGGAGTTTTTATTGGCATAATGATAAAGTGAGGATACAGTCATCCCTCGCTATATCATGGTTCACTTTTTGTGGTCTCACTGTATCGTGGATTTTAAAATTGTATATATTTAATTTTGTATCATGGATTTTTTGCTATATCACAGGATTCTGCGGTATATAGGTATTTTTATATATTATTTTAATTATTTTTGCAATAAAATAAGCATTTTCTAGCCAGAAAAATGATGACAATATTAAAATATTAATTAGAACATATTAAAATAATATTAATTGAAATAAAATATGTAGTATACAGCAGATGAGTAGACAAAGACTCCTACATATGGAAAACGCAGCTACAGCCGCTTGCGCTTGAGCTAGTTTGCCCATGTGAGATGTACAGGGCACATTATTGGCTGATGGATGGGAGGTGACCAACCAGAGCACTATGTTCTGTATCCTGGGCGCTGATTGGCTCAGCAACCCATAGCATCAGTCTCCTCCGCCTCCTGCATATAGCATGCCTTCAGCAGCTCACCTTGTCCATTTCACATTGACATCTGATTGCTGCACATAGTGTTGCTCTGCAGTGTTGTGTTATTGTAAATTTTTCATTAAAAAGTTGAATTTATTTCAGGTCTACGATGTCACCCAAACATTCTGTGCCTTCTAAGGCTTCTGGTACCAAACCCAAGCACCAGAGGAAAATGCTTACCATCGCAGAAAAGGTGGAACTCCTTGACATGCTAAAGGAAGGGAGAAGCTACGCAGCTATAGGCCGCCATTACAGGATCAATGAATTTTCAGTTTGCTACATAAAGAAGGACAAAAAATATATAAGGATGACGGCAGCGGTGTCTTTTAACAAGACTGCGAGGAGGGTGGTAACTTCCCGCAATAAGGCCATTGTAAGGATGGAGTCTACATTGGTCCTGTGGATCAGTGACTGCAGGAAGAAGAATATCTCGCTGGATACCAACACCATCCACACAAAGGCCAAGAAGCTTTACAAAACTTTTGTTGAAAGTGGTAATGTTTGCATTGGTGATGACGACAATGCAGAAGCAGGACCATTGAGTGCTTCTCCCACCAGACCAAACCCATTCAATGTCAGCAAGGGCTAGTGTGACAAGTTTCAGGAACACTTTGGACTTAAGAGTGTTTCTCTGCATGTAAAAGCTGCCTCTGTGGGTAAAGCCAGAACCGAGGAATACATGAACAATACATTCAAAACCATCACTGAGGAAGGGGACTATAGGTCTGAACAAGTTTTTAATATGGATGAGAAGGGTTTATTCTAGAAGCGAATCCGTCCCGCACTTTTATTATGAAGGATGAAGCCAAAGCCCCTGGATTTAAGGCCCAAAAAGATCGTGTAACTTTGATTATGTGTGGGAATGCTGCAAGTTTTATGATAAAGCCAGGGCTTATTTATAAGGCAAAAAACCCGGGGGCTCCCCCATCTCTGATGTGGCGCTGGAGACTTGCGTTGAAGGGCTGTGTCGGTCCTTCATTTACCCAGTTGTTTCGGCTTTTATATTTTCTATATTTCCGTGGTTCTTTAAAAAAGAATGGTAGAAATAAAGTTATTTGCTTTAGGAAAACAACAACAAAAAATCGCCAAAGGCCATTAAAAAAAAAAAAAAAGAATGTGTTGCCTGTGTACTAGATGCACAACCCCGAGGCCTGGATCACAAAACTCATGTCGAATCGGTTCCACCAGTGCTTTATCCCAGAGGTCAAGCTTTATCTGGCAGAGAAAGGCCTCGAATTCAAAGTGCTTCTGATCATGTATAATGCTGGAGGCCATGCTGTTAATCTGTTCGTTGTATGATGGTATGCAGATAGCGTTCTTACCTCTGAACACTGCATCACTGGTTCAGCCCATGGATCAAGGCGTTACTCTCACATTTAAGGCTCTTTATACACAAAACACCCTGCAAAACTTCATTGAAGCTATGAACTCGGATGAAGACTTCTCACTAAAAGCGTACTGGCATGACTATAGTTGTCCCTCGCCATATCGTGGTTCACTTTTCACAGTCTCACTGTATCCTGGATTTTTAAATTGTATGTATCTAATTTTGTATTGTGGATTTTTTGCTATATTGTAGGATTTTGTGGTATGCAGGTATTTTTATATATTTATTATTTTAATTATTTTTGCAGTAAAATAAGCATTTTCTAGCCTAAAAAATGAAAACAATATAAAAAAGAGTGTGGGAAAGAATAATAGTGTAGGAAAGGTTTATAAGAGTGTGGGGAGGGTTTATAAAGCCTTAAAATATATATAAATAATAAAATAAATATAAGGTCACTACTTTGCAGATTTTTGTCTATTGTGGGGGGTTCTGGAACCTAACTCCTGTGACAGATCAGGGAACTCTGTAGTTTAGTTTAGTTTAGTTTTGTTCTTTATATCTGATCAAATAACCCCCTTTTAGTATTTCCTGCAGTGCGGGTTTTCTGGTGATAAATTCCATCAGCTTCTGTATGTCGGTAAAAGTTTTTATTTCTCCTTCGTATTTGAAAGATAGCTTTGATGGATATAGTATTCTTGGATGGTAATTTCTCTCTTTCAATACTTTGAATGTTTGGGCTCCCTCTCTTCTGGCCTGTAAGGTTTCTTCTGAGAATCTGATGATAACCTAATGGGCCTTCCCTTATATGTTATATTCTTCTTTTCTCTAGCTGCCTTGAGGATTCTTTCTTTGTCATTAATTTATGACAATTTCATTATGATGTGCCTTGGAATAGGTCTATTTGGGTTGAAGTAACTCGGTGTTCTGTTTGCATGATGGACTTGAGGCTTTCACTCCTTCCACACTTGGGAAGTTCTCATCAATTATTTGTTTATATAGGTTTTCCATTCCTTTTTCCCTCTCTTCTTCTGATATACACGTTATTCTTATATTGCTCTTTCTAATGGAGTCAGACAATTCTTATAGAGCTCTCTCATTTTTATAAATTCATGAGTCTGTCTCTTCTTCTCTCTGTACTATTTCTAGTTGCTTGTCTTCTATGTCACTGATTTTCTCCTCTATCTGGCCTGTCCTATTGGCTAAACTTGTTACCTCATTTTTTAGTTCATGTATTGAGTTCTTTATCTTTGTTTATTTTATTTTTATTTATTTTTTATTTATGTATTTTTCTGAAGTTTGAAATGGGGAGGCAGTCAGACAGACTCCCGCATGTGCCCAACCAAGATCCACCCGGCACGCCCACCAGGGGGCGATGCTCCGCCCATCTGGGGCATTGCTCTGTTGCAACCAGAGCCATTCTAGCGCTTGAGGCAGAGGCCATAGAGCCATCCTCAGTGCCCGGGCCATTTCTGCTCCAATGGAGCCCTGGCTGCAGGAGGGGAAGAGAGAGATAGAAAGGAAGGAGGGGGGGGTGGAGAAGCAGATGGGTGCTTCTCCTGTGTGCCCTGGCCAGGAATTGAACCCAGGACTCCTGTATGCCAGGCCGATGCTCTACCACTGAGCCAACTGATCAGGGCCTTCTGTTTTGTTTTGTTTTTTTTAAGTTTCAATCTCCTTGGTGAAGTCCTCTTTTTGTTCATTTGTTTTTTGAGCTCATTAAATTGTCTATCAGTGTTTTCTCACAACTCATTGAGTGTTTTTAGAACTTCAATTTTGGATTTTCTGTCATTTAACTTTAAGATTTCCACGTAATTGAGTTGGTTTTTTTTCCTGGAGATTTTTCATTATCTATCTGAACTATGTCTCTATCTTATGTTTCCATGATGTATGATTTCTTCTTCCTTGATGGCATTTGAGAGTGGTATTGGTAAGAACCCTAAAAAGAGGCAATTTTTTTTTTTAGTAGCTGTCACTATACTACAAGTTTTGGCTCTGTGAAATTCTTGGGCAGGCCTCCCCTGTAGTAGTGATGTAGGTAGGGCTGCAGTCACATTGGTGAGTGGGGCATTGTGGGGGCTTTACAATTTCAGCTTTACTGCTTTGCTTCCGGCTTTACTGCTTTAGCAGTGGCAGTTTCAGGTTTCTGGTCATTCTTCCCCAAGTCTCAGCAGACCAGGGGGATCAGGTGCAGAGCACTTCTGCTTCTCAGGGGAGAGAGTAGCCTCAGAGAGTCAGCTGTGGGGGTCCCACCACCGCTCCTTTTTGCACCACTTGGGGAAGGAAGTGGGATATGGGAGGGTAGGGTACACACTTTTGTTTTCCCTGACACCGCACAGAGTGTGGGCAGCTTGTAGAGTGCCGGCGCTGGCTGCGTTATAGCCATATTATTAATCCTGAGAAACTGCCCACCATGCATATTGCCTGCCTACATGCTTTCAGTGCAGCTCTGTGGGTATTTAATAGTGTTTAAGAAGCACTCACCTGGGCTTTTTATATAGTCATTTTGTAGGTAATGGCCTCAGAACCAGCATGGAGTTAGGATTGTTCATCTACCATTTAAATGCTGCTGCGTAATACTCCCCAGCTGGGAGGTGGGTTGTGTGCTCACAAGAGCTGAGTTAAGTGTTGAAAAAGCCTTGGAAATTTTCAAGTTTTACTGGGTTCTGAGCACTTCTTTTCTTCTCAATATATCAATATATTCAAAAGGCAAGGTCTTGCTCTATTTCTCCTACCCCTCCAAATAGGAACGTTCAATCTTTGTTCTGTGGTGCAATTGCACTGCAGAGACCCATTTGTCCATTACATACAATGAACCTACAGCTGTAATGGTAACCAGAAGAGAGTAGCAGTGATTGTGGGGAAGAGTTCTGTTTCTGGTAGTATTGTGCATTGACTTGATCCTCTGGACAACCACCCCTGCCCCCTGCCCGCCTGTAAAATAACTTAATATGCTATAAAAATCATTTAAATGTCTAATTTATCTGAATTTAACTGTGTAACAAAATGTTAAATTGAAGTTTTAACTGAGATGCCAAGATATGATAAATATTACACACAAAGCAAGTTATAAAACAGACCAAGATTAAGATGTTCAACATAAGTGGCCAAGACTACAACCAACAATGAATACTCAAAACAGTCCAGTGACTTTCCACCTGGAATCCCACTCAACAGGGCTTGTGGAAAGAGCTGCTGCTACTATGTGAGAAACAACAACACTTTCTCACAAGTCTAGTAAAGGAGCTTCAGGAAACCTCTCAGAGAGCTCAATGTGCATCCCCTGAAATAGTAAGACACGGGGGACAAGCGACTCAGAGTTGAGGAATCTAAAGGTAGAGGCTCTGGTTTTTGACCTGGGGCAACAGGGCAAAAAAAAACAAGGAGGTACTCTTGCATTGTGATGAATATGTATCTTAAAATATATATGAAAATTCAAAGTACCTAGAATAGCCAAACATCTTTAGGAAAAAAAGACAAAGTTGGAGACCTGTACTATCTGATTTCAAGAATTATTATAAAGCTCCAGTTATTAAGGCATTGTCTATTGGCATAAAATTAGATATATAGAGCAACTGAGCAGAAAGTCCAGAAATAGATTCACATATATAGTGAATTGTCTTTTGTCTTTTGACAAAGAGCTAAGGCAATTCATTGGGCAAAGGATAATATTTTCAACAATTGATGCTGGAATATTTGGATGGTCATGGAGTAAGTGAAGGAGGAGGAGAAGAAGCAGGGGAAGAAGGAGAAAGAAAGAGGGAGGGAGAATAGAAGGGAGGGTGGAAGGGAGGGAGAACAGATAAAGACAATCAATCCTTACCTCATGCTATAAACATTAACTTAAAATAGATGAAAGAGGCCCTGGCCGGTTGGCTCAGCGGTAGAGTGTCAGCCTGGAGTGCGGGGGACCCGGGTTCGATTCCCAGCCAGGGCACATAGGAGAGGAGCCCATTTGCTTCTCCACCCCCACCCCCTCCTTCCTCTCTGTTCTCTCTTCCCCTCCCGCAGCCAAGGCTCCATTGGATGGCCCGGGTGCTGGGGATGGCTTCTTGGCCTCTGCCCCAGGCGCTAGAGTGGCTCTGGTCACGGCAGAGCGATGCCCCGGAGGGGCAGAGCATCACCCCCTGGTGGGCAGAGCGTTGCCCCTGGTGGGCGTGCCGGGTGGATCCTGGTCGGGCGCATGCGGGAGTCTGTCTGACTGTCTCTCCCCATTTCCAGCTTCAGAAAAATACAAAAAAAGAAAAAGAAAAAAAAGAAAAAGAAAAAAATAGATGAAAGAAATAAACATGAGTTAAAAGATAATATACTAAGTTAAAAGATAACTATACTAGTTATCTACTGCTAAATAACAACATTTCTACCAACTTAATGGCTGAAAAGAACACACATTAGTTATCACATAATTTCTGTGGGTCAGGAGTCCAGGTATGGATAGAGTCCTCTATGCTAGGGTCTCATAAGGCTGCAGTGAAGATGTCAGCCAAACTGGTCTCATCCAAAGCTCAGCTGGGGACTTTTATTGGCAGAATTCACTTTCTTGCAGTTGGAGGACTGAGAACTTCAATATCTTGCTGGCTATTGGCCAGAGGTTACCCTCAGCTCCTAGATGCTACCCACAGTTCCTTACCATGTGGGGTTTCAACATGACCACTTGCCTTCTCAAACCCAGAGAGGAAGAAACCCTCAGCAAAGTGGATGCTAAAATCTTAAGTCACATAATCATGTAATCACATATAATCACATACATCTCATCAGTTTTGCCATATTCTATTGGTTACAAGCAAGCCATAGATAGGTCCTACCCACACTCAAGGCCAATAACAATAAAACAATTGAAGAAAATATATCACTTTTCTGCACTGATTAGGAAAAAATGTACACAACTATACATATGCTTCCTTCATCTGTTTTAAAAATAGTTCTATATACCTATTCCTTGTATGCTGAATTGTATAATGGCACCTTTTCCATGTATGTTTTTATTCTTTTCTTTTATTGGTATAATTAACATTCAAAATTATATTAGTTTTAAGTTTATAACATAATGGTTAGCTATATGTACATATGGCAAAATAATCACCACAATAAGTCTATTTAACATCTGTCACCATATATAGTTACAAATTCTTTTCTTGTGATGAGAACTTTTAAGATCTACAGGGGGTCCTTGGATCACAACACAGTTCCGTTCCTATGACAGTGATGTACCCCAAATTTTGGTGTCAGTCAAAACACACCCCAGCCAAGTGACTTACCTATCCTAACATAGTTGTAAAATCATAATCTAGATTCTAGGCATCCCCAAACTACGGCCCGCGGGCCACATGCAGCCCCCTCAGGCCATTTATCCGGCCCCCTGCCGCAATTCCAGAAGGGGCACCTCTTTCATTGGTGGTCAGTGAGAGGAGCACTGTATGTGGCGGCCCTCCAACAGTCTGAGGGACAGTGAACTGGCCCCCTGTGTAAAAAGTTTGGGGTCCCCTGATTCTAGAACATAAAAACACAACTAAACCACAGAAAAAGGAAAAGGACACAAATATACTTTACTGTACACTGTACTATAGTAACAGGAAAAAAAATGAGTAAGCCAAAACACTCACGTCTCAATTTTTTTAAGTTTTTATGGGAGTGAACATAGTAAATTTGAAACTTCATAAGTCGAGACTGTCATAACCCAAGGACCCCTGTACTCTCTTAGCAATATTCAATACAGTATTATTAACTATAGTTGCTATGCTCTATGTTACATCCCATGACTTATTTAATTAATAACCTGTAGTTTGTGCCTTTTAACCCTTTTCACCCATTTTACTCACTCCCTACCCCCCGCTTTTTTTTTTTTTTTTTGTATTTTTCTGAAGCCAGAAACGGGGAGGCAGTCAGACAGGCTCCCGCATGCGCCCGACCGGGATCCACCCAGCACACCCACCAGGGGGCAATGCTCTGCCCATCCGGGGCGTCGCTCTGTTGTGACCAGAGCCATTCTAGTGCTTGAGGCAGAGGCCACAGAGCCATCCTCAGCGCCTGGGCCAACTTTGCTCCAATGGAGCCTTGGCTGCGGGAGGAGAAGAGAGAGACAGAGAGGAAGGAGAGGGGGAGGGGTGGAGAAGCAGATGGGCACTTCTCCTGTGTGCCCTGGCCGGGAATAGAACCCGGGACTCCTGCACACCAGGCCGACGCTTTACCACTGAGCCAACCGGCCAGGGCCCTACCCCTGGCTTTTGACAACCACTAACCTGTCTATGGTCTTGGGGGTTTTTTTCTTTTCTTTTTTAGATATAAGTGAGATCTTATGGTATTTGTCTTTCTCTGTTTGAGTTATTGCACTTAGCATAGTGCCCTCTACGTTGATCCATCTTATTGCAAATGACAAGATTTTATTTTTTATGGTTGAATAATATTCTGTTATATATACAATATATCAAATCTTCTTTATCCATTCATCCATCAATGGACACTGAGGGTTCCATATCTTGGCTATTATCAATAATGCTACAGTGAACATGGGGGTGAGAATATCTTTCAAGTTAGTGTTTTCATTTCTTCAGTAAATACCCAAAAGTGAAATCACTTCATCGTGGTAGCTTTATTTTCTGTTTTTAAAGGAAACATCATACTGTTTTCCATAGTGGCTGCACCACTTCACAGTGCCTCCAACAGTGCATCGGAGTTTCCCTTTTTCTACGTCCTCTCCAGCAGTTGTTACCTCTTGTCTTCTTTCTCTTCTTCTCATTCTTCTTCTTGTTCTTCTTTTAGATTTTACTTATTCATTTTTTTTTTAATTTTTTTTTTTTACAGAGACAGAGAGAGGGATAGACAGGGACAGATAGACAGGGACACAGAGAAATAAGAAGCATCAATCATCAGCCTTTAATTGTGACACCTTAGTTGTTTACTGATTGCCTTCTCATATGTGCCCTGACTGCGGGCCTTCAGTAGACCGAGTAACCCCTTACTCGAACCAGCGACCTTGGGTTCAAGCTGGTGAGCTCTTGCTCAAACCAGATGAGCCCGCGCCCAAGCTCAGCAACCTCGGGGCCTCGAACCTGGGTCCTCCGCATCCCAGTCCAATGCTCCACCAACTGTGCCACCGCCTGGTCAGTCTTTACTTTACTTATTCATTTTTAGAGAGAGAGAGAAATAAAGAGAAAGGAGGGGAGGAGCTGGAAGCATCAACTCCCATATATGCCTTGACTGGACAAGCCTGGGGTTTCAAACTAGCAACCTCAGCATTCCAGGTCGATGCTTTATCCACTTCACCACCACAGGTCAGGCACCTCTTGTCTTCTCAAGTCATAATTCATTGTTGTTGTTTTTATTTTATTTATTGATTTGAGAGAGAGAGAAAGGGAGAAAAAGAAACATTGATTTGTTCCACTTATTTATGCATTTGTCAGTTGATTTCTTCTTTTTTTAATTTCCATTAATTTGAGAGAGAGAGAGAGAGAGAGAGAAGAATGGAAAGAAGGAGGGAGAGAGAGAGAGAGAAGCATCAACTCATTGTTCCACTTAATTGTGTCACTGATTGCTTCCCATATGTGCCCGGCCTCAAACCAGCAACCTCAGTGCTCCAGGGTGATGCTCTAGCCTCTGCGCCACCAACCATGCTTCTTCTTCAATTTCTCTCATTAATGTCTTAAAGTTTTCAGAGTACAGGTTTTTCACCTCCTTGTTTAAATGTATTCCTAGGTATTTTATTCTTTTTGGTGCAAGTATAAATGGAATTGTGTTTTAATTTCTCTTTCTGGCCTGACCAGTGGTGACACAGTGAATAGAGCATTGACCTGGGATCCTGAGATCCCTAGTTTGAAACCCTGAAGTCACCAACCAGCTTGAGTGCAGGGTAGCTGGCTTGAGCGTGGAATCATCGACATGATCCCAAGACCACTAGCTTGAGCCCAAAGGTCACTGGCTTGAGCCCCCCTGGTCAAGGCATGTATGAGAAGCAATCAATGAACAACTTAAGTGAAGCAACTATGAGTTTATGTTTCTCATCTCTCTCTTCCTTCTCTTTCTCGCTTCCTCCCTCTCTCTCAAAATACAAAAAACAAACAAAATTTAAATAATTTCTTTCTGATAATTTCTTATAAGCATATAAAAACAATAGATTTCTGTATATTGATTTTTCTGTATCTGTGAACAAAGAAGGGACATACTAAACCTGACAAGCTTGGCGGGGGTGGGGGTGGATGGCAGGCCTTACAAACTTGGTGACCAAAAGTAACCACACATAAAAATTCCCAATTGGGCCCTGGTTGGTTGGCTCAGTGGTAGAGCCTCGGCCTAGCATGTGGATGTCCCAGGTTCAATTCCCAGTCAGGACACACAGGAGAAGCCCCCATCTGCTTCTCCACCCCCTCCTCTCACTTCTCTCTCTCTCTTTCTCCTTTCCTCCTGCAGCCATGGCTCGATTAGAGTGAGTTGGCCCTGGGCACTGAGGATAGCACCATGGCCTCTGCCTCAGATACTAAAAAATGGCTCTGGTTGCAGCAGAGCAACGCCCCAGATGGGCACAACATCGCCCCCTAGTGGACTTGCCGTGTGGATCCTGGTCAGGGTGCTTGCAAGAGTCTGTCTCTATCTCCCCTCTTCTCACTAAAAAAAAAAATTCTAATTGGACAGGCTATAGTGTGTAGTCAAGGCCCAGGCGTATAGCTTATTTAGCAAAGGTCAATCTTTAACTTGAGTTTTGTCCACTGTTCTTACACATCTAGGTTAACAGACCTTTGAAATGTCAGAGTCATTTTGTTTCCCAGACCCCTCCAAGGCATGACTGGAGTCACCAGAGCACAAGACCCCAGAGCCCTTCATTGCTATCTTGTTCTGGGCACCCCATTTCTATGTAAATGTTAATTATTAGCTGTCCTTTACCCACTAATGTAAAAGAAGTGTTTCTCCATTTTGCTTTTTATCTAATCCCAGAGATTTTCTTGCTTTGCTCTCCCCTGCTGCCTTCATCCACCACCAGTGGATTTCATGGGACCCTCCTCACATCTGCTCCTCTCATTCTGATGTGTAAAATAGGCTGCAAAACTGCCGTTCTCCAGACCATTTTCTCAATCTGTTGAGATTTTGTTTCCACGCGTGTCCTCACATTTTTTGCTCAAATAAACTCCTATAAATCTTTTCTATATATACAACATTCTTTTGTCTACAATCCTGCAACTTTAGTGAATTTACTTATCAGTTCAAATAGCTTTGTTTTGTTTTGTTTTGTTTGTGGAGTCTTTAGGGTTTTCTGTATATAATATTATGTCGTCTGCAAATAGTGACAGTTTTACTTCTTCTTTTACAATTTGGATGTCTTTTACTTCTTTTTCTTGCCTGATTGCCTGGCTAGGACTTCCAATCTATATTGAATAAAAAATAGCAAGAGCAGGCATCCCTGTCTTGTTTTTGATCTTAGAGGGAAAAAAAGCTTTTCCCATGTACATGGTGTGACAAAAGTAGGTTTACAGTTGTGAGTGTGTGAAACACAGAGTCTATTCTTTTTTTAAATTCATTTTAGAGAAGGGAGTGAGTAAGAGAGAGAGGGAGAGAGAGAGAGAGAAGGGAGGAGAAACAGGAAGCATCAATTCCATAAGTGCCTTGACCAGGCAAGCCCAGGGTTTCAAATAGGCGACCTCAGCGTTCCAGGTCAACGCTTTATCCACTGCGCCACCACAGGTCAGGCCATAGCCTATTCTTCCTTACTTATTAATTATTGTGTTATTATTTATTATTGTATTATTTTCCATACAAACAACTGTAAACCTCCTTTCGCTCCACTTGGCATGTTTTTATTTCTGTACTTAGGCCAAGTTCCTGAAGGAGATCTCACACTTCCCAGGAAGGCCAGCAGCAGTATCTCACATGGATTCAGTGTCTTGCTTGGCCCAGTGGAAGATGCACAGGCATATGTGATCCACAGGGAATTAATGCAGATCCCAGCTCTGCCACTTACCAGCCGGGTGAACTCAGTTACTTAATATCTCTGAACCTGGATTTCCCAATGTAACCTCATTGTTTTGAGATAAAAACGAGATAATATGCATAAAATGGCTGACATGATAGCAATTACTGTTATTATAGCTATGAAGAGCTATAAAATGTTAAAAATTAGTAAATTTTAACATTAAGTGGAAAATTAAAATGCCAGCCTTCTGTGATTAGATTCTTCTTTGCAATTGATAAAATATAATGATTTTTTTCAACAGCTGCTGCCCTGGTGTGAGAATAGCCCCACCTAGATGTACATGCTCTAAGGTGCCCTAGTAACAACCCTTTTTGCCAAACACCTCCTGCAAACCATCTTGTCCCTCAAACAAACTTTTCCAAAACAAATCTGATTAATTACTGCATAAAATACACCAAGGCATCTTCTAAATTTTAATTATAATATTTGTGCCACAAGAGGGCACAGTGTGACTGTGCATACTGTGCAAAATAATAGACGACTCTAACCTTACACAACTCTAATCTTACATGACAAAATGCATTGTACTCCAGAATTGTTTCATTTGAATATGGTTTTTACATACTTGAATTAATTGTATCCCTTAAAGCAAGAATAATTAAGAGCAGGAAATTTCCACATTTCGTTCTAGAAAATCTTTTCTCAGGCTATAACTGGTTAAGTACAAACAGTACCATTTTTCTCTGTTTAAACTGTGATTCATCTCTTTTTCTGGGAGTCATTTCCTGTGGGGCCTTAAGAGGCCCTTTTGCTCCAAATTACTGTACATTCCTAGTTCTTATTATTTTTCTTGCAGGCCAATCAAGTTCATGGGTTTTATTATAGCCTTGCAAATTAGTAGAAAAAAATTTACTAGCCCATAAACATTTTATCAGCCTCATCTTGCTCCTGGGGGCAGATTGGTAACAAAATAGCTGAAAGTGCTATTCTGCATAATTTACTCAGCTATGAAACTAATGATTGTTACGCAACCATTAGTAAAAAAAAAAAAATAGTTTCTAGCTTTTTATTTTCTCCTTGTAAAGTGTGCAAGTACAGTGGATATGGGCATAAATGTGACCAAATAAACCTGTTTCCCAACACAACATGCATGCCGTCTATGCTATGTATGGCAAAAGTGATACTTTCCCAGATTTCATTGACAAATGGAAATCACCCTCCTTTGAGAAATCCCAGAAAAGGCCTGTTCTCCCTCTTCCTCTTTGCCCCTCTGATCCCCCTACCCTGCACCTGGAGACACCCAGAAGGAAAGTAGGTAGAAACTTGGCACACTGTTTTACAAAAGTTTCTGATCTCTGAGCTGCGATGGATACTTCCACACTCATGAATCTGGTGTCTGTGTGGTGTGGTACAGTGGTCCAAGGCACAGTCTACTTCTCCCGCTTGGCAAAGTCACAAGTGTTTTTTTGTGGTTGCCACACCCATTTCACCTTGGACCTCATGTTCTGTGCTGGCCTCAACATGGCTGAGGGTAAAGCCCTTCCCCTAGATTTTAGGAATGCCTGCCCCTTTCTGTAAGAGCAGCTGTGGCTCTGTATCCCTTTCCTTCACACCAGTTATGGCTCTGCCACTCACACTGGTCCATCTCCTAGAACAAGGTAGCCAATGAACCACACATTATTAATCAGGGAAGCAGATGTGCCACAAAAGAGAAGCAGCCCCTTATATGCAAGAAGGCAGGTAAGGACAGCCATGGAGAAGAAGCTAATTCTTTTCCAGCCATCAACATTTCTCCTCTGTTAGTTCAAGGCCCTGAGGAAATCAATGGCAGTTTGACTGGTTCCATTATTGGGCTCAGGTTCCTGGTTGAAGCCCTGCCCTATAAACAAGGGAGTGGGGGAGGACAATGGGGAGCCGGCAGCAGGATAGGGTGGCTGAGACCAGGATCCCCTATGGTTTCTAGTCCTGGGCTGCCAAGCAGAATGATAGGATGCTGAAAACATGGACTTCAAGACAGATTTCAGGAGTAGTTTTTCCCAATGGATGTACTGAGATGGGTTAAGTGAGAGTCCAAAGAAATAAGAGTTCCACAAAGTTTCTTTGTTACAAGACTTTTCAGAATCTGTAATATGCCAAAACTTGTATCTCCCAAAGGGAGATATTATTTTGCCACAAAACTTGTTTTTAAAATAATGTCATATAAACCTAGTCTTTGACTTACATACATAGGAACTGTTTTTCTAACAATCTAATATGGGCCAATTATTCTGAAAGAAAAATTGTAATGTGTTGTATCTTATTAAATAAGAGCAAAATTTGTTTAATCACATGTGACAAAAAAAAAAAGATTGAAGAGTACCTCTAGGGGGTTATTAGGGGATTAGGAGTGTCATTATCACTAAAGATTTGCAAATAACTACGGTCCTAGTGAAAGGTACAAAGATGGTCTTTCATTCAGGTGCCTCTTTATTTTAACAAGCCTGCAGTGCTTCTCAGAAGTTACCTTGTAAGAATTCCCAAGTTCTAGAAACTGGTGTAGGCGTAGCCTGGCCCCTGGTGTGATGAATAAATAAATGAAGGAGCTCAATGTACGTTATGCAAGATTTGAATATTTGCTATCTCAGGGAGATATACCCAGCCACTATTGAATTCAGAGAGAGAGAAAAAGAGAGAGAAAGAGAAAGAGAAGCATCAATTTGTTGTTCCACTTACATCGATGTGTTATCCTATATGCATTCAATGGTTGATTATTTTAAAGATTTTATTTATTGATTTTACAGAGAGAGAAGGAGAGTAGAGCAAGAAGTATCAACTCATAGTTGCTTCACTTTAGTTGTTCATTGATTGCTTGTTGTATGTGCCTTGACTGGGCAAGCCCAGGGTTTTGAACCAGTGACCTCAGCATTCCAGGTTCATACTTTATCCACTTTGCCACAATAGGCCAAGCTCATTGGTTGATCCTTGTATGTGCCCTGACTGGGGATTGAACCTACAACCTTGGCATATAGGAACGGCATTCTAACCAACTGAGCTATTCGTCCAAGGTCAGCCACTATCTATTCTTAGCAAGGCAAACACTGCCCTTTCTAAAAGTCGTAGGCTACACTATTTCCCCACATATAAATCAATACAAGTTGATGACCTGTGTAAGGCAGGTGGTCATGGTCATGCAGGTTCACATTGGATTCAGGAAGACAGTAGAGAAACTGCAGAGCTGGGCCATTCTGTTTATTAGAGTCTCTCAACGGGGACAAGCAGCAGGCAAGGAAAACCTCTTTTTTCTCTCTTAGGGCTCATGAGCAAACAGGGCGAGGGGGGACCCCTTCTCCAGCAAACAATAGCAAGAAATGGCTCCTCCCAATGGCAGCAGGCAATCCACAACCTACAAACTGCCACCCTGAGGTCACGCACCCGCAGCCCTACATAGACTATACACACGTGGTACTGCCCCAAGCTCATGCACCAGTCAGGCAAAGTATAAGAGAGCAAGCCTAACACACTTGTTTGCCCAACAACCTGAAAGAAGCAAAATTGATTAAAAGGAAGCTGGTTGTGGGCAAATAAAATACCAAGAATGTCTGAAATAGCATAACCTTGTATCATCACTAATGTCTTATGTCATAAGAACTGCTATGGTCCTGGCTGGATAGCTTGGTTGGTTAGAGCATCATCCTGAAGCCCAGAGGTTGCCAGTTTGATCCCTGGTCAGGGGACATACAGGAACAGATCGATGTTCCCATCACTTTCTCTCTCTCTCAAATCAATAAAATAAACATTAAAATGATAATTGCTATGGGAATACATGAGATGAGAATGCAAGAAAATGTTTTGGCTGGGTCCTTTCACAGGTTAAATGTTTTTCACTCATCTACAAGTCTTCCATGAACCCTGCTGACCTTACTTTTCTCTGGACTGTGATGACTAATGATGGAAAATGGTGTCTTTAGGGCATGTCTGAGGAAGCAGGGATTGGCAAAATTTATCTTCTGAATTCCAAATAAAGGAAACCAACCATCAATGTTCAGGGCTCAAGAACAGACAGCAATAGCTAAATCCATATCTAATTCTGTTCATGTGATCTCTCTACAAACCTATAGACTCTTTGCACCCAGAGCAACTTCCTTTAGAGTGTCTTGTGTGACTACCTGTGTCAAGTTGGCCCAAAAGGCGACCTGCAGAGTTCTGACCTGGTACCAAACTCAGCCATCTATTCTGGGAAACCAAAGACTGACTTCAGTACAAAAAAACAGAAAGTGAAGAAAAATGAAAAAAAAAAAAAAAAAAAAAAAAAGAAATCTCTTAATCTCCTCCAGAAACCTAGGGAGAGAGAGGAGATGCATAACAATACTTGAGGCCACATGAAGAGAGGACTTAAATGGCCTGAGAAAAAAATGTAGCATTCTAAGTGGAGAAGAAAACAGCTATTGTCTAACACTTAAATAAAAAATACTGTATAAACAGCTAACAGCTGTTTTTCAGCCTTTGCTTTTTAGAGCAAAAGCCAATAAAAGAAAAGACATATTCTTTCAAATGTGGTTTTTGTTCAGAGCCCAGATTTTCTCCAACTAATTTCCAACCCAGGAGTAGGTCCTGTTTAGTATCATTTTGTTTTGAAGACGAGAGAAATAGTTCAGTGCAGCACCACAGACCCAGATGGAAGCTGAGCCAGAGGACTTTACAAGAAGGTGTGTACGTGGGGGGGGGGGGGGGGGGGTTAATATTAAAAAACAGAAGCCAGTACTCTCAAAATCTTCCTCAATAACAGAATATTGAAAGAAAAACACATGAACTTTGCATGCGGAAGTAGGTAACAAGATGCACCCCTTTGAGATGCTGCTTGATTTCAGCACCTGCAACTACAAAATCATTAAGGAGAGTAAATGACCTGGCCAGCCATTCATGTCCTTGTGTAAAAGCCACCTGATAAGACCAGGACTCTAAGGAGCACCCATCTTGTAAATAAAGGAAATTATAGGGGACTTTCAAAGGGATATTCATTGTAAAATTACTAGCTAAGTCTTATAATTAGGAAGCCAGAGGGATAAAATAACAGTGAGGTAAGGCCTGTTTTATAAACAGAGACTCAAAGATAAAACCTTACTTATTCCCTCTTGGTGCCTCTGTTAATGCTATTTATTCCACACTAAATACCAGCTTCTGTCCTCAAAGGACATCTTATAGTACTGCAGGTGTCAGCTCTTCACCTATCTGTAACTTTGTTATTATATAAATATGTATGTGTGTGCATGTGTGTGTGTGTGTGTGTGTGTGTGTGTGTGTGTGGAGAGAGAGAGCTTTGAAATTTTCTCTAATTATTTCTCGCATCTTTATTTTACCTTAACATTTTGAAGTGCAGGCTATGTCTCCTTCTGCATGTGCCGTTCTTGCTGCTGTGTCTGTATGGCCTGAATGTTGTGAGCACCCAACATCCATTCCCAGCATTATGGCAGAGCCAATCCCCTGAAGGCCCTCCTACCACAAACCTATTAGTTCCTGAATACAACATGGCTTTTAATGTGGACTGCTAGGCCAGCAGACAGCAAAGGAAACCCTCCAGAGTCCAAAGAAATAAGCAGTGAACTAAATCCAAGCGGGAGGTGGTAAGTGCAGGACAAAATTGAACACTAAGTTCTCAGCCCACTGCAAGGTGCAAAAGCCAAACTACATCTCCTACTTTAAACTCTGAATCTTGAAGGGGCCTAAATCGGCCCTTTGGGTCCTGAAGGAAGCAAATGAAAACCTCTTCCGGAGTAAACAACTCCAGTTTAGGTCCTCAGGACTCCCACAAGTGGAGCAAAATGAGTTCAGAACCAAAGATTACAAAACAGAATGAGAAGGTTTAACAGACTGGTCAAAGGAGTCGCAGGAAAGACTAGAGAGAATAAGTGAAAAGGCAGCACTCAGAGGGATAATGAATGAGAAGGTCCAGTCGAGTAAGCGATATGAATTCACAAATGCAGGAAGCATAATATAATAAACCATATAGGATACACTTTTTTTAAATCTATACTCAGACACATTGTAGTAAAAGATCAGCATGTAAACTCAAAAAGATCTTAAAGGCAACAAGCAGGAAAAAGGCAGATCACCTACGAAGAATCAATTAGATTGTTAGCAGACACCTTTATAGAGCAACCTGAAAACTGCAAAATAATCTTTTCAAAGTGATAGGAGAAAACAGCTGAGAATGGCATGTGAGCCAAACTCCTTTTCAAAATGAGTGAGAAATGAAGAATCTGCAGATAAATATTACACACGTATATCAACAATGTGAAGGGCACTGTGCTTAAGCTGCCTTTGCACATCATACCAGGGACCCTTTTTGGTATGTGAAAAAATAAAAGTTAAGTATGAGGTTAACATTCACTTAGTTGAGCTGACAAAGAGGATTTCTGCATGTTCCTGACTCTCGGGGAATTCAGAGAACAATTGAGTTATTGGTGGTTTAAAACATCAGAGAGCAGTAATCACAATGTGCTTCCTACTCTCAATTACTTCAAACACGGCCTGATTTTGAGGCTATTCTTGAGAAATAAAATGTTTTCCTAGTATATTGTGCAGTTTCCACGTGCTTGGTATGACTAATGCATTAGTCACAAGGTACAATAGGAGAGTCTCAAGAAAAGACAGCTTGGTCACTGAATGACTTTTTTCCCAACTCCCACCAATTCTTGACCCTTCCACTGATGCTGGTTCTATTACTGGCAGGAGGTACTTACTGAAAAGTACCAGCTGCTTATTGAAGTCTTCAGTAAAAGACTCCATTGTCCACCTTGGGCAGATATCTGCACTATGTTTCTCATCCCTTTTCCTACAATCTCTAGTATACCTGTGGGAAAATGTGAGTCTACCTGTTAAAGAAGTGAGAACGGGAGAGATAAATAAAAAAATTAGGTGAGACTGCTGCTCCTTGAGCAGAGGTATATTAAGCTGTGCTTTTTGTAATGTGGAAAGACAGAAACCAACCCAAGTATCAATTAGGATCTAGCTTAGCAAACTCTAGCACATAAAAAAATGGAATATTATATTGCCACGACTGATGATAAATGCAAGATTATGTGGAGAGTGGCTACAGGTGGATCATGGGTCTACATCACACTGTTTAATGTCAAATTGATAAACAAAGGGCACAGAGTCAGTTTTGCACAAGAGTTACAACTAAATAAGAAACATGCAGGCAGAGAGCAAAGAATTGAAGAGATCTAGACCTTTTTAACTTAGTAAATTTATTAAGTATTAATATTTATTAACTTATACTTATGATGAAAGTGTTTTATGTTTTATTTAGTAGTATGTATGAGTATATTTATAGTGAAACTGTTTTCACGTTTTTATGTTGTTTTTGATTCTTCCATGATTCTTACATGTTTTTCATAGAAAGGAGGCTATATTTTTATTTTAAATGATGGACTAAAAAACATGATGAAGCTATTAATTAAAGCTGAAAAAGGAAATAGAAATCAGTAATTTCTACAAGGAAAGTTAACTATAAAGAATTATTAACAGGGAACTGGAGTAACAAGAGATTGGCTAGTAAGAGGTAAACAGAGAACATTCAGGAAGAGGCCGAGGTCTAGACCTCAGTACAGAAGATAATGATGGAAAAGTTCACAGGGGGCCATACTGGTGAGACCTTCCAGAAACCTGCTCGCTGGAGTGCTTAAGCCACCCACAGGGTGGGGTACCATGCCCCAGAATTCACTGCAGACTTCCCCAGTGGAGTACCAGGGAAGCCTTCTGTGGGGAGATACCCCACTTTGGCACCCTCCTGTGAAGCCTCTTGTGGGGTCCCGGCAGAAGTCATTCACAGGGAGGTTCCCAGGGAAGCTACCCCCCCCCCCAGGAAGGGAGCCCTGCCGCTGGCCACCCAGCACTGCAGAAGCAGCACTGGGGCCAGGAAGAGAAGCCCCTTTCTCTCAAGTGTCCCTTCCACTGACGCTGGTTCAGGACCCTCTGCTGACCAGGGGTCACCAGAGTATCTGGCAAAGGAGAGCTGCTCATGGATGCAGATTGATTATTGCCGAGCAAGTAATGAAGGGTGAGGTTGGAGCTGAGAGGCAACAAAATAATAATCACCACAGTGAATTAAGCTGATGGGTGGAGCTTGAGCCACCCACATGTTCCTTCTAGTCTAGAAGTCCCGATTTTCCCATCAGAAGCCAAGCTCCTGCAGGAAGCCTGAGCTGCTGAGCAGACAGCCGAGCCAGTCGGTCCTTAGCCTCCTCAGGTGCAATATCTTTTATGAAAGCTCCCTGCTTTTCCAGAATAACCACTCTGTCTGCCCCAAGGCAGGCTGCACCAAATGGGCCTCCCCAGTCTTCTGATTTAAAACATGTATAACATAAATAACAATGTCTTTCAGGTGTATTAAGGAAAATAATAAATTGAGAATACTGTAAATATGTTTAGTAGCTAAATAAATGCCAATCATGGTTTTAAAGTTTCTGCAACATACTCTTTGACGAAGTAGTGACCAAGAGCCTGGGCTCTGAGCCACTTACTAATTGTGTAATGCTGGGCAAATGATGTCACCCTTCTGTGTTTCAATTTCCCCATCTATAAATTAGAGCTAAGGATGGTACCTACAGTTCACAAGATTGTTGGGAGGACTGAGTGAGGTAATACATGCAAAGCTCTCAGGACAGGGCAGCACATGATAAGCAGTGTTTATGTTAGGTATTATTATTATTATTATTTTGTATTTTTCTGAAGTTGGAAACAGGGAGGCAGTCAGACAGACTCCTGCATGTGCCCGACCAGGATCCACCTGGCACGCCCACCAGGGGGCTATGCTCTGCCCATCTGGGGCGTTGCTCTGTTGCAACCAGGGCCATTCTAGTGCCTGAGGCAGAGGCCACAGAACCATCCTCAGCACCCGGGCTAACTTTGCTCCAATGGAGCCTTGGCTGCGGGAGGGGAAGAGAGAGTCAGAGAGGAAGGAGAGGAGGAGGTGTGGAGAAGCAGATGGGCGCTTCTCCTATGTGCCCTGGCCGGGAATTGAACCCAGGACTCCTGCACGCCAGGCCGACGCTCTACCACTGAGCCAACCGGCCAGGGCCTGTTAGGTATTATTATTAACATTTGAGAACAGTGATACCCAAACCCAAGTATGCTGGACTTCTCTAAAGATGCTTACAATCTCTCCTGCTCTCTGTCCTTAGAGTGTGGAGCTTCCTCACAAATACTGCTCCTAAGGGGTACCTGGGCACAGTGCACCCACTGAGTCACACTAGCCCATCAGGTCTGCTGGGCACGCAGGGCTCCGGCTTCTATCATCAATGCTGGACAAAAAGGCCAAAAGCCAAACCCAGTAAACTGGCCCCACATAACTGATCCAAACAGCTCAGGGCCTGGCAGTACCAGTGAAAGCGCTTGAAAAAAAAAACCAACCGAAAACAACACACAGGCTTGTCTTTGTCATGGCTGACCCAGCTCGTAGCCAGGCATGGAAACAGAGCGGCTTTATGAGAAAATGCCTTTCTTTCCATGCAGTAATTGAATCCAGTTGTGGATTGAGATTGTACATTAGTGGGGTTTAAGAAAGTTTTGCCTCTTAGATACAGCGACTGCAGCTGAACTTTTTATTTCTGTTAAATTCTCATTGAACAGGGTGCTAAACTATCCCTGGACAACATAATCCTTTGGAATCTGGCTCTCACACTCACCTACAGATAGATATGTAGGGGCTTCTTAATTTAGGCTTTTCGAAAACTAACCCTCTTGGGTGGAGTCCAAGACAGCCCCCCAGATTCTGAATTCTGATTTTAGCAGGTGGTGTTTGGGGCCGTGTTTGGGCAGCTGAATATTCAGAACACTTTTGATTGACTGCCACTTAGTGTCTCTTCAGGGTCTCTCCTGGTCTGGTCGTTGACTTTCTCCTGCAGGACCACTAATGGAGGGAGTTTGCTCGCGGATAAGACTGGATATTTTGCCCTGGCCGGTTGGCTCAGCGGTAGAGCGTTGGCCTAGCGTGCGGAGGACCCGGGTTCGATTCCTGGCCAGGGCACAAAGGAGAAGCGCCCATTTGCTTCTCCACCCCTCCACCCCTCCGCCGTGCCTTCCTCTCTGTCTCTCTCTTCCCCTCCCGCAGCCGAGGCTCCATTGGAGCAAAGATGGCCCGGGCGCTGGGATGGCTCCTTGGCCTCTGCCCCAGGCGCTAGAGTGGCTCTGGTCACAACATGGCGACACCCAGGATGGGCAGAGCGTCGCCCCTGGTGGGCGTGCCGGGTGGATCCCGGTCGGGCGCATGCGGGAGTCTGTCTGACTGTCTCTCCCTGTTTCCAGCTTCAGAAAAATGAAAAAAAAAAAAAGACTGGATATTTCAAAGTCAGATTTGGTTGTGTCTTTTCCCATGGCTATTGCTGTCTGCTGACAGCACGCTTCTCTGTTAGAGAGACGAAACAGTCCCTGTTCTAGCAACTGCCACCCACGTCAGGACAGCAAGTCTTACTCCACCCAGCTGAAACTCTTAGGGGCACGGGTTCAAAGATTTCAGTCAGGAGCTCTTCAGTAAAGCATGCTTTAAAAAAAAATTTTTTTTTAAATTATTTTGGTAGCTTTACAGTGATGAAATGCTCCATGTGGGGAGTAGAGCAGAGATATCAGTTAAGTTTAAAAGAGTCAAGTTTCTTTCTTAGATATAAAAAGCATGAGAGCATGAGAGGTTATTGGGTATCCACTGTGTGCACAGGACTCCATGGTGTGGAAGCTACACTGAGCGGCACAGTCTGTCCCGTCCTCAGTCACTTTATGAGCTTCCGCCCGTCTTCCCGCTTCTCCCTGGTAAAGGCTTTCCCACCCAGATCAGTCAGCGTGCTGGGCAGCGAATAAATGGCTCATTCAAACATAGGGGGGAAGTTGACTAAAGGGACTGTGCCCTCTCCTGGTTGCTGAGCACCCACCCCTCGGTGAGGCCCTCTCTATCACTGGAATTCAGATGGCTCGGTCTGGTCTAAATCAGTAATTAACACGCATAGCAGTGATGAGGGGAAGGCCCGTCTCCAGGCGTCCCCAGAACTCTTCCCATCGCCACCTGTCACCCAGCTCCATCACAGCCCCCTGCCCTTTGTCACTTGGCCTGTGTGGATGAGCATGAGGTACAAGCTCTCAGGGATATTTCTCCTAGAACTTCCTGGGAACCACATTGTGGCTTTAATCTCAATTTTAAATCTTTGTTGATTTTTTAAAACTGAGTGGGAAAGAGAAAGGAAAAAAGTGAAGACAAGAGGAAATTATTTCTGTGAGTGAAATCCTGTTCTGCATATTTGATCCCCAAGTTTCTAATGAAAAACTGAGGACCTAGCTGTGCTGGCCCTGGGCTGGGCACCAAACACTGAGATGCTTCCCACAGTCCCAGGTCTGTTTTCAGGACCTCGAACTATAGTCAAATACCCTGCCTTCCCTCCCTAAGCCCTGGCCCCCATATTAGTTTCCTAGGCTGCTACAACAAATAAACACAAATATGGTGGCTTAACACAATAGAAGTGTATACCCTCATGTTCTGGAGGGCAGAAGTCTGAACTCAAGGTGTAGGCAGGGCCATGCTCCCTTTGGGGGCTTTAGAGGAGCATCTTCCTGGTCCCTTCTAGCTTCTGGTGACATCAGGTATTCCTCGACGTGTGGCTACATCACTCTCCTCTCTGCCTTTGTCTTCCTCACATGGCCTTCTAGTCTCTCTGTGTCTTTTCTTCTGTTTTTTATAAGGGCCCTTGTGAATGGATTTATTTAGGGCCCACCAGATAATCGGGATGATCTCATCTCAAGATCTTTTCATTATATCCGCAAAGATCCTATTTCAAATAAGGTCACGCTCACAGTTTCCGAGATTTGGATGTAGACTATCTTTTTGGGCACCACTTTTCAACCCACCACACACTCCCCAACTTCACTCCTTCTTCTGGATCCTCACACTCAGTCTAGAAACATACTCAAGTTGTCTTATGAAAAGGAAAATAAATTGTATCTATCCTGTTATTCAGGGGTCCCCAAACTATGGCCCGCGGGCCACATGCAGCCCCCTGAGGCCATTTATCCGGCCCCCACCGCACTTCTGGAAGGGGCACCTCTTTCATTGGTGGTCAGTGAGAGGAGCATAGTTCCCATTGAAATACTGGTCAGTTTGTTGATTTAAATTTACTTGTTCTTTATTTTAAATATTGTATTTGTTCCCGTTTTGTTTTTTTACTTTAAAATAAGATATGTGCAGTGTGCATAGGGATTTGTTCATAGTTTTTTTTATAGTCTGGCCTTCCAAAGGTCTGAGGGACAGTGAACTGGTCCCCTGTATAAAAAGTTTGGGGACCCCTGCTGTTATTCTTCCAAGCTGTGCCATCTACCATCCTTTTGTTCCTTTGCTCAGCTACCAGTTGTCTCCAAGGAGTAACCTATATTTGCTACAGCCATTTCTAAATCCTGGCTTAATTTTTCTCCACTTACTTTTTAAAGCACTTAATTATATATTTCAAGCACAAAGAAAGGTGTAGAGCAGCAATTTTCAACCTTTTTCATCTCATGGCACATGTAAACTAGTTACTAAAATTCTGCGGCACACCAAAAAATGTAATTTTTTTTTTTTTTTTTTTGCCAATGTGATAAAAAAAATAATAGTTATAATTTTGATTTAGTCACATCAGACAGCTAGTGTTGTGTTGGATGTTGTCATTACTCTATTTGACAATCTAAGAAAAAAAGAGGTCAGTCCCCCTGACTAAATAGGTGTTGGATGCTTTCAAGATTCTCAGAACACACAAGTTGAAAACTGCCCAGTTGGCCCAATGTAGAGCATTGGCCCAGCGTGTGGATGTTCCAGGTTTTATTTCAGGTCAGGGCACACATGAGAAGCGACCATCTGCTTCTCCACCCCTCCCCCTCTCCCTCTCACTTCTCTCTCTTCCCCTCCCACAGCCATGGCTCGAATGGAGCAAGTTGGACTTTGGTGCTGAGGATGGCTCCATGGCCTCTGCCTTAGGTGCTAAGAAGAGCTCAGTTGCTGAGCAATGGAACAATGCCCCAGATGGGCAGAGCATGGTCCCCTAGTGGGCTTGCCAGGTAGATCCCAGTTGGAGTGCATATGGGAGTCTGTCTCTGCCTCCTGTTCTCTCACTGAATAACAAAGAAAGAAAGAAAAGAAAACTGCTAGTATAGAGAACAATATGACCTTCTAAAGGTTCACATTTTTCTCAGTCATTTTTTTGTAAATATGACAAAATTTACCATTATGACTATTTTTAAATGTGCAGTTCTGTGGCATTAATTGTGCCCACTTAGTTTTCAGCACTTTGTAATCTGGCTTCAACCCTCACCACTGTCCTGTAATGGTTCTCGCAAAGATCCTCATTTCCATCCTCATGTGGGTACTGCTGACCACTCCTTTTTTAGAACTCTTCCCTCAGCTTCCTAGACCCTTGTTCATTTCCAGTTAGACTATTTCTCTTAACTCCTCCCCCTGTTCCCTAAATCAGGATGCTTCAGAGACCTGCCCAGATCCTTTTAGTTTTTATTGCTCCCTGGGGAAAGCTCCCATGTTCTCATCAATGTTATAGCTTCAGTCAACTCCCCAATGCAGACAACTCATTTAAGCTGAAGCCTGGCTTAAAAGCTTAGCTGCTGGAGGAAGCCTCTGAGTCCCAGGCACCCACTTCCAGCTGTCTTCCACTGTCCATCTCCATGTCCCAGTGACACCACAAACTCAGCATGTCCAAAAGGGACCTCATGGTCTCTTCCTTCAAACTCGTGTTTCCCCCATATCTCCACATGGCACTACCACCCTCTCCCTCACCCAGTGGGGAAATCTTGGCATCAGTTTTGCCTTCCATATCCATTCTGATCGTGTAACTTTTATCTGTACAGTAGCTCCACCACCCCACCCCACCCCTGTGATATTTTTTCATTCTGACATTCTCCTACCTCCTTTCTTCAGCCTGGAAGACTTATAGTGGACCTCTCTCAGGTTTCCCTGACTCCACTTTCTCTATTTTCCATTCCATTTCACACATTGTTAATACATTATTCTACTTAAAACAGTTCTAATCCACCTCATCAAAACCCCTCAGTAGCGCCCACTACTTGAGAATAAAGCCTAAACTCCTTAGCTGAGCCTTCACTGTCCTCCCGGAATTGGCACTGACCCTCTCCTGACCGCACTTACCCTTTGCTCTGGCCAAAAAGATAAACTGTTTGTCCTCTGGACACATCCCACACTTCCTTCCTTACCTTTCCCCATTCAAGATATGGGTTTCATAGTCTTCTGAAAGACCTCTTTTCTTTCATTTAAAATATGAATAACAAAATAAGAGATACTGACTATAGAGAAGATTGCCAAATTCCACAGAGTGGAATCACTAGCTTTTTTCCCCCCCCGGAATCACTAGCTTTTATTCTCCGTACCAATCAGAAAACACACCCTAGATTATTCTTATCTGACAAGGTTACAACCAGAGCTTTGTTTTCTCATGGAATTCACCAGTTTGGAGTGGAACCATCACCTTTTGAGAATTTAGATATTTTGTTGGTGACTAACCTTCCAGGGGAAGCATCATCTTTCCTGCTCTGAATTTCTGTAATGGAAAAGGTACTCTGGTAGCAGATAAGATAGTAACAAAGACTATCACTTTAAACCTGAAATCTTGAGAGTGAGAGTTACAGGAAGTCAAACATTGTTAAAGACGGGATGCAAATATTAAAAGGAAACTTCAGCCCGCATCAAAACTTGGAGGCACAGAGAGGACAGAGGTAGGCACTCTACTGTGTTTATTTCATGTATACTTTAGTCCCAAGCCCTTGACCTTACCAGGAGATGGCATCAGAAAGCTTTTAAGAAGCCTACACATACCCCTCACCAATGCAGCCACACCAAAAGGAAAGAGTTATTTTGTGAAACCTAGGTGTGGTATCCTTTAATACAGCGATTTTCAACCAGTAAGAGGCACACTGGTATGCTGCAAGAATTTATAAAACATGCAATACTTGATTGTGTACTCAGGGGCATTGACCTCTTTTTCCCTTAGACTGTCAAATAAAAAAATGACAACAGCTAACACAACAATAGCTGTCTGATGTGAATCAATCAAAATTACACCTATTTTTTTTTTTTTGTCAGATCAGCAATCAATATATGTTGGGCAGATAAAATATATTATGCTCACTTTGTTAAAGATGGTGCTGCCCATGTGAATGATTGTAAAGCCTTTCCCACCCTTTTTGATGTGGGGTGGTGCACTCTCATGAGGAATCTCATTATGCTTCAGATAAGTGACTTTGTATCAGACTTTCTTGTTTGTATATTGGATTAAAGGTTTTGATTTCTACACTATAAAGTGGGGCAGACCGGGAGCTTGCGCTCACTCTCAGTTCCTGAGATTAGCATTAGAGAGGAGAGCAGAGAAGGCCACGTGGAGGAGTCCAGGAGAGGCAGCCAAGATGGCAGAATGCTGAAAGAGAAGCCAGTTTGTGCAGAGTTTGTGCAGAGAGAAGGAAGGAGATGGGGAACAAAGGAGAATGAGGCTAGTGAGCTAGAAACCTTTGATTCTAGGAAACTTGGATAAGTTAGTAGCTTTGTGAGCACTGAATAAGTGAGTTTTGGAGCCCAGTGTGTGTTTTTACTTGCTTGCTGGGTGCAAGCTAGAATTAAAGGTAAAGGCCCACCAATTCTTGGCTCTGTTGTTTCATTACCATCTGTCCAAATCCAACGCAAACCTGCATGGGCCAGGCAGCTGTGATGGTGGCCTTGGATACTGGCTTTGCAATATATTTCAGTGTGCTGCAGAATTTTAGTACTTGGTTTATGTATGCCATGAGATAAAAAAGGTTGGAAATCACTGCTTTAATCCATTTGAAAAGAACCATATAGTATATCTTTCTATATATACAATATCTGAAATTGTAGATTCTTCTTTTGAATTGTTTTCCATTTAGGGTTATTTCCATCCTGGTGGCCATTGAGACATTTAAAAGCAGCCTGAACCTGCAGCTTCTGAAGGTGCAAAAGTACTCTGAGTACTATCAGCCCTCAGAAATGCAACTAAACACAAATTTAAGAAATTTAATGTTTTCTTAGTAGAGAAAGATATTCTGGTATATAAAGGGTGTGGGGAAAGTAGATTTACAGTTGTTTGTATGGAAAATAATACATAATTAATAAATAATAACACAAGAGTAAACTGTTTCTCATACTCAGAACAGTAAACTTACTTATGCCCCACTTTGTATAACCTGGGTTTGAGTTCCTTAGTGGGAGCTACTAATTGTGTCACTCTGGGAAAGTTATTTAACCTCCCTTAGCCTCATCTGTAAAGTGGGATTATTAAATTATTTTATGTAAAGAGCCTAGCTCAGGACCTGAAAAAGTTCTCGTTAATAGTGAAATTATTTTTAACACTGGAAATTTAGGTGAGAAAGATTAGGTTGTCCTTCATTTTGAATCTTTTTTTGTGCTTACAACATATGTGAGGGATTTTTCTTCAAAAAAAAAAAAAGAAGAAAACCTGTGGGATTAGATAAACTAATATATGCCCTTCAGATTTGTGTCCACTTAATAGTTTCATTTATTTACTATTCTTTTCCATCACTCCTTAGTTGTGACTCTTGACACCATATTTAAAAGCAAAATCTTCACTTAATATATTTTGTCCTATTTTCCCCCCTTCTATATATAGGGACACTTCACTGTTTTCCTAAGAGAGATTTTTCCAGGATATTCTCACCTAAACAGGACTCAAATTTCCTCTAAGGCTCCTCCTCTTGCCCACCTTTAGTTCCTTTGAGTGACGTTAGACTTCACCCCCAACTCTAGGGCTCTGGCCTGGATGTGGCCATTTGTATTCTCCGGCCGCGCTCATTGGTTCAGGAAGGAGCATGTGACCTAAGTCAAGCTCATGAGGCCCTAGAAAATGTGGGAGCCGCTGGAAGACACTTTGTAGAGGAGCCCAAGAGGACTGGGTCTGAGGCGGCTGTGAGGCTGCTAGCCATGTCGTTACCACAAGGCGCCTGGTCAGGGAGCTGGCACAGAGGCAGTAGGGCCAAGCAATGGAGAGAAAGTTCAAAAAAGAATGCAATTTGAGCGCAAGAGGGAAAAGTGCAGAGTTGAAATGGCAGAAGGGGCAAAAGATGAAAGAATTACATGGGAAATGAGGAGAGAAATGAAGGGGTGGAGTCACAGGTAAGCGGAAGGAGGAGGAGAACAGGAACGGCTTCTCTAACCTCCTGGGGGCTCCAGCACCTCCTGGTCTGCCACCTTTCCGGCGTCTTCCTCCATCACAGAAATTCAGTGCTAGCTACCAAAAACAACCTCCCTGGTACAACTTAATTTTGGGAATTTATTCAAGGAAATTAAAGAGAAGGTACACAAAGATTTATGTGCAAAGGTGTTCATCAACCTTATTTAAGAAAACAAAGTTGTGACCAATATAAGTGCTCTGCTATATTTGTGCACAATATTAACCCATATTGTGTTTATGTGTGAATATGTGTCTGTGTATATATATATATGTAATATGTGTGTATATATGTTTTATATATATATAATATACATATATGTTATACCTTCACCCAGTCTGAGAGGAAAAACACAAAAATGTTATTAAAAGGGGCTGTTTGGTGGTGAGATTATGGGAGGCATTTATTTATCTGTTTATCCATTTGCTTACCTGTGTGTTCCAATGTACTCTACTAAACATTTATAACTTGTGGAGGAAAAAGGAAAGAATCAAGTGCAAAGGCTTCAACCTGGGTAAAGCTCAGCTGCAGCTGACTTGTTGCCAAAGGCTTTTCTCAGGAGAGCCAGCTGGGTGTCCCCCCCTCTCCCATCCTCAGCAGCACCACCTGTGGCCCTCCTGTGGGACCAACTTGAACAACAGCTTCCAGGGCCTAGTGATGACTCCAAAGCTAAGCGTGGACCCAGGAGCCACCCCTCCGCTGACAAGGGACACATGGCATGCAAGGCCTTTACTCAGAGCCAAACCAGGTCACTCTCTCCTGCTCTCCTTCTAAGCAGATAGGCCACATACTAAAGAACAACTTTGCAAAGAAAATACACCATCCCAAGACTAGGGGTGTGGAGAGTTCCCTGGGAGTGGGTAGTGAAGGTGGAGTGGTCTCCTGAGTCCCTCCCAGGCCTCATTACACCTCCCTCACTGCTGGGAACCACAGCACTGAAACAAGAAGCATCTTCATGAAGGTAATTGAGTCTGTGGGGGAAAGACGATTTTAGTGGGATTATTTTGGTTTGTTTGTTTTCAGAAAATAAAAGCTTTTTCCTTTTTCTTGAACATTTTCCCCAAATGTATTACCAAGTCTGCCTTCTCCAATGGGTAGCAGTAGATCTCTTAATGGTGTCTTAGGAAGATACATAATTTTCTAGTTGTTTCCAATATTAAGCCTCAATACAGCTTAAAACATTAGTTCCAACCTTGATTCTATTCTTACTTCTTCCCCTCTCCCACCCCATGCAATGCGAGTTTGGACCTGGACCCTGACTAATTGGAGTACTATTTCCAGGAGACCCCTACCCTGTTCCTTTTTTCCCCTTCCAGGACTTGTTCCTCCAAATGTTGAGCTAAGAAGTAGGACAAGGAGGAGCAAAGGGTTTTTATACCAACAGACCACTGCCCTACCCTGGTGGTGACCACTGCTTTTCTGGCTGACCTGTACTGACTGCCAATGCCCTCTAGGAGTCAGGGACTCAAATGTTGGCTTCCTCTGGAGGATTCCTGCCTTAGAAGGACTTGCAGGGTAGGGAAATGGCAAATCCAGGTCCAGCCTTTCAGTACTCCTTAGCTCCAATTACTGAGTGAATACTCTATAGACTCTTTGAACTCAATCTCCCTGGGGGGGTCAGGGAGAGCTGTCTTGGGATGAGGATGGAATAAATTCAACTACTTCCCAAGTAACATGGACTTGCACCACAGGAAACTCATTCCCTGGCCTTGACAAATTGGGTGCATTTAGACTGCCCCCCTGCAACCCTTATTTCTGCCTTTCTTCTTCTCTAAGACTCTCCTCTCTGCTCCTAATGATGTACTGGTAAATCAGCAACTCCTTTTTGTAATCAAATGTCCAACTGGAGAATTAATTTATATCCCAACCTTTATGAATGATTTTCCTCGCCAAAGAGAAAGTACAGCTTCCACTTCCTATCTATTCAGGAAGGGGAGGAATCACCTCTCCTCTCACTACACGCCAGTGGCCCTTAGATTGATTTCTCTCTCCTTCCTAGTCCTCTTAGGTAAAAGATGGTGAATGGTGTTAACAAGGTCACATCTGTCTCCTCATAAGAATTCTTGGTTCTCTGACTCCTATGGATACTGGCTCAGATATTGAAAACTTCTCTGTACTCACTCTTGGGTACTAGCAGCCAAGTCCAGGGCAATACAAGGAGGGCTACTAAATAGCTTGTTACATGCTTAAAGTAAATCAAATTCTACTTCTAGAGCTTTTCATTCCTTTGTGGAAAGCCATAATTTTATCTGTTATAGTTTTCCTCCTGCCTCAAAAACTTTTTTTTTTTACATTTCTTATAGTACAAGTTTCTAAAGTTCAATTCTTTCACTTTCTGTTTCTGAAAAAGTCTTTTTTTTCACCAATTTTTTTAAAGATATTTTTTGCTGGGTATAGAATTCTAAGTTGACAATATTTTTCTTTTAGTACTACAAAGATTTCCTCTGTCTTGTCACTTGCTTTATCTTTGACAGGAACTCTGCTATGTCATCTTTATCTTTGTGCCTTTTTTCATATCATAAATTTTTTTCTCTGACTACTTTTTTTTTAGTGAGAGAGAGGAACAGACAGGGACAGACAGACAAGAAGGGAGAGAAATGAGAAGCATCAATTCTTCATTGCAGCACCTTAGTTGTTCATTGATTGCTTTTTCATATGTGTCTTGACTGAGGGGTGGGCTCCAGCTCAGCCAGTGACCCCTTGCTCAAACTAGCAACCTTGGGCTCAAACCAGTGACCTTTGGGCTCAAGCCAACAACCATGGGGTCATGTGCATGATCCCACACTCAAGCTGGCAACACCACACTCAAGTCAGTGAGCCTATGCTCAAGGCAAATGAGCCCATGCTCAAGCCAGCAACCTCAGGGTTTCAAACCTGGGTCCTCAACATCTCAGGCTGACACTGTATCCACTGTACCACCACCTGGTCACGTTTTCTGTGACTACTTTTAAGATTCTCTCTTTATCACTAGTTTTGAGCAATTTGATTTGATTTGCCTAAGTATAATTTTCTTCATGTTTCTCTTGCCTGAATTTTACCCTGTATAATGCTGGATATTTTTTTATTTAAAAAGTATTCTTGGCCTTAGCCAGTTGGCTCTATGGTAGAGTGTCAGCCCAGCGTGTTGATGTCCTGTGTTCAATTCCTGGTCAGGGCACACAGGAAAAGTGTCTATCTGCTTCTCCACCCTCCCCCTCTCATTTTTTTCTCTTTCTCTCTCTCTCTCTCTCTATATATCTCTCTTTCTCTCTCTCTCTCTCCCTCTCTTCCCTCCTGTAACCATGGCTCAATTGGAGTGAGTTGGCCCCAGGCACTGATGATGGCTCCATAGCCTCTACCTCAGATGCTAAGAAGAGCTCGGTTGCTGAGCAATGGAACAATGTCCCACATGGGCAAAACATCACCCCTTAGTGGGCTCACAGGGTGGATCCTGGCTGGGGAGCATGTGGGAGTCTGTCTCTTTGCCTCCCCTCCTCTCACTGAATTAAAAAAATAAAATAAATATATTCTTAACTGTTGTCCTGGGACACAGTTAAACTTAAAAATATTTGATCCTTTCAAGACTTGCTTTAAACTTTATTAGAAAGAATCAGAGTAATATTTAGTCTAAGGCTAATTAGGTTAATGAGACAAAACCTTTTTGAGTACTCAGTGCCCCATGAATTATAAGGTTTTCAACTGTGGTTGGTTGAAATAGGGACTATTCCCTGTCCTGTATGAGCTCTAGGGATTGTTCCTGCTAATCCTTTTGGGTGGTTCCTTCCATGTCCTTATGTAGTTTTCCTCACTTGCTTGTGCTGATCAGTACTCAGCTGAAGACTCAAAGGGGACACTCTTTAAAACTCCAGAGTTTTCTCTCTGTGAAGCTCTCTACTCTTCAGTGTTCTTTTCTGTGAATTCATCTTCATTGATCTCTTTGGAATCCCAGATCCATCTTCTCTATGCAGGGAGACTGCTGGATCCACTATATTTCCCTTCCCAGTGCTGTGACCTGGAAATTCTCTCTAGGCAGTAAGCTAGGAACAATCATAGGACTGGCCTATGTTTCCATTCTCTCAGGAATCACTATCATGCACTGCATGTGGTCCAATGTCTGAAAATTAATTGTTGGTTCAAAGTTTTGGCCCGTTTTTTTTGTTTGTTTGTTTGTTTGTTTTTTAATTCAGAGCCCTGGTTTTAGTGTGCATTTTCTGTAATTCCTGGAATCGTGCGTGTTAGCTCTTAAATGGGCTTCAGAAATAATATTAAATCCATACCTCCCACTTGCCAATGAAGAAACTGAGGCGGGAGAAGGGACCACAACTGAGTTTGTGGCAGATGCTGAAATGGGCCAGGTCTCCGGACTTAGATGGAAGTTATTTTGAAAGAAAGGAGCTCCCAGGAGAAACGAAGGGACTTGGAGGACTTCAAATCAAGACTCCTTTGTGTCAGAGAGTAAGTAGAGTCAGTTGTTTTCAGTGTCTCACTATCTTCCTCATTTCAATATTTACAATTTTGTGCCTTCAGTGATGTTGACCCCTTTCCTCAATTTCTGCATTGATAATGTGGAGGCTTCCATTCCCTCCACATGTCCTTGACCACATCAATCTCCTAGAATAATTGAAGGATATTATGGAATCTCAGAACCAGGAAGAGGCAGATAGCAGACCTGGGACTGAGCTCATACTCTAAAGGCTTCCCAAGGGAAGCCGGAAAATTATCTAAGCTAACATATCATTTTATAGGCAAAAAATGGGGACCAAACAGGTTCACTGGTACTCTTAGGCAGGGCTGAGATCTTGATTTTGCACCCAGATGCCCACTTGTGAAAGAAAATGTGCTTAAGTGTTAACCAATTGGTTCTTTAGGATGCTGTATTTTTAATAGATGTTCAGTTCACTACATCTTTTACCCACAATAACCACTCCAATTCCAGCTGGAATTCTGTGTCAGAAACTTTTCCAACTCTTCTTGTCCAAGTTTTTGAGCTCTTATAATAGTATATTTTACTTATTCATTTACATAGCAGAGTGAAAATTCCCTACAGAAACCTGGGGTCACTATGTGAGGAAGTTTTTGGGGAGGAGGACAAGTGTCAAAGAGAAGGCAGAGGAAGAAGGAAGGAAACAATGAAAGCAATAAGCCCATTTCTCAGGTCATTTGAAAAACCTCTAATTTGAATCACTGAGCAGATAAGTATCTATTTTTCTTTGTTTTAGGTACTTGTAAAGGAACTGACCTCTCCCCATTTACTTTAACACAATACTAAGCACATACTTCTCGGCACGTAAAATCCAGGTTTTCATACACAGGGAAACTTTGCTTTGCCTTGTTGACTAGTCATCACAATGGGGCCTTTCATTGCAGGACCACACAGTTCCGGGCAATGTGACCTAAGAGCTGGCAAAGGCTCTGGAAAGCACAAAGGAACGGAACTTGTTTTTGTGCTATGAGTGCAGTGTTAGTGTTTGGAGTTACTTGCAATTGTTCCTCAGTTCAGATCTCGGGTAATGTTCTGAGCCACTCAGATGCACTGCTTTACCCATTTCCTACATGTTGGCGGTTCATTGGTGGCCAGAGCTGACCAGGCTCCCAGGGCAGAGTAGGTGGCAGGGCCAGGACACAGTCTACCTGGGGAAACTTATAAAGAAATTTTATGTAAAAAAAAAAAAAAGCAGCCAGAAACACCCCTCTGTACATACTGTGGTAATTATTTTAACTTTTTTTTATGAACTTGTACATTTTCAGAGAGAGCTGAATTAAGCAGAATCTAAAAGTGGAGTTGTTTCCTTTTTTAAAATTTTTTGTTTATTGATTTTAGTGAGAGAAGAAAGGAGAGAGGGAGAAAGAGACAGAAACATTGATCTGTTCCTGTACGTGCCCTGACGAGGGATCAAATCAGCAACCTCTGCGCTTCGGTACGATGCTCTAACCAACCAAGCTATCCGGCCAGGGCAAAGTGGAGAATTTCCTAATAGATAGAAGAATGGGAAAATAAAATTGGGTCATCAAGAAGAGCCTCATTGCAAAATATACTTTGTATTCAATAGAAGGAAAAATCATTTCAAACATTGTCTAAGGCAAATTTAGTGGGTATAACTTAATATTCTCCAGGCTGCCCATCACTGACTTATCTCAACCCACAGGAAAGACTCAATTTAGGCCAGTAGGAGGAAGCAGGAGACAGCTGGGGAGCAGCATTCTGTCCATTGATTAGTCTTCACCTCTTTATGAGGGCAGTAAAATGTTAACCAGGCCTACAGCAACCCCAAGTACAGGGAGAACCTGATGTGCTTTCTAATGCATCAGTGATTCATTATGTTCAACACAGTTTTGAGGGATAATTGAAAATGGTACTCATCATAGAGTTTATTGAACATCTTTGTGTACTCTGGACACACTGCTCTCCTCCGTTATCACAGTTTCACTGAGGACCTCTTGCCAAAAACATCTAGAAAGCTTTGAGAATATTAATGACAGGATAAATGTTGTGTATCAGATGCTTACTCTGCACTATGCTCTTTACATGTGATATCTCATTTAATGCTGAAAACAATACCATCAGGAGGGGCTGGTATATCCTCCATTTTACAGATGAGGAAACAAGCTTAGAGAGGTTAAGAAAGTAACCCGAGATTACACAGCTAGAATTTGAATCCAGGCAACGTGGACCCACAGACCATACAGTTATCCACCAATATTGTGGGTAGACAGGGACCAGGAGCGGAAGGCAGCAGAAAGGAGGAGAGACATAGAGGGAGTGAGGTTGTACTGAAGGTGAGGCTGGGATGACATCACCTAGCAATCTCCCAAAGCCAGGACAGAGAATTCCCCTCCACTGCAACAAACCAAGAGGCAATAGAGAAAAATAAATAAATGAATAAATAAGATAAAATACACCCCAGACTGCTCCAAATGAGGAGAGAGGAGAATGTTGATGGCAAAATATCCGTGAGACATTGGTTTATGCTCTGTCTTTTCTCTCTGGCTCCCTTAGCAACGGTTTAAGGAACATCAATGTTAATGTGCAAAACGCGCTGACTGGACTGTTCCTCTAGGCAGCATCGCTGCTGAGCAGAAATGTGTGCTGATTTCTGCTTCGTTAAGCAAAGGGAACATCCTCAGGTTCTGCCGAGTAGAGAAGGACAAAAAGCAGACAGAAAGATATTTAAATTTCAAGGTTAGGTGAGAAAAGAGAAGACAAACAGGTTGTAAATTATTTTTTGAAAAATTAAGGCACTAACAAAATCGTAACACCAAGACCAATAGGAGAAGAAGTAAATAAAATGCAAGGAGACCAGATTTGAGGCTGTTTTGCCACAACATATTGCTTCTGCCACGTTTTTTAAGAGTGTCTGAAAATATCAGTCTTTGAAATACATATGCATTGCTTTTTGAGATGTGTGTGTCTATAGCCCGAGGGTTGAAAAACAAACAACTCTATTGCCATGAGCTCATGCTGGAGTCTGTGTAAATTGTTTTCCCTCCTTATGTATATTGTTTCCAATTAGGACTATTATGGAGGATGAGATTTGTGGGCTTGTGAATTGGCTCTGTGTGCTAATTGCAAAGAGAGGATTCTGTGCTGGCCTGTGTTGGCTGACCTGTTTGTTTCTTAGATACATGAGTAGATGGGAGGGTGCCCCCAACCTGGCCCCTTGTGTCCCTTATCAGAGGAATCACCTAGGGATGTGCTATCACCCCCTCATCCCACCTATCATTAAAAATAAGCTGTCTTGTCAGACCTGTGGTGGCGCAGTGGATAAAGCGTCGACCTGGAAATGCTGAGGTTGCCGGTTCGAAACCCTGGGCTTGCCTGGTCAGGGAGTTGATGGGAGTTGATGCTTCCTGCTCCTCCCCCTTCTCTCTCTCTGTCTCTCTCTCCCTCTCTCTCTCCTTTCTAAAATGAATAAATAAAATAAAAATTAAAAAAAAAAAAAAGCTGTCTTTTCAAGATCCATGAACAGAAAATGACGCTGGTATCTAGGTTGCCTTTTTATTCCAATAATATCTTTGATTAATAGAAGTCCATTTTGAGGTCATTTCTCAAAGAGTGAACTATTTACCTGAAAAGTGTAGGGTGGACAGTAAACGCTGACTCTTTCCTCTGCATCAAGCATTTTAGAAATGTCCCCCTTGGATGTTTGTGAAGTGAAACTGGAATAGGACTCAGCTTCCCGGAAACACTGAGGTGTTGGAGAGAAGAGGTAACAGAGGGTATGAGTCACCCTGCCCCTACCTCTGGCTTCTCTGTGTAGGTCAAAGACACTTAAGAAATCAGACCTTGATGATGCTAGTCCTGTGCCCTTCCTGGATCTGGCTGTGGTGGGCAAGATATGGGAACACAATATTGCCTTGACATAGAAGTCTCCTCATCCTGATCCCAAAGGAACAAGTATAAAGGTCCCTTGTTGATCTAGCAAAACATTTCCATTGTGGGGCCCAGAAGCTTCATAGTACCTAAAAGGTGTCAGAACGTCAAGGAGGATGGGGTGCTAGCTCTGAAGAGCCTCCCCCAAAGCTAAGATCTGATAAGCTAAGATGGGGAGATGGTGGTGGTGTCAGGCAGGCTTCCCATTGCCTCAGGCCAGTTGTATCACTGCTTTGTCCAGACCTGCAGAGTCAGAATAGCCCAGCCCACAAAGCAAAAGCCACCTTGGAAGAAGCCCAAGCTGGGGCCCAAGAGCCTGACATTGCCAGAAAAATGTCCCATTGTGGCTGCCTCAAGGCAAACCCCAGTCATCATCAGGCAGATCCTTCTGTCTCAGACCATTGGCAGTTCCCTGGGGACAGGGAATTGAGTAGAGCAGTGAGTCTCCAGAGCCAGCAAGACATAGGGTTCATGGGTAGTCTGGCTGTAAACCAGGCTGTGGGGCGGCATGAACTGCTGCTCTGAACCACAAAAGCACTCGTGCTTTATGGCTAGTGGTTTCCCAAAGCCTTTCTGGATGACCTATCCATGACCTAGTTTTCTACCTCAGCTGAAATGAGCAAAACAAGTATAGCACAGTGAGTTTTTAATTAGGCTAAATTTGTTCAATTTAAAGAACTGACATTTGTGCCCTGGTCAGGTAGCTCGGTTAGAACATTGTCCATGAACACCAAGGTTGCAGGTTTGATCCTGGAGCAGGGTGCGTACAAGAATCAACTAATAAATGCATAAATAAGTGGAACAACAAATTGATGTTTCTCTTTCTCTTGCTCTCTTTTTCTCTCCCTCTCTCTTTAAAATTATTATTATTTTTTTTTTTTTCATTTTTCTGAAGCTGGAAACAGGGAGAGACAGTCAGAGAGACTCCCGCATGCGCCCGACCGGATCCACCTGGCACGCCCACCAGGGGCGATGCTCTGCCCACCAGGGGGAGATGCTCTGCCCATCCTGGGCGTCGCCATGTTGCGACCAGAGCCACTCTAGCGCCTGAGGCAGAGGCCACAGAGCCATCCCCAGCGCCCGGGCCATCTTTGCTCCAATGGAGCCTTGGCTGCGGGAGGGGAAGAGAGAGACAGAGAGGAAAGCGTGGCGGAGGGGTGGAGAAGCAAATGGGCGCTTCTCCTGTGTGCCCTGGCCGGGAATCGAACCCGGGTCCTCCACACGCTAGGCCGACGCTCTACCACTGAGCCAACCGGCCAGGGCCTATTTAATAATTTTAAAGAAGGCCCTGGCCGGTTGGCTCAGCGGTAGAGCGTCGGCCTGGCGTGTGGGAGTCCCGGATTCGATTCCCGGCCAGGGCACACAGGAGAAGCACCCATCTGCTTCTCCACCCCTCCCCCTCTCCTTCCTCTCTGTCTCTCTCTTCCCCTCCTGCAGGGAGGCTCCCTTGAAGCAAAGATGGCCCGGGCACTGGGGATGGCTCCTTGGCCTCTGCCCCAGGCGCTAGAGTGGTTCTGGTCGGGACAGAGCAACGCCCCCTGGTGGGCAGAGCGTCGCCCCCTGGTGGGTGTGCCGGGTGGATCCCGGTCGGGCGCATGCGGGAGTCTGTCTGACTGTCTCTCCCCGTTTCCAGCTTCAGAAAAATACAAAAAGAAAAAATTAAAAAATTAAAAAAATTATTAAATAAAAATTTTTTTAAATAAAAGAACTGCCAATTGTTCTGGGATTATGTCCTTTCTGCTTTATTTTTGGTAGAAGAAAGTACTTTTAAGAAACATTGGATAATGTAATAGATAATATATTGAGGTTTGCTTTTTAATATTCCTATTTATCAAACTAAAGAATGGCAGTACTATGTTTGTCCTCCATTTTGTTTGTGGATTAGTTTTGTTTACATGTGTAGTTAATTAAAGATGGTCACAAGTTTTTTGGCACTTCTCTTATTGAGGGTGCATCAATTTGCCTCCTTCAATCTAGACTGGCCTTACATTCTTACTTGGCTAATAAAATGTGATGGACATGTTAGGAATTTCTGAAAGAAGGTCACTGGAAGTCTTGCAGCTTCCTTCCAGGCCTCTTGGAAGCCAATTGCCATGCTGTTAGGAAGCCCAAGCAGCCACAAGAAAAGCCCCATATAGAGGGGAAGCAAGGCCCCTGGCCAACAGCACCAACTTGCCAGTCACAGAGTGAACCCTTTTGGAAGCAGATGCTAGAGCCCCAGTTGAGCTGCTGCAACTGAAACCACATGGAGCAAAGATGAGCCCCACCAGGTGCTGCCTAAATTGCACATTTGTGAGGAAAATAAATTATTTTTGTTACTTTAAACCACTAAGTGTGGGGGTGATTTGTTACATAGAAACATAACCAGAACAGTTTGTTTGTTTAAATAGTTTGTGAAATTCAAGAGTCAGAGAACTGCTGGCACACATTGCTTATTTAACATCTGTATTAGGCAGAATAATGTCCTCCCAACAACATCCATGCCCTGATCTCCAAAATCTATGACTATGTTATGTTGCATGGCAAAAGAGGAGGTAAGTGCCATGCAAATAATGCAAACTGATTCATGGCCTCTTGTAGAAGGCCCCATGATTCAGGGAAGGTGGGTCCTCTTCAGGGCTGACAGACTGAGAAGCCCCTGGTTTTCATTGAGGACCCCACTTCGCCCCCATTTGTTTGCAGAAAAGAGGAGTGAGCATCCTGTCACATTTACTGTTTACTGTTTTCTGTTTCATACTTTCATTTCATCTTTTACTTTGCAAAGGTTGAGAAACATTTTTTTTTTAGTGAATCTTTCACCCAAATCTGTATTTTTTCTTATCTACTCTAGGAAATACTGGAAGATAATTCTTTGTATTTCTTTTAAATCATATTTAAATTTGTTTGTTTTTTTTTTCTTAAGTGAGAAGCAGGGAGGCAGAGAGGCAGATTCCCGCATGCGCCCTGACTGGGATCCACCCAGCAAGCCCCCTATGGGGCAATGCTCTGCCCATCTGAGACTGCTGCTCCATTGCTCAGCAACCAAGTCATTTCAACATCTGAGGTGAGGCCATGGAGACATCCTGAGTGTCTGGGGCCAACTTACTCCAACCGAGCCATGGCTGCTGGAGGGGAAGAGAAAGATAGAAAGAGAAGGAGGGGAGGAAAAATAGATGGTCGCTTTTCCTGTGTGCCTTGACCAGGAATCGAACCAGGGACATCCACACACCAGGCCGACACTCTACCTCTGAGCCAGCTGGCCAGGGCCTAAATTTTTGTTAAAGAACTAAGCTGTGTTCATTATTGAAAAATTAGGCCCTGGCCGGTTGGCTCAGTGGTAGAGCGTCAGCCTGGCATGCGGGAGTCCCGGGTTCGATTCACAGCCAGAGCACACAGGAGAAGCGCCCATCTGCTTCTCCACTCCTCCCCCTCTCCTTCCTTTCTATCTCTCTCTTCCCCTCCCACAGCCAAGGCTCCATTGGAGCAAAGTTTGCCCAGGCACTGAGGATGGCTCTGTGGCCTCTGCCTCAGGCGCTAGAATGGCTCTGGTTGTGGCAGAGCGACGCCCCAGATGGGCAGAACATCGCCCCCTGGTGGGCATGCCGGGTGAATCCCGGTCAGACACATGCAGGAGTCTGTCTGACTGCCTCCCCATTTCCAACTTAAGAAAAATACAAAAAAAAAAAGAAAGAAAGAAAAGAAAAGTTAGACAAAAACAAACTGCCTATAATCCTAGGATTCAGAGACAATCATCAATAATTTGGATGACCAAGATAAACTTGTCTAGGTTGTGATGTTATTTTTTTTATAATACTAGATGTAATTTGCTATTGTTTTGTTTAGGATTTTTGCATGAACATGAGGAATTTCGGTTTGTAGTTTTATTTTCTATACTATCTTTCTCTGGTTTTGGTATCAGGGTAATGTTGCCCTGATAAATTGAATTGAGATGTGTTTCCTCCTCTCTATTCTGGAAAAGATTGTGTAAAATTGATATTATGTCTTCCTTAAATGGACTTCACCAGTGAAAAGAGTTTGTAGTATAGTTAACAATATTGAAAGTTTTTAACTACAAATGGAATTATTTTACTTGTTATAGATTTTTACAGAATTTCTATTTCTTCTTGAGTCAGTTTTGGTAATTTGTGTCTTTCATGATATTTCCACAATATCCTTTCAATTTCTATCCCTTGGCAATGATGTCCCCTCTTTCATTCTTGATTTTCATAATTTATATCTTCTCTCTTTTTATTTCTTGTTCAGTCCAACTAAAGGTATGTCTTTTCTTTTCATCTTTTCAAAAAACATACTTTTGATTTAATGGAATTGATTTTCTGTATTGTTTTCTGTTTTTATTTTATTGATTTCTATGCTGATTTTTATTTTCTATCTTCTGCTTACTTAAGGTTTCATTTATTCTTCTTTTTCTAATTTCTTAAGGTGAACATTGAGGTGATTGACTTGTAATATTTCTTCTTTTGAAATATAAGTATTTAGTATTATGAATTCCTCCCAACCACTGCTTTAGCTGCATCTCATAATTGATACGTTATATTTTGTTTATTTTAAATTCATAATGTCTTATAAATTATTTTTTATTTTTCAATTACAATTGACATACAATATTATATTATATTACTTTCAGGTGTACAACACAATTATTAGCTATTCTATTTCCTAAGTGATCATCCTGATAAGTCTCATACTCATCTGACACTAGGCATAGTTATTAGAATATTATTGAGGAAACCACAGAGAAGAAAGATGACAACGGAGTAGGCGGACGTTCCAACTGCCACCTCCCAGGACCAAATTGGATTACAACTTAATTTAAGAATAATCATCTTGAAAAACCAACTTTGAACTAAACTAAGAGGAGTCTATAACCAAGGATCACCAAAGAAGCCACACCAAGACTGGTAGGAAGGGCAGAGATGCAGAAAGGGCTGCCCCGCTCTCAGGAGCAAGCGGTGGCTGAGGGTCAGGAGGGATTCTCAGTGGGGGGTGGGTTGCCTTGAGAGGTGTGGGTCCTTAGCTCCAGGCCAGGTGCCCCAGAGCCTAGAAGAGGCTCCCAGATAGCATTTAGCTGTGAGAAGAACCGGGTTTCTGTCTGTGAGAAAGATACAGAGCTCTCAGATGTAGACTTCATTTTGAAAGACCTGTGCAGAAAACCTTGTTCACAGTCACTTACCCAGGGCTCTGGCAGGGGAGAGCTGAGAGGACTGGAGTTGTGGGAGGAGAATGTAAAGTTGGAGGCCCAGGGAGAGACACTGTGGGGGACAGAAACTGGAACCCCTGTGCTGACTCATACTCCAGTACTGCAGTCTCCATCTTTCTCGGGTGGAGCAGTCCCCTCTGAGTGGCATCAGCCTGGGGCAAAGCAGCTGCTCCACCCTTGGGAGTCTCTCATACCCCAGTCATGGCGACAGGTGGTTCTGAGAAGTCAGGAAGCAAGGGGCACATCAGTGACTCAGTTTTCTTGTGTTGAGACTGGAGCTCGCTCCCACACTCTCCCAAGTCTATGACTGGTGCTTCTAACTCACAAGAGACTCAGATGAAACTGTGAGCAGGCAGACCACACATCTGGGTCTCAGAGGCCACACCCACCAGACTCTTAGGGCCTCACCCTACTGAGGTCTGTGAAAAAAGTCTGGACAGACTGACACCTGGGGCCAAGGTGGTCACACCCACCACCCTTCCTAATTACTGAATTACTGCAGGCTCTAGACTCTAGCAGAGGTATTTTCAGCAAATGAGTCCAACAAGCAGCCAGCAGACCAGCTGCAGGAGAAGAGACTCAGGAAAACTTGGCCATTTGAGTGGACTTTCCCCCAGGACCAGAGTGGGTAAAAGCCAGCCTAGGAGCACAGCTTGGTATTTCCATGTACAGCTGGGCCTAGCAGAGGCAGAAACAAACTCCGGATTGCTTGTAGCTCCAAGAAGGTTGCTGAGGGCCAGTCACGGGCAGTGTCTCTCACTGGTCTTCACTGGGTTCCTGCTTGGGAGGCTCAGGGCTGGCACATACAGGGGCCAGCTGCGGAAAACATCAGTTCAGGACCTAACAACCCTTGCTAGAGTGGTATCTTAAGGAAAGCTCCTCACACCAGGCCCAGCTGAGATGAGTTCCACTCTCTGTGATCAGCACTGGCACAGCAGCTCATGTGCATTGGATATGGTGGAGCTTCACAGTGAGCTGGCCTGGGTGCTGGATATTCTGTTCTGCTAGGCTAGACTCCACAGGGGTAAGGGAGAGAGGCTTGGAGCATAGACATTTAAAGTGTGGGTCCCTGTGAGTCTATTATTGGATCTGGTCAAGGGGCTTAGCCACCTTCAGGAGGGGCACAGTCAGCCCCAGGAGAGGACTCTCTCAGTCTTCCTCCCTGAGACCCAGGTCTCAACAGCTGAAAGAACTTCTGCAGGGGACTGTCAGCCACACTCGGTCTGAACCTGCTGCTCACCTTGTTGGGGAGAAATAAAATTTGAGTATCCAGCAATGGCTGAGGGAAAAGGCTCTGGAGTAAGGGCCACATTCCCTGTACTGAGCTCTTGACCAAGAGACTACTGAAGTAAGGAGGTCCCACAAACATTGTATTCACAATCTCAGCTGCCCTAACCCACCTGTAGAGAGGCTGGTTGGGTGAGGCCAATCTGAGCCTACACTACAATCTTACTAAAAAAGACTCTGTGGGAAGACCAGCCAGCTGCAAGAGAAGGAAGAGCAGCTGAAAAGTGGAGACAAATCTTACAGACCATGGGGCTTTTATGGAGCTGCTGTCATCTCTAAGCAGGAGGAAACTGATCCTTATACAATGTTTGGCCCTTCCCACAGTACCCAGACACAGAAAACACAGACACAAACAGCAAAAAGTGCAGTAACTTCAGACTGATAGCCCACAGCAAGTTACAAACAACAGCTGATGCCAACCCAAGAAAAACTAGAGCCAATACTACTGGTAATGGATGGCAGACAGACCAACCCTAGATTCAACTACCTACACAAGCAGCACACCCAAAGGTAGAGTCTAGCAGTCCAGACAATGTGGAGAATAAATACGGCTAACAGGACAGACATTACACAGTGTGAAATACACATTATCAAGGTTGACCCTTAGAACCAACCAGCCTGAAGGAATAAGCATACCCATGAAAGGACCAACTGAAACTAATACTCACATACAACAAGAGGGAAAATAGTACCCTCAAGAAGCATTCCTAGAACAAGAAAAACTAGTGGCCTGGAGGACAGTAGTACTGAGCCCATCTTCTTCATAAAGACCACACAAAAATTTCAAAGTTGGATAGCACTACCTAATACACAGACAAAATGAGCAGACAGAGAAATGCAACCCAAATGAATCAACAAGAGAAACCCCCCAAAAAAAGAACTGAAGGAGATGGAGGTAACCAAAATACCAGATGCAGAGTTTAAAACAATGATTTTTAAAATTCTCAAGGATCTTAGAGCAACAATGGATAGACATAATGAGCACCTAAATAAAGAGATAGCAAGCATAAAAAAGGTCATTGAAATCATAAAAAAGAACCAGTCAGAAATGACAAATACAACATCAGAAATGAAGACTGCACTAGAAGGAATCAACAGTAGGCTGGATGAAGCAGAGGACAGAATCAGTGATTTAGAGGACAAGATAAATGAAAGCACAGAAACAGAGCAGCAAAAAGAAAAGAGACTCAAAAAGTCTGAGGAAACTCTAAAGAGCTCTGTGACAACATGAAGAGAAACAACAGCCACATCATAGGGTTTCCTGAAGGAGAATAGAATGAACAAGGGATAGAGAACCTGTTTGAAGAAATCATAGCTGAAAACTTCCCTAAATTGATGAGGGGAAAAGTCACACAAATTTAAGACACACAGAGAGTCCCATTAAAGAAAACCCAAGGAGGCCTACACCAAGACACATCATAATTAAAGTAACAAAGTTAAGGCCCTGGCTGGTTGGCTCAGCAGTAGAGCGTTGGCCTGGCGTGCGGGGGACCCAGGTTCGATTCCCGGCCAGGGCACATAGGAGAGGCGCCCATTTGCTTCTCCACCCCCCCCCCCTTCCTCTCTGTCTCTCTCTTCTCCTCCCGCAGCCAGGGCTCCATTGGAGCAAGGATGGCCCGGGCGCTGGGGATGGCTCCTTGGCCTCTGTCCCAGGCGCGAGAGTGGCTCTGGTCGCTGCAGAGCGACGCCCCGGAGGGGCAGAGCATCGCCCCCTGGTGGGCAGAGCGTCGCCCCTGGTGGGCATGCCAGGTGGATCCCGGTCGGGCTCATGCAGGAGTCTGTCTGACTGTCTCTCCCCGTTTCCAGCTTCAGAAAAAAAAAAAGTAACAAAGTTAAGAGACAAAGAAAGAATACTAAAAGCTGCAAGAGAAAAGCAGTTAATTACCTACAGAGGAGCCCCTATAATGATGACATCTGACTTTCTCAACAGAAACACTTGAGGCCAAGAGGGATTGGCAAGAAATATTCAAAGTGATACAAAGCAAGAACCTACAACCAAGATTTCTTTATCCAGTAAGGCTATCATTTAAAATTGAAGGAGAAATAAAAAGCTTCCCAGACCAAAACAAAAACAAAAAAAAAAAAACCCTCAAGAAATTTATTACAACAAAACCAGCAAGAAATGTTAAAGGGCTTGTTATAAAAAGAGCAAAGGAAAAAAATTTTTGAGAAAAAGAGGATTGTAGTTTAAAGAATAAAATGATAATAAACAACTACATATCAATAATAACCTTAAATGTAAATGGATTAAATGCTCCAATCAAAAGACATAGGGTAACTGCATGGATAAGAAAACAGTACCAGTACATATGCTATCTACAAGAGACCCACCTCAGAACAAAAGATTCACAGGCTAAAAGTGAAGGGATGAAAAAAAGTATATTATGCAAATGGAAATGAAAAAAAAAAGCTGGCATAGCAATACTTATATCTGACAAAATAAACTTTAAAACAAAGTCCATAATAAGGGATAAAGAAGGTCACTACATAATGATAAAGGGAGCAATCCAACAGGAAGATATAACCATTATAAATATCTATGCACTTAATATAGGAACAGCTAAATATATAAAGTAGATTTTAATGGACATAAAGGGTGAGATCAACAGCAAGACTATAATAGTAGGGGATTTTAATACCCCACTAACATCATGGATAGATCCTTTGGACAGAAAATTAATAAAGAAACAGCAGCCTTAAAGGACACACTAGATGAACTGGATTTAATAGATATCTTCAGATCTTTCACCCCAAAGCAGCAGAATATACATTCAAGTGTTCATGATACATTCTCTAGAATAGACCACATGTTAGGACACAAAATGAGTCTCAGTAAATTTCAGAAGATTGAAATCATATCAAGCATCTTCTTTGATCACAATGGCATGAAACTAGAAATCAACTACAATAGAAAAACTGAAAAACATTCAAACACTTGGAGGCTAAATAGCATGTTATTAAATAACAGATGGGTTTACAATGAGATCAAGGAAGAAATAAAAAATTTCCTTGAACCAAATGAAAATGAACATACAACAACTCAAAATTTATGATACACAGCAAAAGCAGTCCTGAAAGGGAAGTTCATAGCATTATAGGCTATGAAAGAAGCAAGAAAGAGCTCAAATAAACAACTTAACCCTGCATCTAAAAGAACTAGGAAAAGAACAACAAATAAAGCCCAGAGCAGGAAATAATAAAGATCAGAGTGGAAATAAAGGACATAGAGGCTAAAAAATAAAAAATAAAAAAAAAAAAACAGAAGATCAGTGAAACCAAGAACTGGTTTTTTGAGAAGGTAAACAAGATTGATGAACCTTTAACCAGACTCATCAAGAAAAAAAGAGGACTCAAATAAATAAAATTAGAAATGAAAGTGGAGAAATAACACTGACACCACAGAAATACAAAGGATTGTAAATACTATGAAGCTCTGTATGCCAGAATATTGGACAATGTTGGTGAAATGGATAAATTCCTAGAAACATATAATCTTTCAAAACTCAATCTGGAAGAATCAGAAAACCTAAACAGACATAAAAAGAGATTCAAACAGTTATCAAAAACTCCCAGCAAACAAAAGTCCTGGACCAGATGGCTGCACAGGTGAATTTTACCAAATATTCAAAGAAGAACTAACACCTATCCTTCTCAAGCTATTTCAAAAAATTCAAGAGGAGAAAAGACTTCCAAACTCCTTTTATGTGTCAAGCATAATCCTCATTCCAAAACCAGGTAAAGACACTACAAAGAAAGAAAGCTATAGTCCAATAACCCTGATGAACTTAAATGCTAAAATTCTCAACAAAATATTAGCAAACTGGATCCAGCAATACATGAAAAAAAATCATACATCGTGATTAAGTAGGATTTATTCTGGGGAGGCAAAACTGGTACAATATTCAGAAATCAATAGATGTGATTCATCACAAAAACACAAAAGGAAGGAGAAAAATCACATGATAATATCAATAGATGCAGAAAAAGCATTTGATAAAATCCAGCACCCATTTATAATCAAAACTCTCAGCAAAGTGGGAATACAGGGAACATACCTCAACATGATAAAGCCATCTATGACAAACCCACAGCCAACACCATACTCAATGGGCAAAAATTAAAAGCAATCCCCTTAAGACCAGGAACAAGGCAGGGGTGCCCCCTTTCACCACTCTTATTCAATATAGTTTGGATTCCTAGCCACAGCAATCAGACAAGAAGAAGAAATGAAAGGCATCCAAATTGGAAAAGAAGAAGCAAAACTATTATTATTTGCTGATGACATGATACTGTACATAGAAAACCCTAAAGTCTTAGTAAAAAAACTACTAGGCCTGATAAATAAATTCAGCAAGGTGGCAGGATATAAAATTAATATTCAGAAATCAGTGGCATTTTTATACACCAACAATAAACTGCCTGAAAGAGAAATTAAGAAAACAATTCCCTTCACTATTGGAGCGAAAAATAAGTAAATAAATAAAGTACCTAGGAGTAAATTTAACCAAGGAGGTAAAGGACTTGTACTCAGAAAATTATAAAACATTGATAAAAGAAATCAAGGAAGATACAAACAAGTGGAAGCATATACTGTGTTCATGAATAGGAAGAATAAAGCAATCTACAGATCCACTGCAATTCCTATTAAAATAGCAATGACATACTTCAAAGATATAGAACAAATATTTCAAAAATTTATATGGAACCAAAAAAGAACACCAATAGCCTCAGCAATCTTGAAAATGAAAAATAAAGTGGGAGGTATCACACTTCCTGATATCAAGTTATACTAGAAGGCCATTGTACTCAAAACAGCTTGGTACTGGCATAAGGACAGGCATACAGATTAATGCAACAGAACAGAGAACCCAGAAATAAACCCACACCTCTATGGTCAATTGATGTTTGACAAATGAGGTAAGAGCATACAATGGAGTAAAGACAGTCTCTTTAATAAATGGTGTTGGGAAAATTGGACAGGTACATGCAAAAAAGTGAAACTAGACCACCAACTTACACCATTTATAAAAATAAACTCAAAATGAATAAAAGTCTTAAATGTGAGTTGTGAAACTATAAACATCTTGGAAGAAAACATAGGCAGCAAACTCTCCAATATCTCTTGCAGCAAAGTTTTTTTTTAATATTTTATTAATTTTTAGAGAGAGACAAGTAAGAGAGAGAAGGGGGAGAAGCAGGAAGCATCAATTCCCATATGTGCCTTGACCAGGCAAGCCCAAGGTTTCGAACCAGCAACCTCAGTGTTCCAGGTCGACGCTTTATCCCACTGCGCCACCACAGGTCAGGCCTCTTGCAGCAAATTTTTACTAATTTATCTCCACAGGCAAGTGAAATAAAAGACAGGATGAAGAAATGGGACTATATCAAACTAAAAAGCTTTTGCACAGCAAAAGACACCATGGACAAAGTAAAAAGACAACCCACACAAGAGAGAACATATTCGCCAATATGTCTGATAAGGGATTAATAACCAAAATTTATAAAGAACTTGTAAAACTCAACACCAGGAAAGTAAACAATCCAATTTAAAAATGGGCAAAAGAAATGAATAGACACTTCTCCAAAAAGGACATACAGATGGCCAATCGGCATATGAAAAAAATGTTCAACATCACTAATCATTAGAAAAATGCAAATTAAAATCACAATGAGATACCACCTCACACCTGTCAGAATGTTGCTATTTAATAAAACAACACACAATAAGTGCTGGCAAGAGTGTGGGAAAAGGGAACCCTCCTGCACTGCTGGTGGGAATGCAGACTTGTGTAGCCACTGTGGAGAACTATATGGGGTTTTCTCAAAAAATGAAAAATGGAAGTGCCTTTTGACCCAGCTATCCCACTTTTAGGAATATATCCTAAGAATCCCAAATCACTGATTCAAAAGAAGATATGCACCGCCATGTGTATTGCAGCATTGTTTACAATAGCCAAGATCTAGAAACAGCCAAAGTGTCCATCAGTGAATGCGTGGATTAAAAAGCAGTGGTACATATGCACAATGGATTACTACACAGCCGTGAAAGAGAAGGAAATCTTACCTTGTGCTATGGCATGGATGGACCTGGAGATTATTATGCTAAGTGAAATAAACCAGGCAGAGAAAGGAAAATATCATATGATCTCACATATATGTGGAATCTAATGAACAAAGTGAACTGAGGAATGTAATAGAGGCAAAGACAGGGTCACAGGGACCAGAAGGACAGCAGTCAGAGGGAAGGAGGGTGAGGGGATGGGATCAGAGAAGGTAAAGGGATTAGTGAAACTATATATACATAACACAGAGATATAGACAACAGGACAGCAAATGGGAGAGAGAGTTAGGGGGAGGGGGGCCAAGCGGGTATAAAAAGGGACATGGGTGGGGGGTAAGAGAGTTATATTTAGTGGGACACTTGAATCCATGTAAATACAATAAATTAAAATTAATACAAATTTTAAAAATATTTGAAAATCCTATAAAACAAACAAAAAAGAATATTATTGAGTATATCACCTATGCTGTTCGTTACATCCCTGTGACTATTCTGTAACTACCAATTTGTACTTCTTAATTCCTTCACCTTTTTCACCCATCTCTCTAACCCCTTTCCCATTTGGCAACCATCAAAATGTTCACAAATGTGAATTTGTATTTGTTCTGCTTGTTTGTTTATTTTGTTTTTTATATTCAATTGTTGATAGATATGTATAAGGTCTACCAGAAAGTTCTGTCCGTTTTCATCACAAGTTTCGACACGTAAGCACATGTTTATTTGGCGCATGTGTGCCTCTCTATTTTATCACTTAATGTATACATACTGACGTAGCAAATTAACTAAAACAAAGTTGATTCACGTTAGTCTTATGTGTGAAGCGATAGTGTACCCATGGCTACTGATAAAGTTCATTTACGCCACTGTAATTTTTACAAATTTCAACAAGGAAGAAATGCTACAGAAGCATGTCTGTCGCATCCACCATATTCCCCAGACTTAGCACCCTCTGACTATCACTTGTTTTTGTCCTTACAAAATTTTTTGAAGGGCAAAAAATTCAAAAATGAAGAAGATATCAAACAAGCACCGGTTCAATTTTTCGCATCAAAAGATAAAACATTTTTCAAAAATGGGATATACAAATTGCCCTCATGCTGGCAAGAAATCATTAATAATAATGGCAATTATATTATTTAATAAAGTTTATTGACGGTAAGAAAAATTTGTATTTTGCTTTATTCCAAAAACGGACAGAACTTTCCAGTAGACCTTATATTTATTGATATTTTATTGTTTATATTTTTATCTTTATTTTCTTCATTTTGTGTGTGTGAGAGAGAGAAAGAGAGACAGGAAGAGAGAGAGATGAGAAGCATCAGCTCATAGCTGTGGCACCTTAGTGGTTCATTAATTGCTTCTCTTATGTGCCTTGACCAGGGGCTCCAGCTGAGCCAGTGACCCCTTGCTCAAGCCAGCGACCTTGGGCTTAAGCCACTCACCTTGAACTTCAAGCCAGCGAACTTTAGGCTCAAGCCAGCCACCCTGCACTCAAGATGGAAAGCCTGAGCTCAAGCCAGATGAGCCCAAGCTCTTGCTGGTGACCTCAAGGTTTCAAACCTGGGACCTCAGCATCCCAGGTCGACAATCTATCCACTGCACCACCACCAGTAAGGCTTTTCTTATTTTTAAGAAGACCTTTTAGGCCCTGGCTGGTGAGTCAGTAGATAGAGCATCAGCTAGCATAGGGATGTCCCAGGTTTGAGGCCTGGTTAGGGCACACAGAAATGACCATCTGCTTCTCTCTCCCTCCCTCTCTCCATTCTCTCCTTCTTTCTCTCCCACAGGCAGTGGGTTGATTGGTACGAGCATCAGTCCCAGTGCTGAGGATAGCTATGTTGGACCAAGCGAGTCAGCCTCAGGCACTAAAAATAGCTCGCTACTCAAGCATTGGCCCAAGACAGGGTTGATGGGTGGATCCTGGTCAGGGCACATGCAGGAGTCTGTCTCCCCTCTTCTCTTACTTAAAAAAGAAAAAAAGAAAAAAAAGACCTTTTAACATTTTATGTAATACTGGTTTGGTATTTAGCTTTTTCTTGTCTGGGAAGCTCTTTATATATCATTTGATTCTAAATGACAGCCTTTTAGGGTGGAGTAATTTTGGTTGCAGGTCTTTGCTTTTCATTACTTTGAATATGTCTTGCTACTCCCTCCTAGCCTGCAAAGTTTCTATTGAGAAATCAGCTGACAGTCTTATGGGAGCTCCATTGTAGGTAACTGACTGCTTTTCTCTTGCTTCTTTTAAGATTCTCTCTTTGTCTTTAACCTTTTACATTTTAATTATGATGTGTCTTGGTGTGGGACACTTTGGGTTCATCTTCTTTGGGACTGTCTGCGCTTCCTGGACTTGTATGTCTATTTACTTCACCAGGTTAGGGAAGTTTTCTATCATTTTTTCAAATAAGTTTTCAATTTCTTGCTCTGTTCTCCTTCCAGCACCTCCATGATGTGAATGTTGGTACATTTGAAGTGTTCCCAGAGGTTCCTTATACTATCTTCATTTTTTTTTTAATTTTTTCCTTTTTACTGTTCTGATTGGGTGTTTTTTGCTTCCTTATACTGTATTTCAAATTGCTGACTTAATTCTCGGCTTCATCTACTCTACTGTTGATGCCTGTAATTATTCTTCATTTCAATTAGTGTATTCTTCATTTCTGACTGGTTCTTTTTCATGGTTTCTATGTCCTTTTTTATGCTGTTTAAATTCTTACTAAGCTCCTTGAGCATTCTTATAACCATTGTTTTGAACTATGCCTCCATTTTATTTATTTTCCTGGAGATTTCTTCTGTTTTTTCACTTGGGCATGCTTCTTTGTCTTTACAGTTTGGCTGCTTCCCAATGTTTGTTTTTATGTATGAGGCAGAGCTGCTACATCTCCCGGACTTGGTAGAATGGCCTTGTGTAGTAGGTGTCCTGTAGGGCCCAGTGACACAGCCTCCCCACTCACCCGAGTTGAGTATTTCATGTGTGCCCCTGTGTGGGCTGTGTACACTGTCCTGTTGTATGTAGTTGAACCTTAACTGCTGTTAGCGTCACTGGGAGGGACTGACCCCCAGACCAATCGGCTGCAAGGACTGGCTGTAACTACAGTGGAGGAGCTGATGTATAGGAGTCAACCCTATGGAGCTGGACTTGTTTCAGTGGGGTTTTGGTGATCACTGAGTCTGCCCCTTGAGTGTGTTACCCGTGGAAGTGGTAGGGTCGTATTCCAGCATTTTCTAAAGCTATACATCTAGGGCACTGGCTCTGAGGCCTCCTAGGAGGTGCAAGGTCAACTACTGCCTGTGCCTTGCCTGGGGCCCCCTGGCATGAGCTACAAAGCAATGTGCAGATGACTGCTACTTGTGCTGGGCTTGAAGTTGCCCAGGAGAGGCCAGGCTGTCGACCGATGCCAGTTGCCCCTAGTGCCAGGCCTGGAGCCACCTTTGCAAAAGGTACAGGGTACACAGAGGCCAGATGCTCTTTATTTGAGAGATTTTATGAAAATCCAAAGCCTAAAGCAAAAGAGGCCATTCGTATGGAAAAGCTACTGAAGACAGCTTGGGCGGGCCCTCAAGTTGGGTGTGGTGGGGTCTCAGGGAATCAGTCATTTGGGGGAAATAGTGTGAACCAAGTTGATGGAAACTCAATATGGTGACCACCTGCTGGCTTTGTAGGGCAAGGGCTCAGAAAAGGAACAATGTCCTCTACCAACACTTTTGTCTGGCAGAAATCTGCCCCACCAGCTCTCTTCCTGATGCCAGACAATTCAACACCCCCCCCCCCCCCATGCCCCTGGTGCCTTTTGGGCTGCTGCACCAGAACTGGAGCTCAGAGGGAGTGAATCTGAGTAAATTGTGTGTGGGCCCTTTAAGAGGAACTTCCTGGGACTCCGGCAGCCTTCTGTCTCATTCAGCCTCAATCCTTGGTGCTTTTTACATCCAGAAGGTATGGGGACTTCTCTTCCTGGCTCTGGAACCCTAAGCTGGGAGGCCTTGCTCCTCAAGACAAATCTCTGCAGCTGAGATATCCCTCCCAATTTTAACCTCCAGCCCTTTCCTTGTCTCTGCCTCTCCTACCAGTCTCCATGTGACTTCTTCTTTAAATTCCTAGTCATAGGGTTTCCATTCAGCCAGATTTCAGGCAGTTCTGAATAATAGCTGTTCTATAGTTTAGGTGTCATTGTGATGTGGTTATGGAAAGATTCAGTACCTCAGTTACCTACACCTCCATCTTGACAAGAAGTCCTAAATTCATAATGTTTTAAATTTTTCTTTTTGATTTCTTCTTTTACTGTGGGCTATTTAGAAGTGCATTGTTTTCATTTTCAAATATTTGGAGATTTCTCAAGTTTCTTTCTGTTGATTATCTTTATTTTAACTACATTGTAATCAGAACATATTTTGAATAATTTCAATCATTTTAAATTTATTTAGATTTGTTTTAGGACCTAGCATATGATCTGTTCTGGAGAATGCTTTGTGAGCGCTTAGAAAGAATGTGTATTCTGTTGCTGTTGAGGTATTTAAGTCTTCTCTACCCTTATTCATCTTCTGTCCAGTTATTCTGTCAATTATCAGAAGTTGGGTATTGGAATCTCTAACTGTATTTTTGGAATTTATTCTTTCAGTTTTGTCAATTTTTGCTTTATATATTTTGGGATTCTGTTGTTAGGTGTGTACAAGTCTAATTATTATATATTCCTGATTTATTGACATTTTTATCATTATACACTACCTCACTTTGATATATTTCTTTTTTTAAAGTCTATTTGGTATTAATATAGCCATCTCAGCTTTCTTATGGATACTGTTCACATAGTAACTATTTTCCCATTCTTTTACCGTTTACCTAACTTTGAATCTAAAGTTTGTCTCTTATAGACAGCATATTATTGGATCTTGTTTTCTATCCAATTTGAGAATTTATACCTTTTCATTGGATGATTGGTAATGTAATTTAATGCAATTATTGGTAGACTGGGATTATGTCTATCATTTTACTGTTTAATTCCTATATATTACAGATTCTTAGTTTTTTTTTTCCTCTTTTGCTGTCTTTTTTTGTTTTAAACAAATGTTTTAAGCATAACATCTTCATTCTATTGACTTTTAAAAACATATTTGAGAGGGAGAGGAAGAGTGAGAGAGAAAGAGTATGAGAGAAACACTGATTTGTTGTCCCACACATCTGTGCATTCACTGGTTGATTCTTGTATGTGCCCTGACCAGTGATGGAACCTGCAGCCTAGCATATCAGTATGATGCTCAAACCAACTAAATTTACTGGCCAGGGCCTATTGATAATTTTTAAAATGGATTTTATTAATGATTACTCTAGGAATTAAAATACATATTTTACCTGGTAACAACCTACTTCAAGTTAATACTGACTTAATTCTAGTAACTTAATTATAGCAGCTTTGTTCCAATTTACTTCATTCTATCCCTTCCTTGTGCTACCGTTATTTTTTAATTTCTTTTTTTTTTTTTTTAGATTTTTATTTACTTATTTTAGAGAGGAGAGAGAGAGAGAGAGAGAGAGAGAGAGAGAGAGAGAAAGGTGGGGAGGAGCAGGAAGCATCAACTTCCATATGTGCTTTGACCAGGCAAGCCTGGGATTTCAAACTGGCAACCTCAGCATTCCAGGTCAATGCTTTATCCACTGTGTCACCACAGGTCAGGCCTGTGTTACTGTTGTGTATATATGTATATATACACACATGTGTATCTTATAAGCTTAAAAATAAATATAATTATAATAATAGCTTTATAGACTATTATGGGTTTTTAGAAAATTTAAGAGAAGAAAAGAAATACATTTATAAATCTTTTATATTTACCCACATATTCACCATTTTCTGTTTTCCTCATTTCTTTTTTGGACTCGGGTAACCATCTGGTATCTCTTCCCTTCAGCCTGAAGAGCCTCCTTTAGTATTTCTTGTAAAGCTGGTCAGGCAGCTACAAATTCTCAATCTTTATCTGGAAATATCTATTTCATTTTAATTATAGAAAGAGTGCTACAGTATATAGAAATCTTGATTGGCAGTGTTTCATTTTTCTCTCAGCAATTTGGGTCTATCTGTCTTTTGGCCTCCATGGTATCTGGTAAGTTGGCCATTAATTATATTTTTCTTTGTACATGATGACCTTTTTGTCTCAGTGGTTTCAAGACTTTCTTTTTCTTTTTTTTTTTGTATTTTTTCTGAAGTTGGAAATGGTGAGGCAGTCAGACAGACTCCCGCATGCGCCCGACCAGGATCCACCCGTCATGCCCACCAGGGGGCGATGCTCTGCCCATCTGGGGCATTGCTCTGTTGCAACCAGGGCCATTCTAGAGCCTGAGACAGAGGCCATGGAGCCATCTTCAGCGTCCGGGCCAACTTTGTTCCAATGGAGCCTCGGCTGCGGGAGGGGAAGAGAGAGACAGAGAGGAAGGAGAGGGGGAGGGGTGGAGAAGCAGATGGGTGCCTCTCCTGTGTGTCCTGGCCGGGAATCGAACCCAGGACTCCTGCACGCCAGGCCGACGCTCTACCACTGAGCCAACTGGCCGGGGCAAGACTTTCTTTTGTCTTGGCTTCCAGTAGTTTGACTATGATGTGTCTAGGATTTCTTTTTATTTATTTGGGGTTTGTTGAGATTCTGGGGTCTGTAGATTAATGTTTTATCAACTTTGAGAAATTTTCAGATATTATGTCATTAAATCTTTTTCTGCCACTTTCTCTTTTAGCCTTTTGGGACTCTGATTACATGTGTTGATATGCTTGGTGTTATTCCACTTGTTTCTGAGGTTCTGTTTGTTTTCCTTTCATCTTTTTCCTCTCTGTTCTTCAGATTGAATAATTTCTAATGATCTCTATTTGAGTTCACAGGTTCTTCTGTGACATTCTCTAGTAAATTTTTAATGTTTTGTTATATATATTGCAACTCAGATTTTTTATTATGTTTTTTAAAATGTTTATTTTTCTGCTGAGATTATTTGTTGAGACAATGTGTTTTTTTAGACTTTACCTATTCATTTTTAGAGAGAGAGGAGAGGGAGAGAAGGAAGGAGGAGCAGGAAGCATCAGCTCCCATATGTGCCTTGACCGGGCAAGCCCAGGGTTTCAAACAGCGACCTCAGTGTTCCAGGTCGATACTTGATCCACTGCGCCACCGCAAGGCAGGCCTTTAATTCTTAAGCATGATTTCCTTTAGTTCTTTGAACATATAATACCTTTTTTAAAATCTTTGATAAGTCTAATTTCTGGGCCCACTCAGAATTAGTTTTTATTGTCTGGTTTTTTTCTTCCTGAGTATGGCTCACATTTTTCTTTTAGAATTTGATTCAAATTTTTTGTTTCTTTGCATGTCTCATAATTTCTGTTGAAAACTGCATCTTAGATAATATACTGTAGCAAATCTGGACTCTGATTCCTTTACTTGTGTGGTTATTATTGGTTTTATCAACTTTCCTGGACTTAGTCTGCAAAACTGTCTCCTGCAGTTTGTGGCCACTAATGTCTCTGCGAAGTTCCTTGTTATTAATTCTTAAGTTTAATTTTTATCTTATCTCCCTAAGTTTTGTCCCCATGTCTGCACAATTTAGTGGTCAACCAGTAATTGGGCAGAGGTTATGCTCAAACACCTTTAATTTTTAATATCCATCCTCTGTTGATGGGTCTGTGTGTCAATTGAAGAATGCATTCAAAGTTTAGTCAGTTTCAAATCTGCCTGCCTTTTACTTTCTTCCATGCTTTCTTCTCTCCACTGTACATATGCATAGTGTCCTGGTCAACCAGGGATGTGTGAAGAGCTTATATAGCTTTTCTATGGTACTATCATTTCTAGAATTTCCCCATTAAATTTCTGGCTGGTCAGCTGCTTACTCCAACCGGGACTGCAATCTCAGACTAACCGAGCTATGAAGTTTTCCTTTCAATTTCTACTGAATTTGCTGCCTTTACAGACAACACTGCAGGGTATGGGTTTTCACCTTCCATTCCAAATCAAATTTATTCCAGTCTGACAGTGAGACTGCTGGTTTTCAAACTCAGTGTTGCCCCAGTAAAATTACCAGGTTAAATGTGCTGAGGGCACAGGGGAAGAAGCAGCCCAGACATGAAGGCCATAGACTCTCATCATTTTTACATTAAGTTTTAGCAGTTTTTCGCGACTAAGTGCTTCTCAATTTGTTGTTTACCTCTGGTTAATTTCCAAAGCCCTAAAATTGTTGTTTTCTACAGTTTTTCCCAGTTTTGTATCTTTTTTTTCATGGTAAATGTTATTAATAGATTTTTTAAATTAATTTTAATGGGGTGACATCGATAGATCAGGGTACATAAACATCTCTAGATTATTTTGACATTTGATTATGCTGCATTCCCATCACCCAAAGTCCAATTGTCTTCCGTCACCTTCTAACTAGTTTTCTTTGTGCCCCTCCCCCCCCAACCCCCTCCCTCTCCTCCCCCCCCATAACCCCCACACTCTTGTCCATGTCTCCAAGTCTCATTTTTATGTCCCACCTATGTATGGAATAATAAAGTTCTTAGTTTTCTCTGATTTACTTATTTCGCTCAGTATAATGTTGTCAAGGTCCATCCATGTTGTTGTTGTAAATGATCCGATGTCATCATTTCTTATGGCTGAGTAGTATTCCATAGTATATATGTACTAAAGCTTTTTAATCCACTCATCCACTGACAAACATTTGGGCTGTTTCCAGATCTTCACTATTGTGAACAATGCTGCCATAAACATGGGGGTACATTTCTTCTTCTTTTTTTTTTTTTCACAGAATCACAAATGTGGTTTTATTTAAGGCAGAGGTGGAGAAAGGCCACGCCCTTCCAGCCCCTCCTCCTACCCCAAGTCCTGTCCCAGGTCAGACACTGGGACCTGCTGAAAGGCTGACCAGGGGCTGAATGGAGGATGGCAGGGTTCTGGATTCGTACCTCAGATCAACTTTCTTTTTTTTTTCTTTTTTTTTTTTGTATTTTTCTGAAGCTGGAAATGGGGAGAGACAGTCAGACAGACTCCCGCATGCGCCCGACAGGGATCCACCCGGCACACCCACCAGGGGCGACGCTCTGCCCACCAGGGGGCGATGCTCTGCCCCTCCGGGGCGTCGCTCTGCTGCAACCAGATCCACTCTAGCGCCTGGGGCAGAGGCCAAGGAGCCATCCCCAGCACCCGGGCCATCCTTGCTCCAATGGAGCCCTGGCTGCGGGAGGGGAAGAGAGAGACAGAGAGGAAGGAAGGGGGGTGGAGAAGCAAATGGGCGCTTCTCCTATGTGCCCTGGCCGGGAATCGAACCCGGGTCCCCTGCACACCAGGCCAACGCTCTACCGCTGAGCCAACCGGCCAGGGCCTCAGATCAACTTTCTTTCAGCTATACCCACACCCGAGGATTTAGGGGCTTCTAGATCTCATCTAAAGGAAACACAGCTTTTCTGGTCCTCAAATGGGAGGTACCCATCATTCACCCCTCCACGAAGTCCCTGGAGATCTCTAGAAGAATCTGGCCCTCCCAAGTTAGGAGAAAATCACCTGTCAGGAGGACTAGGAAAGGAATGCCAAGTACGAGGGATAGAAGGTCTCTCTAGCGAGTTTGGACAGGCGTGGCTGTGTCCTCACACGGGGTATGAGTTGTCCAGGACTGCCACTCCTGCAGCCACACCACCATCTGCATGTTCAATGGCTTTTGTTCGAAGCAGATGTCCCACGTGCTTGTTCATCACAAATTCTTTTCCCTGCCTGACATAGACCCTGAAGATGCCCAGCTCTGAGAGGCACTGGACCACTTGGGCAGGGCTGCCAGGCTGTAGCAGGCAATTCCCAAACGGCTCAGGCTCAATCTTCTCCATGAGGATGTAGGAGGCCCTCTCCTCGCTGTCTTTCAGCCACTCCAGGGCCTGCACCATCTCCTCCCCATACAGGTTGTTACCTCCACCCTCTCTCTGGGGCTTTCGCACAAACCGACTGGGAGGAGCAAGGGCCTCAGTGATGGCCTGGTCACCTTCTTCACCCATGTCCAGTGAGTAGAGGCCAGCAAAGGTGGCACGGAGGTGGGCCGCAGCCTCAGGCTGGCCAGGAAGCACCTCCTCCAGGACGCCCACTCTGCTCAGCTGCTGCTGCATTTTCTTAGTTCCCGCCAGTTGGGTCACAATGTCTGGGCACTTGACAGCACACGATCTCTCCAGCAGCAGGCGTGCTTCCCAGTTCTGTGGATTGTACTGACTTGGCATGTAGCCATCCAGGAAGTAAACCACAGTAATTTCCTGGCCATCCACAAACAGCTTTCAGTCTTGGTCCAAAGATCCCTTTTCAGAGACATCTTCAAACCTTTGCCGGATTACATGGATGTTCCTGGCCAGTAGTTCATTCTCTATGGCACGCTGGTCAAATGTGTTCCTTTCTTTCTCCTGAGCAATCAGTAGCACCAGAGCTTTGGCTGAGCTGTAGAGCGCCCAGGCTTTGGCGATCCCCGGGGCCAGTCCCTTGCTGAGAATATTGGAGAGGATCTTGGCAGCTTCTTTGGTCTTACCCAGAACATTGAGGACATGTTGGTGTACAGCTGGGGTCCGGGAGGCCAGGCCCCCAAAGATGGCGGAGTGGTGTTGATTTCAATCTGTTTCAGCGCTGGGTAGCCAGCTGCGCTGTGCTGGAACATGTAGTCTGAGCGATTCAGGCCCAGGAGCACGGTCTGGGCAATGCCCTCTTTCAGGACTCACTTGTGGATGTCGAAGAGACGAGCAGTAAAGGTGTCCCTTTTGATGGTGCTGGAGAGAGTTTGCTCCAGGAAGGCGGCGTTCTGGCTGACAGCGTCCACCAGCAGGTTGAAGTCCATTTGCACAGCATAGGCCTGCTCCACCAGGGGCCCAGGGACCAGGGAGGGGAAGAGTGTGAACGGGGCATAGCTTACCACATCTGAGGAGCCAGGCTCCTGTGAGGTCCTCAGCAACACTCCCTCAGCCAGGGCCCTGTCCACCGCCTGCCGCGCCAGCTCCTCCAGCTGCTGCTCATCCTGCAAGAGGCCTCCCCAGCTGTTAGCCATCCAAACTTGTTCTCGGTGCTGCTGCGCACTGATCTTCTGATCCATTTCTTTTTTTCAAACAGTGCTATGGTGTTCTTGGGGTATATTCCTAAAAGTGGGATAGTGGGTCAAAAGACAGTTCGATTTTTAATTCTTTGAGGAATCTCCATACTGTTTTCCATAGTGGCTGCACCAGTCAGCATTCCCACCAGTAGTGCAGGAGGGTTCCCTTTTCTCCACATCCTCGCCAGCACTTATTCTGTGTTGTTTTATTGAGGAGCACCATTCTGATTGGTGTGAGATGATATCTCATTGTGGTTTTAATTTGCATTTCTCTAATGATTAGTGATGTTGAGCATTTTTTCAAATGCCTATTGGCCATCTGTATGTCCTCTTTGGAGAAGTGTCTATTCATTTCTTTCGCCCATTTTTTGATTGGATTGTTTGTCTTCCTGGTATTGAGTTTTACAAGTTCTTTATAAATTTTGGTTATTAACCCTTTATAAGTAGTATTTTCAAATATATTCTCCCATTGTGTAGTTTGTCTTTCGCTGTGGAAAAGCTTTTTAGTTTGATATAGTCCCATTTGTTTATCCTGTCTTTTATTTCACTTGCCCATGGAGATAAATCAGCAAATATATTGCTGTGAGAGATGTCAGAGAGCTTACTGCCTATGTTTTCTTCTAAGATGCTTATGGTTTTACGGCTTACATTTAAGTCTTTTATCCATTTTGAGTTTATTTTTGTGAATGGTGTAAGTTGGTGGTTTAGTTTCATTTTTTTGAAGGTAGCTGTCCAATTTTCCCAACACCATTTGTTGAAGAGGCTGTATTTACTCCAATATATGCTCTTACCTCCTTTGTCAAATATCAGTTGTCCATAAAAGTGTGGGTTTATTTCTGGGTTCTCAGTTCTGTTCCATTGATCTATATGCCTGTTCTTATGCCAGTACCAGGCTGTTTTGAGTACAATGGCTTTGTAGTATAACTTGATATCCAGAAGTGTGATACCTTCCACTTTATTCTTCCTTTTCAAGATTGCTGAGGCTATTCATGTTCTCTTCTGGTTCCATATAAATTTTTGGAATATATGTTCGATATCTTTGAAGTAAGTCATTGGTATTTTAATCGGTATTGCATTGAATTTATAAATTGCTTTGGGTAATATAGACATTTTAATGATGTTTATTCTTCTTAACCATGAGTACGGTATATGCTTCCACTTGTTTGTATCTTCCCTGATTTCTTTTATCAATGTTTTATCATTTTCCGAGTACAAGTCTTTAATCTTCTTGGTTAAATTTATTCCTAGGTACTTTTTTTTTTTTGGTTGCAATGGTGAAGGGGCTTGCTTCCTTAATTTCTCTTTCTGACAGTTCATTGTTGATGTATAAAAATGCCTCTGATTTCTGAGTATTAATTTTATATCCTGCCACCTTGCTGAATTCATTTATCAGGTGCAGTAGTTTTTTGACTGAGACTTTAGGGTTTTCTATATACAATATCATATCATCTGCAAATAATGATAGTTTTATTTCTTCTATTCCAATTTGGATGCCTTTTATTTCTTTTTCTTGTCTGATTGCTGTGGCTAGGACTTCCAGAACTATGTTGAATAAGAGTGGTGAAAGGGGGCACCCCTGCCTTTTTCGTGATCTTAAGGGGATTGCTTTTAATTTTTGCCCATTGAGTATGATTGTTGGCTGTGGGTTTGTCATAGATGGCCTTTATCATGTTGAGGTAAGTTCCCTGTATACCCACTTTGCTGAGAGTTTTGATCATGAATGGGTGCTGGATTTTATCAAATGCTTTTCTGCATTTATTGAAATTATCATGTGGTTTTTCTCCTTCCTTTTGTTTATGTGATGAATCACATTGATTGATTTGCGAATATTGTACCAGCCTTGCCTCCCCAGAATAAATCCCACTTGATCATGGTGTATGATTTTTTTTCATATATTGCTGGATCTGCTTTGCTAATATTTTGTTGAGGATTTTAGCATCTAAATTCATCAGGGATATTGGCCTATAATTTTCTTTCTTTGTGTTGTCTTTGCCTGGTTTTAGAAGCAGAATTATGATTGCCTTATAAAAGGAGATTGAAGCCTTCCTTCCTCTTGAATTTTTGAAATAGCTTGAGAAGGATAGGAGTTAATTCCTCTTTGAATATTTGGTAGAATTCACTTATGAAGCCATCAGGCCCAGGACTTTTCTTTTTTGGGAGTTTTTTGATAACTGTTTCAATCTAATTTGTTGTAATTGGTCTGTTTAGGTTTTCTGATTCTTCCAGATTAATTTTTGGAAGATTATATGTTTTAAGGAATTTGACCATTTCATCTAGGTTGTCTAGTTTTTTTTGTTTGTTTGTTTTGTTTTGCTTTTGTATTTTTCTGAAGCTGGAAACGGGGAGAGACAGACAGACTACCGCATGCGCCCGACCGGAATCCACCCGGCACGCCCACCAGGGGCGATGCTCTGCCCCTCCGGGGGGTCGCTCTGTTGCAACCAGAGCCACTCCAGCGCCTGGGGCAGAGGCCAAGGAGCCATCCCCAGCGCCCGGGCCATCTCTGCTCCAATGGAGCCCCACTGCGGGAGGGGAAGAGAGAGACAGAGAGGAAGGAGAGGGGGAGGGGTGGAGAAGCAGATGGACGCTTCTCCTTTGTGCCCTGGCCGGGAATCAAACCCAGGACCTCTGCATGCCAGGCCGACGCTCTACCACTGAGCCAACCGGCCAGGGCCTAGATTGTCTAGTTTTTTGGCATACAGTTCTTCATAGTATTTTCTTAAATATTTTGTATTTCTGTTGTATCAGTTGTTACTTCTCCACTCTCATTTCTAATTTCATTTATTTGAGTCCTCTCTCTTTTTTCTTGGTGAGTCTGGTTAAAGATTTATCGATGTTGTTTACCTTTTTAAACAACCAGCTCCTGGTTTCATTGATCCTCTGTATTGTTTTTTTAGCCTCTGTGTCATTTATTTCTGCTCTGATCTTTATTATTTCCTTCCTTCTACTACCTCTGAGCTTTACTTGCTGTTCTTTTTCTAGTTCTTTTAGATGCAGGGTCAAGTTATTTATTTGAGCTTTTTCTAGCTTCTTAAGGTATGCCTGTAATGCAATGAAGTTCCCTCTCAGGACTGCTTTTGCTGTGTCCCATAAATTTTGAGTTGATGTATGCTCGTTATCGTTCGTTTCTAGGAATTATTTTATTTCTTCTTTGATCTCATTTTTAACCCATTCATTATTTAATAACATGCTATTTAGTTTCCAAGTGTTTGAGTATTTTTCAGTTTTTCTGTTGTGGTTGATTTCTACTTTCATGCCATTGTGATCAGAGAAAGCGCTTGATATGATTTCAATCTTCTTAAATTTGTTGAGACTGCTTTTGTGCCCTAACATGTGGTCTATCCTAGAGAATGTACCATGAGCACTTGAAAAGAATGTATATTCTGCTGCTTTAGGGTGAAAGGTTCTGAAGACATCTATTAAATCAAGTTGATCTAGTATGTCCTTTAAGTCTGCTGTTTCTTTGTTAATTTTCTTTCTTGAGGATCTATCTAGTGATGTTAGTGGGGTATTTAAATCTCCTACTATTATAGTATTGTTGTTGATCTCACCCTTTAAATCCATCAAAGTCTGCTTTATATATTTAGGTGCTGCTATATTAGGTGCGTAGATATTTATAACAGTTATATCTTTCTGTTGGATTGCTCCCTTTATCATTATGTAGTGACCTTCTTTATCTCTTACTATAGTCTTTGTTTTAAAGTCCATTTTGTCTGATATAAGTATTGCTACCCCAGCTTTTTTTTTCATTTCCATTTACATGAAATATTTTTTTCATCATTTTACCTTCAGTCTATGTGCATCTTTTGTTTTAAGGTGTGTCTCTTGTAGATAGCATATGTATGGGTCCTGTTTTTTTATCCACGCAGCTACCCTATGTCTTTTGATCGGATCATTTAATCCATTTACATTTAAGGTTATTATTGACATGTAGTTGTTTATTGCCATTTTATTCTTTAAAACTGTATTCCTCTTTTGCTATATTCTTTTTCTCCTTTGTTCTGTTTACAACAGGCCCCTTAGCATTTCTTGCCACATTGTTTTGGTTGTAGTGAATTCCTTGAGGTTTTTTTTGTCTGGAAAGCTTTTTATTTCTCCTTCAACTTTAAACAATAGCCTTGCTGGATAAAGTAGTCTTGGTTGTAGGCTCTTGTTCTGCATTACTTTGAATATTTCTTGCCATTCCCTTCTGGCCTCAAGTGTTTCTGTTGAGAAGTCAGAAGTCATCCTTATGGGGGCTCCTTTGTAGGTGATAGTCTTTTTTTCTCTAGCAGCTTTTAATATTTTCTCTTTATCACTTAGCTTTTGGTATTTTAATTATGAATGCAGATTGCAACTCCATCCTGATTATCCTCATCCTCCAAAGAGGAACTGAAAACATCAGCTCCTGCTGCCGGGCTCAAGCCCCGGGCCTGCTGCCACCTTCTGCTCAGCAGGTCTTGCAGCCCCAGCTCCAGTCTCAGCCCTGGCCTCCCACAGCTGCTGGCTCTCCACAACATCCAGGGCAATCTCCAACTCATGAACCTATGATTCCTTCTCCAGCATCTGCTCCATTTCCAGGCAAATCTCACAAACCTGGTTGGGCTTTTCCTCCAGCGCTTCCTCCAGCTCCAGGGTCAGCATCTCTTTCTCCCACAATTACTCCGGCTCCTTCCACTGCTCAGTTTGCAGGTCCCAGGCAGCCTTTTCCACAGAGCTTTCGGTTTCCTCATGCATAGTCGAAAAGTCAGCCAGCCTATGGTCCCCAAAAGGACAGCCATAGAGAACCATAACAGCAGCCAGTCCTCTACTCCACTGCTCAAAGGTGGTGGTGGCTCCATACTCATCTGTATCAAATCCTGTCACAGACTATGCCAAATGTAAAGCCAGTATACATGGCCACCATCACAGCTGCCTGGCCCATGCAGGTTCGCATTGTATTCGGACAGACGATAATGAAACAACAGAGCCACAAACTGGTGGGCCATTATCTTTAATCCTAGCTTGCACCCAGCGGGCAAGTAAAAACACACACTGGGTTCCAAAACCCACTCATTCAGTGCTCACAAAGCTACTGACTTATCTGAATTTCCTAGAATCAAAGGTGTCTACCCCACCAGCCTCATTCTCCTCTGTTCCCCATCTCCTTCTCTCTGCACAAACTCTGCACTAATGGCTTCTCCTTTAGCACTCCTCCATCTTGGCTGCCTCTCTCCTCTCCCCACGTGGCCTTTCTCTGCTCTCCAACCTGCTCTCTGCTCTAATGCTAATCTCAGGAACCAAGAGAGCAAGCTCCCAGTCTACCTCATTATAGTGTAGAAATCCAAACCTTTAATCCAATATACAAACAAGGAAGTCTCCAATACAAAGTCACTTATCTGAGGCATAATGGGATTGCACCACCCAACATCAAAAAGGGTGGGATAGACTTAGTCCTAAAACCAAGCCCCAGGCTACAAGGATCCTGCCTGCCCACAGCCCGCCCCCAATACACATTAATATCACCTGGGTGATGGGCTTCCATGTGGGCAGCACCATCTTTAACAAAGTGAGCATAATATATTTTATCTGCCCAACACTGCCACCATTTGGAGGGGCTGTTTTTTGTTATTGTTTCCTGGAGAAGGGGTTCCCCCGCCCCTGGCCTGTTTGCTTATCAGCCCAGAGAGAGAGAGAAGCAGTTTCCCCTGCCTGCTTGCTCATCTGCCATTGCGAGACTCTAATAAACAGAATGGCCCACTGTTTTCTGGCTCCTCAGTTTCTCTACCATCTGCCCGAATCCAGTGTAGACCTGCATGGCCATGGCCACCAACCTTAAAATCATGCCATCAAGAAACTCCTAACTTGAACTTGTTAAGCCCTATGGATGGTACATAGTAGTAACAGTGAGCAATTAATACATTATTTTCAATATTTCAAAATCACCACGTGGAAATTGTACAATTACCAGAGATAAAGCTAAGCTAACCACAATGTTTCATTTCTAAGTTTTGGGCTAGAATTACTTCAATTCAGAATAAGAATTCTGATAATCTTATGCTGATCAGAGATATTTGTTGGTAGTTATAAATAGCACTGGTTAACAAAAGTGGAAGGGGAAGCCAATTATTACCTAATAAAGAAGTTTATTTTAAACATGGGTGTGGGTCCAAAGGAACAGAGTAACAATCAAAGGGACCTTAGGAGATAAAATAGATGGAAACTTCTTATGTGACCTAGACCTCCTGGTTCAGACGATGGAACCTGAAGCTAGTCCAGTAAGCCATATGGCAAGCTTATAGCAGGACCAAAACCTCTATCTATCAGCAACTCAACTTAACCTTTAAGCCTAGAAACATATTACAATAGAGAGCAAGCACATAGCCATTGTCAATTAAGTCCTGTGATTTAAAACAAATAGATCAGTGCTATCTAACAAAACTATCTGCAGTGATGGAAATGCTCATATCTGCTCTGTCCAAAATGGCAGCCACTTGCCACAGATAGCCACTGAGTACTTGAAATAAGGCTAGTGAAACTGAGGGATTTAATTGAATTTTAATTGAATTTAATTATAATGGCTAATGTTCAGGAGAATGAAGATAGAAACATTTGTGCAATTCATAAATTTAAATTTTTCCTCTAAGCTATCCAAAGTATAAGGCAGTTATTTTCAAACTTAAATCATAGAATCCCTTCTTAAAAAAAGAAAATATTGAGCACCGGCCTGGCATGCAGGAGTCCCAGGTTCGATTGCCGGCCAGGGCACACAGGAGAAACGTTCATCTACTTCTCCACCCCTCCCCCTCTCCTTCCTTTCTGTCTCTCTCTTCCCCTCCCGCAGCCAAGGCTCCATTGGAGCAAAGTTGGCCCAGGCGCTGAGGATGGCTCCATGGCCTCTGCCTCAGGTGCTAGAATGGCTCTGGTTGCAACAGAGCAATACCCCAGATGGGCAGAGCATCGTCCCCTGGTGGTCATGCTGGGTGGATCCTGGTCGGGTGCATGCAGGAGTCTATCTGACTGCCTCCCCATTTCCAACTTCAGAAAAAATACAAAAAATAAAAAATAAATAAAAAAAAAAGAAAATATTGTTCCCAAACTAGTTTAAAATATAAACTAGCTAACATGGGGTGGGGGTTGGGGGCTGCAGTCCAACTACTCTCTCCTCTACTTTTCATCCTTATTAACTCTTACCTGTCCTGGGCCCTTCGGCACCTCCTCAGAACCCCTAAGATTGCATTGAGCCTGGTGTGAAAATCACCACCACCAACAACAAAAAAATGCAGGTGAATAGAGAGGTAGGATGTAATTCTTCTAAAAATATTTACTGAGCAGCAACTGGGAACCAAGTACTGTTCTAGACATAGAAGTTATACAGGAAATACTGCCCCTGAAGAGACAGGAAAAGATAATAATGTTTATCATTAACATCTTAACTAGATGTTGTCCATACCTTACCTATTTGGTCATTGTATTAGTCCTATGAAGTATTATCCTCATTTCACAGTTGGTATTCTAGGCTCTGTGAGAGAAATAGCTCCTCCAAAAGCACACTTGGTGAGGAGTTGCTGAGCCCCAGGTCTGCCTCACTCAAAGCTGGGCTCTGTCTCTCCAGGCTCACTATCCAGGTGGGGAGTATTCATGTCTCAGGAGGCTCAAGTGAGCTCCTCTGGCACCTGGAAATGTGAGAATATTACTTTATGTGAAAGGATCAAGGAGGAGCTATTCACAAGTATCTCCCAGGCCCAGAAGCTTCTACTGGCACCAGATGGAATACATTCGATGTGTAATAAAGTTGTCAGATGGGGTTGGGGGTGGGTCAGCCATGAAAGGGCAGGAAAGGAAAAGCCAAGATAGATAAAGACAAGGCAGACACAAGCACAGTTAGGACTGGAACTCAGCTGAGGAGTTGAGTGTTTCTATCCCAGAGACAGGCTCCCGGGACATCCGGCTGCAAGGTGCATACATCAATGTGATATTGTGATATAATATGAAATATCTATTTGATCTTTATTCCCAGTTCCTAGCAACAACTCCTAAAACCTTTGTAATTTCCTGTTAGGGATGATAAGAGCATCTTTTGTTGTCATACTCAGTCTCAGTCCCCAGTTCCTGACACAAGAGCTTCTAAAGCCCTTGAACTCTCGAGTGTAAGAGAGTCTCCTAGATGGCTTCAGAATGGGGGTTGGGTTCCAGAAAAACCAAGACATAATCTCAGCTGCATTCTCCAAACTCTAGAGAGTGGAAAAGGGCTGGAGTTTGGAGATTGAGTTAATCACCAATGGCTGATGATGTGATCAATCATGTCTACATAATGGAACCCCATAAAACTCTAAACAGTGGGGTTCGGAGAGCTTCCAAGGCAGGGAACACATCAAGGTGCTGGGAGGGCGATGTGCTCAGCAAAGGCGTGGAGGCGCCATGGCCTTAATACTTCATCATACCTTCCCTGTACAGCTTTCCCATTTGGGTGTTCCTGATTTACAATAGAAGGTAAACTGGTAATAATAAACTGTTTTCTTAAGTTCTCTGAGCTACTCTAGCAAATTATCAAACTTAAGGAGGGGATCGTGGGAATCCCAATTTAATAGCCAGTCACTCAGAAGTGTAAGAGGCCTAGCTAGATATACTGTTAGCTCTGAAATGGGGGCAGCCTTGTGGGACTGAGCCCCTAGACTGACTGGGCCTAACTCCATGTTGTTAGTGTCAGAATTGAATTAAATTGTAGGACTCCTGGTTGCTGTCTGCAGAGAACTGGAGAATTGTTTGGTATGGAAAACTCAAACATTTGGTGCCAGAAGTGTTTTGAGTAGAAATAGATAATAGTAAGCAGCTTCTTGAGCTTGAAGCCAGAGAATCTTCTGACCTTCCATCTCTCCACGTTCTATGCCCAGGCTCATTATGCCCTCTCTCATGAGTCACCTGAAAGAGTAGGACATGCCAACTGGTAGGTATATTCTCTCCCTAGTGATACCTGTCACTGCAATTCTTCCAGAAGGCCCAGACTGCTGAGCCCGGCCACCCCACCATGGGAGTTGATGAGGAAGTCCTCTGCCTGAGAAGTCTCCATCTTTGGACAAGGATTTCTCATTGAAAGAAACTACTTACGATGTCATGCTTCCCATAATTTTTTGATCACTGGGAGCGAATGTGTTGATTGAACCTTGAGAGGTGAGATTCAGTTTTGAGTGAGCGGCAGAGTTCATTGACTCTGCATGGACTGAGAAGTTAGATTTGGTAAAGACTTCACAGCAGCTATTACAAATATGTTGAAAGAATTAGTGGAAACTGTGATGAGAGCTCAATAGAGAGATAGAAACTATAAAATATAACCAAATGGGACATTCATTTCTGGCATGATGGAGTGAGAAAGTAAACACATCCTCTCCCAGAAATTATAAATCTGGACAAAACAGTCAAAACATATGTAACATGCCTGACCTGTGGTGGCACAGTGAATAGAGAGTAGACCTGGAACACTGAGGTCGCCGGTTCAAAACCCTGGGCTTGTCTGGTCAAGGCACATATGGGAGTTGATGCTTCCTGCTCCCCCCCACCCCCGTTCTTTCCAAAATGAATAAATAAAATCTTAAAATACACATACTCACACACACACACACACACACACACACACACACACACAAAACATATGTAACATTTGCTTAAATTTTTTTTGTTTTATTGATTGATTTGAGAGAGAGAAACATCAATTTTTTGTTTCACTTAATCGTTTCATTGATTGATTCTTGTATGTGCCCTGAGTGGATATCTAAATTGCAACCTTGGCATATTCAGATGACACTCTAACCAACTGAGCTACATGGCCAGGGCCTGATCATTACTGAGGAACCCTTTGTTCAAACAGAAGTGTAGATGAGAAGTCGCCTAGGAAATGGAAGAAGTGGAAACACCTGATGAAGCAGATCACCCTCCATCCCCAGTCTGACTTGCTGACTCCTTTGACTGGTCTGCAGAACCCCCTCGAGAACCACAGCAGTGAACCAATAGACTGGCATTTTGGGGTTCACCTCCGGTTTTCAGGGCCTTTACAACTGAAATCAAGTTCTAGATTATTTAGTAATACTCCAGTCCCCAGCTGGCCTACGTTTAGCTCAGTGGATCCCTCTAGAACCAATACCTTCCAGAGGCCTTTTTCATAAAGCATTTTAGAAACACTTCTTATAAAAGGAAGTGTTGGTTGCCAAGGTTTCAGGTTTGATCTCCTGTCAGAGCACATAGGGGAAGCACCAATGAATGCACAACTAAGTGGAACAAAAATCAATGTCTCTCTCTTTCTCTCATCCTTCCTTCCCCTTCTTCTCTCTGTCTCTCTAAAAGCAATCAATAAAAAAGATCAGTTTTTAAAAGGGGTGTTGGGGCCTGACTTATTTTAGTGCAGTGGATAGAGCATTGACCTGGGATGCTAAGGTCTGCTGAGATCCCAGGTTTGAAACCCTGAGGTCTCTAGCTTGAGTGCAGGCTCATCCGGCTTGAGCAGTGTCACTAGCTTGAGCACGGTGTCACCGGCTTGAGCATGGGATCCTCGGCATGACCCTAGGTCACTGGCTTGAGCCCAAAGGTTGCTGGCTTGAGCAAGCAGTCAATGGCTTGGCTTGAGCCCCCTAGTCAAGACACATATGACAAGCAATCAATGAACAACTAAAGTGATGCAACTGCAAGTTGATGCTTCTAATTTTTTTCTCTTCCTATCTTTCTCTCTCTCAAAAAAAGGGGGGGGTCTGACAGAGTTGATAAGCCAGCAACTTAGACAATATTCTTATCATTGCCATCTTTTCTTTATTACTTTTATTCAGTGGGTTGGGGGCTTTGTGAAACATTAATAAGAGAAACTACGGAAAGTACAAAGAAATCCCAAAGTCAATGGTACAGATGGGCATCTAGGAAGATTCTTTGAAAAGGCTGCTTAGTGGAGACTAGAATAATTTTATTTATTGATTTTAGAGAGAGGAGAGAGAGAGAAAGGCAGGGTGGGGGTTGGGGGCAAGCAGGAAGCATCAACTCATTGTTGCTTCTTGCATGTGCCTTGACCAGGCAAGCCCAAGGTTTTGAACCAGGTCAATGCCTTACCCACTGTGCCACCACAGGTCAGGCGTGGACATGGAGTTTTAAGCAGGACTTTGATGGGGGAGTAGAACTTGGAAGACAGAGGAAGAGAACCTCTCCCAGAGCTTTGCACATAGGGAGGACTCTATGCAAATTTGCTGAATGCAAAGAGGAGAGCAGTCTTAGCCCAAACGTTGTGTAGAACGCACCAGGCAACCAGACAGACACGGTGCTGTTTTGCATGTTCTGATTCCCAACGGACTTCGAGGGATTTCATCGGTTAGTTATGGATTTCATTGCTACAGTGCTTTGATGATGTATGTTTATTATCATAGCCTGTCACCACTGCCGAGGAATAAATGTTTAGTTTTCTAATATAGAGACACTAAAAATGATAATATGAGAGCCATTCATTTAATTATAAAGATTGCACATCCTGGTAATAATAGTAGGAAACAGTTTGTAATAAGCCACTGAACATTGAACTTTTTTTTTTTTAACAATGAACATTTCCTAACACAATGCTTTGAATGTTCTGTACTCTTGCCAATGACACTACTGTTCTGACTAGTTAGAGCTCCATGTCTGGGTCATTTTGACAGAAAATATAAAAAAACCCACCTCGAATGCAGTTGATTTTTTTAAAAAAACTTATTTTTTTCTTCTTTTCCAAGTGAGAGGAGTGGAGATAGACTGACTCCCACATGCACCCTGACTGGGTTCCACCTGGCAACCCCCTCTGGGGCCGATGCTCTGCCTATCTGGGGCCATGCTTGCAACTGAGCTATTTTTAGGGCCTGAGGCAGAGGCTCCAAGAAGCCATCCTCAGTACCTGGGGCTGATGCACTTGAACCAATTGAACCATGGCTGCAGGAGGGGGAAGAGAAAAGGGGGATGAGGGGAGAAGCAGATGGTTCCTTTGTGCCCTGACCAGGAATCAAACCCAGGACATCCACATGCCAGGCCGACACTCTACCACTGAGTCAACCAGCCAGGGCCTGAAGTTGATTTTTAAGATAAGGACATTTATAATGTCCCAGAAGAGAGTTACAGGTATAGGAAAGTTCCAAGGCTCATAAAAATCAGTGATTCCATGCAGTTCTCAAGGGTGCCAGCTCTTTCTGACTTTTTTAGTGATCCTGGAGTTTCAGCACCACCTCAGAGGCTGGCTACGTTCATGGTCCTGAGATGGCTGCCACAATTGCCAGCTTATCTACAAATGTCTAGAAATAGACAATGCAGTGTTAGTGTCTTGATTATCTTTTTAAGCTTGAAAAAAATTCCCCTAGAAACACCCTAGGAAGATTTTTCCTCAGATTTTATTGGCCAGAGTTGCATGACATGCCCATACTTGAACCAATGGCTTGATGAAGGGAATGAGACCATTGTACTGGGTTTGGTACAATCAATATTCAAACTGTGGAGCTGAGGAGGGATTTAGTGTATAGGGAAGTAGATGGCCACTCTGGACAGAGTGAGCAAGTCAGGCTTCTGACAACAGGAGGAAGCAGGGGACACTTGTGGAGAAGGCAACAACAGTGTCTCCACAGCCAGGGATTTCCAGATTGTTTTCCACAGAGCATTCTTCATCAGTGCAGAAAAATGGAGTTCTTTGACCAATTAAGCTTGGAAAAGACACTAGGTCACCTTCCTGGAAATTCACAATGTTATCAAGGTATTAAACTCTCTGAGAAAGTCTGTCTGGAAAGCCGGTGGCCGTGGCCATGCAGGTGCAGGTTCCCATTGGATTCAGGCAGACGGTAAAGGAACTGTGGAGCCAGAAAATGGTGGGCCGTTCTGTTTATTAGAGTCTCATAACAGCAAGTGAGCAAACAGGCAGGGAAGACCGATTCCCTTTCTCTCAAGGCTCCCAAGCCCCTCAGCACTCTGGACTCACTGGACTCATTCTCGAGACTCACCTGACTCACAGGCCCCCACCAGCCTCAGCTCTCCCCTGGCAAACAGGCCAGGTGGAAATACCCCTTCTCTGTCAAATAGCAAACAACTGCCCCTCCCCATGGAGGCAGGCAATCCACAATTTGCAATCTGCCGCCCTGAGGGCAAGCCCCTGAAGCCTTCCATAGACTATACACACATAGTGCTGCCTCAATACAAGTGAGCAAACCTAAAAACATTTATTTACCCAACACTGTACTTTGTGTCTAACCCAGATTTTCCAGATGTATTTCAACATGTAAACTTTTGTTTGTGAAAATCTATGAATAACTGAACAGAATGTTCCATGAAACATCTCTTTGTGAGACACTGGGTTGGATATTAGATATTGGGCATCTAGGAAGAATTCTTTTGAAAGGTTGCTTAGTGGAGGCTGGAATAATAGGAGGTTTTGTGGACATGGAACTTTAAGCAGGACTTTGACAGGGAAGTAGAACTTGGAGGACTGAGGGGAGGAGCCTCTTCCAGAGCTTATTCTTTGGTAATAACCCTGTCTCTCAGCTTTCACAACGGTAGTTTAAGTTGGATTTAGCTGTTAATAAGTTTCATGTGGAGATGTATTTATAAGAATTTTAGTTTTATTTTGGCATGTTTTCTGCTTATGGATGAAAACGGGACCACAAGCTGAACCTGCCAGACTCAAAATGAGCCCTGCATGATGGCCTTGCAGACCCAGAGACTTCAGGTAACCACACAGGATGGTTTAAAATTAAAACTTTCTAACTAAAACCAGCTCATGGTGGGTTGGCATGTCCTGGGGAACTATTTTTCTCTAGCAAAGGGCAATGCTTACCTTAATCAAGACTGTCTAGGCCCTGGCCGGTTGGCTCAGCGGTAGAGCGTTGGCCTGGCGTGCGGGGGACCGGGGTTCGATTCCCGGCCAGGGCACATAGGAGAAGCACCCATTTGCTTCTCCACGCCCCCCCCTCCTTCCTCTCTATCTCTCTCTTCCCCTCCCGCAGCCAAGGCTCCATTGGAGCAAAGATGGCCCGGGCGCTGGGGATGGCTCCTTGGCCTCTGCCCCAGACGCTAGAGTGGCTCTGGTCGCGACAGAGCAACGCCCCGGAGGGGCAGAGCATCGCCCCCTGGTGGGCAGGGTGTCGCCCCTGGTGGGCGTGCCGGGTGGATCCCAGTCAGATGCGGGAGTCTGTCTGACTGTCTCTCCCGTTTCCAGCTTTGGAAAAATACAAAAAAAAAAAAAAAAAAAAGACTGTCTGTTGTCTTTTGCATCTACAATAAAGTACTGTACCTTATAACATGCCTTTGAAATGTAAGGGTAATCTTCTTTTTCTGCCCCCCCCACCCCCGCTTAGGGCAGGCATCCCATTAGAGCAGGAACTAACAAACCCCCTCATTGTTGTTAGTTTATTTATTTATTTGTTTTTTGTATTTTTCTGAAGTTAGAAGCCGGGAAGCAGAGAGACAGACTCCTGCATGTGCCCAACCGGGATCTACCCAGCATTCCCACTAGGGGGCGATGCTCTGCCTATCTGGGGCGTTGCTCCATTACAACCAGAGCCATTCAAGTGCCTGAGGCAGAAACCAGGGAGCTATCATCAGCTCCTGGGCCAACTTTGCTCCAATGGAGCCTTGGCTGCAGGAGGCGAAGAGAGAGATAAAGAGAGAGGAGAGGGGGAAGGGTAGAGAAGCAGATGGGTGCTTCTCCTGTGTGCCCTGACTGGGATCATTGTTGTTATTATTGTGTTAATTAACTATTAACTATCTTATTCTTGTCTCTGTAAAAGAAGTTTCAGTATATACATTTTTACTTTTTATCCACTCCCAGAGATTTCCCACTTTTGCTTTCTTCTACCTCTCTAATCTATCACCAATCAATTCCATGTAACCTCCTGACATTTTTCTCTTCGATTCTGATGTATAAAGTAAGTGGTAAATCCAGAGCACTTTCTCCATCTGTTGAGACTTTGCTTCCTGGCAATTGGCGACAGTTTGGCTCAAATAAATTCATAAAAATTCTTGCAGATTTGAAAGTTTTTTATGTTGACATGCTTTCAAAAACAAAAAAAGAACATAAAAATGCTGCAGAATTCATTTGTTCCCTTCTCTGAATTAGAAAGGGTGTGGTGGGCTGGAAACAAGATTGTTTGCTGAAACTAGATCTGGTGAGAAGATCTAGATTCTAGATTCATTGTTTTCATTATTTAGCCTTTGGAGCAAACAAAAGTTAATTTTGCTGTCCAGAGTAAGTTCCAGATAAGATGTCCAATCTTTCTATTATTTTGTTTTCCCATAGAACACAAGGACAAGAACAATTCAAGTCACATGGTACTTAAACCACCCCAAAGGTAACAATGGCTAAGAGTTTCTAACAGTGAGTGTATAGGGGTTTAGAGCTAGTCACCTCAAATTGTGCTTCTGTGATACGCAGTTTGTTTTGAACTAAAGGTAATTTTAGCTTCAGGCCCAAGAGAAATTTCTGCCCCTTTAACTACATAGAACTTGAATTAGAGACTTTGTCCATAAGAGATAAACTTTCTAATCCATCTATATTGCAGAGAAAATTTTTATTTACTAACATCTGTTCTTCTTATCATCCTGCAATAACTCTTGTAAGCCTTCAAGGTACATTACCCCATCCCTTGCTCAGGATGTCTTATACCTCATCTCCCTTTCTATTTCTGAGCCTCTTCTGCATGGTGGGTGTTGGGCAAATAAGTTTGTAAAATTTGTGTTATTTGGGTTTGCTCACTTTTGTTAGAAATGGCGCTGGCAGGCAAAACTGCTAATTACCTTCCTGCTTGGGAAGGGCCATTGTTATCCTAATGTGTGCTGGAGGAGGGGTCTTTGTGGGCCCAGGTAGTTTTTAAGAAGGAGGAAGAAGAAGAAGAAGAAAGCCAAGATGGCAGGGTGCTGAAGGAGACACCAGTTTGTGCAGAGATAAGAAAGGAGAAGGTGTGCAGATGGGGAACCAGAGGTGACTGAGCTGGTGGGGGCCTTTGATTCTAGGAAAACCCGGATGTGTCAGTACCTCTGTGAGCTCTGAATGAGTGGGTTTTGGAGCCCTGTGTGTTTTTACTCACCTGCCGGGTGCAAGGCTATTATAAAGGAATGGCCCATCAGTTTTTGGCTCTGCAGTTTCATTACCATCTGTCCAACTCTAACGTAAACCTGCACCTTCATGGCCACGACGGCAGCAGTTCCTGGCCTTACACTGGGTCCCTCCCATGTATGAGGGGTTATTGTACATATGTATGTATTAAATTTGGTTATTTTCTTTAATCTGTATCATGTCTATTTATGTATTAGACCAGCTAGAAGAACTTGGAAGGTAGAGGATGTGGCCTCACTTAAGTCACTGACTGTTAGGCCTAATTTGGCTTCTTTAATTTCACAGCCCTTGTAAAACTCAAATTCCCCCCACCCGACTTCTTATCTGGGCTCAAAACAGAACATTCTCATCCCCCACTGTAAGGTTGTAGTTAATTTGCTTGCTATTCTCTCCCGTAATGGCTTACTTGGCCTTCACTTTGAAATGAAGCAAAAAGTTTACCTTCGCAGGAATGTCTAGGAAAGCTTGCATAGGGGAGGGACCTGACCATTAGGAGAGTTTAAATCACAGTACAGTGGTCCCTCATCTATTGTGGGGGTTAGGTTCCAGAACCCCCCGCAATAGGCGAAAATCTGCCAAGCAGTGAACTTATATTTATTTTGTCATTTATATATACAGAACACAGTGCCCTGGTTGGTTGCCTCCCATCCATCAGCCTATAGTGTGCTGTGTGTGACCTCACATGGGCAAACTAGCTCAAGTGGAAGCAGCTGTAGCTGCGTTTTCCATACGTGCGAGTCTTTGTCTACTCATCTGCTGTACACTACGTATTTTATTTCTATTTAATATTCTTTTAATATGTTTTAATTAATATTTTTATATGTTTATATGGTTTTCAATTTTTTAGACTAGAAAATGCTTATTTTACTGCAAAGATAATTAAAATAATAAATATATAAAAATACCTAAATACCGCAAAATCCTGCAATATAGCGAAAAATCCATAATACAAAATTAGATATATACAATTTAAAAATCCATAATACAGTGAGACTGTGAAAAGTGACCCGCGATATGGCGAGGGACCACTGTAGTTGTTTGTGAAAGCCCAGTCACAGACTCAGGTCCCAGCTATTCCTGGGAGGTTCCTGACTGTGGCTGTCTTCAGAATTTACCAAGGACACCGTGGCCCCTGTGCTACATCAAAAAAGAATTTGTGTTTCTGCACCAGAATTCCCCTCCTCCTGTTCATTGTCAAGTCAGTGACAAGGCCATAAACCCCAATATGCTAATCTGAGCATGTCCAAGTGCAAGCAATCCCATGCCAGCAAGTGCCTGCAGTAATCCCTATATCTAATGCTTCCTCCCGCAGCTCGGAGCTGGTGCTGACACCCTTTGCTAATCTCAGTCCACTTGCATCCAAGCACTTTTAAAAAATAAATTTTCCTTTTGGAACACACTAGCCTCGTGTTTTTGGTTCATCCTGCAGTGTCTGCCTTTCACTGACCACTTAGAAAATTTTCAGTTTGGGAAGTTGTTTCAAATGCCCAACCTGAATCTTCTGTAGCTCATTTAGCAAATGTATTGAGTGTTCATTACATGTACAAGGCCCTGGGATTTTCAAAAATGAACAAAAACAGAAACATGTTCTTTGCTTTAACAAGTGCCCAATCTAGTTGGTGTTGATACAAGTCCAAATATTAAAATGATAATAGAATAGCTAAATGGTACAGAGCCACTTCACAAGAAGTCACCAGACACTGTTAACACTACATGAGACACACCCTGAATTTCTGCTTAAAATATTATTTTACTTTGTCCAGTCCTCACTAGAAATAAATAACCTGTTATAAATAATCAGACAAGAACTATTCACATAGTTTAGTTGACAAGAGCCCCATTTAATCTATACTTTGCTTATGGATCATTTTCCTATGAAAATTCCTATGAATTGTAAATAAGTAATTAAATATAAAAGTTATATATACACATATATTAAAATCAATGCTAAGCCCCTTGTTCATTCCAAATGAGCTTTTTATATACAGTGTGTCTGTAAAGTCATGGTGCACTTTTGACCGGTCACAGGAAAGCAACAAAAGACAATAGAAATGTGAAATCTGCACCAAATAAAAGTAAAACCCTCCCAGTTTCATACCTACTCAGTGCAGTTCGATGTGGCCTCACGCACAGATTTTTTAGGGCTCCTTAGGTAGCTATCCCGTATAGACTCGTCACTGACTGATGGCCTACCAGAACAGGGTTTCTCCACCAAACTGCCGTTTTCCTTCAACTGCTTATCCCACCAAGTAATGTTATTCCTATGTGGTGGCACTTCGTTATAAACGCGCCGATATTCACATTGCACTTTGGTCACAGATTTGAATTTAGCGAGCCACAGAACACACTGAACTTTCCTCTGTACCGTCCACATCTCGACTGGCATGGCCTCTGTGGGCTGCTCCGCTGTATAACTGGTGTTATGTCACCATCTGCGCATGCACACATGCTGCCACATCATCCTACAGAAACTGGGAGGGTTTTCCTTTTATTTGGTGCAGATTTCACATTTCTATCATCTTTTGTTGCTTTCCTGTGACCGGTCAAAAGTGCACCATGACTTTACAGACACACTGTACATAGTGTGGGTAGAGAAGCAAATATAAATCTATTCCTTGTTCATACAGGAAAATGCATGGAATTTTTTAAGCCACTGGAAAATCAGGTGCCTTTTTAAAAATAATTTTTAGATGCATGGCTAGAATGAAAATGCTTGTGATTTTAAAAGCTTAATATATTTCTACAAGTACCTTGGGGAGGGTACCTTTGGGTTTTATGGCCCCACCACTTCTGGCCTCTCCTGTTTTCACTTGGACATCCCCTTTCTTTGGCCTTGCAGCCCCTGCCTTGCTCAATTTGGACGACACTTCCCGCAGTTTCTCCCAAGTGCAGGACTTTCTGGAGAGGAACTTTGTTTTATTGGATTGAAGATGAGGCCCAGACTGCTCCGACTCCATCAGGCCTTTCCACCGTGGCACTCCTCAGCAGACTGGAGTCCTGGAACCACCAGACTCACCTGTGAAGGGCCGCTCTGATTACCGCTGTGGCACTCCTCAGCAGACTGGAGTCCTGGAACCACCAGACTCACCTGTGAAGGGCCGCTCTGATTACCACTGTGGCACTCCTCAGCAGACTGGAGTCCTGGAACCACCAGACTCACCTGTGAAGGACCGCTCTGATTACCGCTGTGGCACTCCTCAGCAGACTGGAGTCCTGGAACCACCAGACTCACCTGTGAAGGGCTGCTGATTAGGGGGAGCCCTCCTGCTCTCCACTCAAAGAGAGGGGTGTCTTTTTCTCTTCCCTCATTTCCCTTTAGTCGGCCAGACCTTCCAAACCTAGCCTATAAGGGCTAGAAGGCAAAATTCAGGAGTTATTTTTCTTCCTGGCAATCTTTCTTGTATAAATGGTACAAAAGTATTGGTTGTTGAGGAGTTTTGCAGATCTCTGGACCATGACTTGATGAGATGTGGTCACTCAGAGTTGGAAGTACAGATGGTTATTTATGAGAGCCACAGTGGGGAAATAGAATTATGTTCTCTTTGGACCCAAACTAGATGGGTGGCTTCTGCTTCATGTTGCAATTGCATGTCCAAAAATTATAAGTGCCCTCATTGGTATAACTACAGCTATAAACAGTATGAAAACACAATTTAATGGACTTCTTGTTGAGGCAGAAAAAAAAAAAAAAAAAGAGGTTATGGGTGATGTCACCAAAACACAATGAAGGAATCTCTGATTTTTAAATAGTGTTTCATTAAAGAAGTTGAACCCTGGTGCCTGTTACATAGCCCTCTTGCCTGTAAGAGTGCTCCGTGGCATGAAGGGTGGTGGCCTATACATGGCTGACCTAGAAGTTTGCACAGGTGTAGATGTCATCTGTCAAAAGAGAGATAATCAAATAAAGGAGGTCAACTTCTTATTTACATTAGCAGCATACATTGAAACACATAGAAATTGCAGAGGGAAAAGAAAAACGAATGGAATCCAAATTCATTGAGCCTATACTATGGGCCAGGCACTCTGCGGGGCACATATTATCTCATTTAATCCTTAAACTCTAAAAGGTAGATGCTATTTTTGACATTTTGTAGATATTAAAAGAAGACCAGAGAGGTTTAGTAACTTAACCAAACAAAGCCACATAGCTCAGAGGTAGAAGAGCTGTGTTTCAAGACTAAGTTTGTCTCCCAGACCCACATTCTTTCTGTCATGCCACGTTGATATGGCTAATGTGGAGGTGAATGTTACAACTCAATAGTTATTGGGGCTGTAAGTGGGAATTAGCCCTATGGGATTTAACCAGCTCAGTGTTTATGATTTTTTCTGTGGTGAAAATACAATGGAAAACACCATGAAATCAACTCATGGCTACCATTGGTCAATCAAGGTTTTTCAGCTCTTGGGACATGAGAAAGGTATACCCTCTCAAAATATTTATATTACAACTTCAATGAAACATTTATGGAAAAATACAGCTTAAACTGACTCAAGAAGAAATAGAAAATTTCCATAGCTCTATACCTGTATTAATAAAAAAAAATTTTAAGTCAGAGAAGGGGAGGTAGTGAGATGGACTCCTCTATGTGCCCCAATCGATATCCACCTGGCAACCCCCATCTGGGGCTGATGCTCGAATCCTCAGCGCCCACGACTGAAGCTCAAACCAATCAAGCCACTGGCTGCGAGAGAAGAGAGAGAAGAGGGAGAGGGGAAGAGAAGCAGATGGTTACTTCTCATGTGTGCCCTGACCGGAGATAGAATCTGGGATGTCTGCACCCCAGGCCAATGCTCTATCCACTGAGCAAACTGGCCAAGGCCTAAAGTAATCAAATTTACAACTCAAATGTTTCTCATAAAGAAGCTGTATTTAAAAACAATCTGTGCCAAACAGTGCAGCAGTTGGATATGCACAACATCTATTTTAAATAGAAATGGAAAATTTTGTTATCACTTAAAACATTCTTCAACTCACTCCATGATGCCTTTGACCCTTTGAATAACCACAAAAGATTCATCAAGTAAATCATAAAGGGGAAGCCAGGTACAACATAATGTTCTTATAAAAGGAGAAACTCCCAGTGCCACTCTACCCACAAAATGCCGCCTATTTTTTTCTAAAACACCATTCTAATTTTCATTTTTAAAAATAGGATGTTTCCCCTAGAGATGTTTTAAAAACTGTAATTTTGCTTCTGTGGCATTTGCGAGCCGTGCCTCACTGGTTTTGTGACATCATAAGCGATCTCAATAAAATAACATGGCAACTCAGAGGGAGACTCGGCACCTCGGCAGGACAAGTGTAGTCTGAAAAGCTCCTAGGCACACAGCTCAAAGTTTAACACTAAAACTTATGATGAGTGTTTTATACTTAAAAAATCCACATAGAAACAAAGTCAATTAAATTTTATTACAACCAAGAATATAAAATAAATGCAATGTAATTTATTATAGTTTTAACAGTCATTTCAAGAAGAATGCCAGAACAACTCAAAAGCGGAAACACTCGGCTCCAAAGCAGCAGCTCGTCCTGCGCCCACAGAGTGGCCCTTGGGGGCGCAGTGGCCCTCAGCGCACACCTCGCAGCAGAGTGGGGAAAGCATACACAGTCATGGCGATAATCATATAAAGCGGATGCGTGCAGGAAACGACTGAAAAAAGAGGTAAGGACAGGCACACTTCACAAGTAGGAATTATGGGAAATATAAACTAAGCAGTTTAAGAAAGGATGTACTACATAACATATATAAAAAGTACTTTAAATTGTTGTTAAAAAGGACGTGTTCAGTCCAGATTTTGTGTAATACTTTTAGTGTCTACACAGACAAATCTTTAAAAAAATTAAATAGTATTAATTTACTAAATATTTAGGCGATAACAGTGCATTAAGGTTTTTTTTTTTTTCATATAATACATACATATCACTCCTTTGCAGTGATAGCATAGAAGAGTAAGTATGGCCTTAGGTACAACACATTTTTAAAAAATCCTAAAACAATGAATTTGCTTCATGATATTTATGACTATTCTTTAAGATTATGGGGACCTACACTACTATGTTTAATATAAAAGTTTCCTTATACTTGACTCCTTTAACCCTCCTTTTCTCTGCCATTTCATTGCCTTCCTCCATTCCCTACAGAAACTGCCTTAGACAGAGTTTGGGGTTTGCAATTTCATAGAGTTCTTTCTACATAAATTTATTCAGAGCAGATTAAGTTACAAGTCTTATTGTCCAACTATTTTTTTCTTTCTTTAGCAGAGAAAACAGCACGGTTTTAGAGGCATACAGCTAACAGTTGCTTCACCAGGAATGAGGCAGTGAACACATGTAAATGTCGTCCCTTTCATTCTTAAATGTAAATTATGTTTATAAGAGCAAAAGAGTAGTGCAGGAGGCCAAAATACTAAGTACTAAAGTTTTAAAACCACACAGATATAAAAATATACATGTCCTTGGTTTTTGTATGTTACTGAACGATCTGCTTCATCACGAGGATAGTTTCAGCCTCATAGTACCAGCCCTGCCACCAAGCTACCTTACCCTAGAGCTCAGCTCTCCTGAAACCCTGAAATCCCTTTTTCCAAACACACACCTCACCGGAAAGCTACTTCAAAACTGATCTGTAACATGGAAAGCAGAAAATTGTTGTTTCAATTCCTCCCTTCCAGTAACCTCCCCTGGTTTGGGTGTTCCCATACGCTAAGGGATGTCCCTCCGGCATTCTCAGGGAACATCACAGTAATAAATTTTCAGAGGAATGTGGTCATTTGGGAACTGACTACAAAGGTAAATTTGAACCTCAAAAAAGCTTCACAGTTCTCCTTTGATGTCCCACAGTTTTGGGGCCCCTAAATGTGTTAAAGGCTTTGTTCCCCTTTACTGGGAGAAGGAAATTACAAACCAAAGAATTATTTAAAAGGTAATGGGCACCAGAGGACATCACCAACTCTGAGGCAGGGATATAGGAGGAAAATGCCAGCGCCAGCAGTGACCAGAAACCCAACTGTAGAACACAGGTATCTGGCTATATTCTGGAGAATCCATGCTGGGAACAACTGATGAGATCCCCTTTGAGTGTCCCCAACAGTTCTGCCTGTAAAATTCAACATACACTAGGAATGCAGGGTAGTCCTGTGATAGTATAAGCACATATTACAAGAATTATAGATCAGTATAGGCATATAGCATAAGAACTGTATATCAAAGTTGCTTATAAAGTATTAAGGGGCATTATATTTTGGTTCATGGACATATTTGGGTATGTCTTTTATTAAATGTAAGTTCCCCTTGAGGGTAGGACAGAGTTTCTATTTTCATTCTTTCTAATTTCCTACAACTGCTTAACAGAGCATGTTCTGCCTATCAAGGGCCACCCAATTATTGAAAGGCTGCTGCGAACAATTCAAATATACGTTAATGCCTGTTGTGATACTGAATTGCCAGCCTTCTTGAGGGTAGCTAGCACAGAAGCCTCTCCATAACAGTGTTTATTGTACAGAAGAATTTGGAATAGCAACGTATTCAAGTGTGTTTATAAGTAAACAAAAGGACCTACATATTCTAAGATGGTTTCACTTATAAGCTAGTCATCCCAGGAGTGTCCTTTCATGGAACCAATCATAAACTCCTTCAGTGCCAGGGGGTATGTCTTGCCCTTTGTATCTTCCATCCGGAACAGCACTGGGTGCATGGTGAGGGTGCAGTGAGCAGCTGATGACCAATAACTCTGGACAGTGAGGCTTCAGGGCACAGGAGAGAACTTTATACATGTAGCTACAATTATGCAGAGGGCTATTAATTTTTCTTTCTAAATAATGGAAGGGGTAAATTAATTACCATGGAGACCATCAGAAATTCCTTCCAATGGAGCATGTCAACTGCTTCAGTGTTGGTGAGTGTCACTATATAGTCTTTCTTATTAATAAGCATTGTTATGCTGAAATTGGTAAGGTCCTTGCTGGCTACAGTATCACATCAATAGTGCAAAATATATACTGGCTTCTGTCTAAAATCTTATTTTACTTGTGTATGGACCCAGAGTATCATAACCAGGTAGATAAGTTCATAAAGAATAGTAAAAAAAAAATGCTTATAACTTGCATATACAACAATCAACTATTTGTTCTAGCTAAGAAAACGTTTAAAACAAGGCTGGTGCTGCTAGTAAGTAGCATTCAGAAGAACACAAATGTCTTGACCCTTACATAACAATGAGAGCTCTAAGTCTACATTTCTTTGTGACTCTGGGAGCGAGGGGTTCTTCACACTGGCTGAGAAAGAACTCAGCCTCCAATTCATAGATCACGGAAATGCAAATATGCACTTTATCTAGCATAGCTGTATACTAACTGCCCATAGATTTTTAGGCACAATTATTAGTTTTCCCCTAGGGGCAAAAGAAAGCATTCAGTGCAATGAAAAGATTCTTGATAGAATTAAGTTTCAGTAACAACAACAAAATTATGCATACATGATACATACTTTAAACATGAATAAAACCTAACTTTTTTTAACATGCTTTAAAAATAGTCACTCTATATCTAATGCAAATATGAATGAAGAACACTGCTTTTTTATTTTAAAAGCAGATTAATTTACAGGTTTCTACTGAGTACCTTTGATTATGTAAGAAAGTTACTCAGGATGGCCCACATGTGAAGAAACCAATGGTTCTTTAGAGAAGCCAACTTTATGTACAATACACACTAAAAGCTTTTCCTTCAAAGAGAAGTAATACATCCTTTGATCAACATTACTCCTTAAAGAAATCCTAGTGCAGTTAATATTCTCTTCAGCTTTCTGGTGTGGGTCACCAGAGGACGGTATTTCATCAAAGCTCTTAAAACCCTTTTTAACACAGACTTAGCTATGTTAGTCTACATTAGAAGGTTACATTTATAATTCTAAATCACTGACTAATCAGAATGAGATGATTCTGGGAATTAAGTTCCATGTAAATAGTTATATAAAAATTACCACATACTTCAGTTCTTGGAAGCACAAAGCATAATAACTGCAAAAATCTAGGCTGTTTTTGGTTGTAGGTTCCCTTTGTCTCTACACTTGTCTTTTTATTAGACCCTCCCTGAAACTAGATAAATAATAACATAATAGTGAAGTACTTCAGGATAGTAACAACTTCTGTTTAAGACTTCCATGAGCAAAACAATTCTATTCTGTGAAAACTATGTAGTGCTTAAAAGGTGCATTTTTACTGTGTTGCTAGGTTAGTTTACGAAGTATAAAACTATACAACACTGTAGTCCTGATTCTAAACCATTAAAATCCTATTAAAAGAGCTTTGAAAAGACAAATTATAGTGATTGCTATAGCATGAGAAAGGTGCACCAGGAAATCCTTCAAATAAAATGCTGAAGGTTATAGAAGTTAAGTGCTGGGATTCGATCAGAGGCTTTATCAGAGAAGTCACAATGGAACACATGCACAGAAAGGGTGCCAGGGAAACTTCACAAAAACCTTCTTTAAATCAATAAAGAAGAGACATCAGTCAGTTATGCAAGATGCTCAGTATACAGTTTTCCTCCTAAGTGGATAAGTTTTAAACGGCATCACAGTTTTGCATTTTTGGTTCTTTTCAATGCAGACATCATATTGCTGGGGCCTGTGCTCTGGGCTGCGACTGTCAGTACCGATGGGCCTGGTGCGACGGGTGGTACTGGGTGCTCTGCTGAGACGAGGAGGAGTAGCCCAGTGTGCTCTGGGACTGAGCGGACCCCTGGACACTGCTTTGGTAATTCAGGCGAGAACTGGAGTGCTGGGGGAAGGAGACGGGAAAAGGAGTTACTGGTGAAAGAAGAGATGCTCATCACAATGGGATGGAGAAATGAGCCATTTTCATCACAGGCTCCTGGTTCAGATACAGCTAAGGTAGTATGCTAATATATTTTGCTTATTTGAAAATCATAGCCTGTCACCACTCTAACCACGCTTGGCTGAAATTCTGTGGGAGATAAGTGACACTGGCATACACACGCACACACACACAGACACAGACAAAGGCAGTAGGGAAACTTACTCTGTCCACTGCTCTTTTTACTAATTCTGGTTAGTCATTCTTTGCATAAGTGAGATTTACAAACAAGAATAATCACTTTGGCACATTTAGTCAAGGGTATCCATAATGTACACAGACATCTGTTACTTTTCTCATTATAAATATCAAAGCTGTGATTAAGAAATTGTTTTTAGAGAAAGTTTTCAGACATAGGGGCTAGAGTGGCAGCAGCAGCAGCAGCACCTATGGGACAAAGTAGGGCAGGGCTGGGCAGGGTGTGGCAGCAATAAGTGGATTTTATAAACTTCAGGTCTTAGAATAAAAAAAATTTCACACATGAAAATGCCCTCAAGAGGAGACACACATGAGTGTATTTCAATTTCATGTACTTTTTTATGTTAATAAAATATTCATCTTCACAGTACCCAGGACAAATATGAAAAAAATATGTGAAAGGAAAATTCATCTATAGAGTAAAAACACGGAGGCTGGTTAAATATAAGCAGAGTCGAAACCAATGTCTTTGGTTATGCTGAGAAGTCTGATTCTTTCTGTGAGCAAAGCGGGAAAGAATATCCGTGATAAAGCTATTCCTTGCAGTTAAAACGTAAATGAGTTTGAGGTGGCACTAGGGGACTAAGAAAGGACAAATCAACCAGGTCCCCAGCTCATGAGCAAGGGCTGCCAAAATGGACTTACAACATCTGGTGCAAGACAACAGGGCAGCAAGACAGGCTTGGTTAAAAATAACTCTGCTTGGATCCTTCCTAAGTTATATAATTCTGACTAGTTGTGTTGGTGTAAAAAGCCTTTCAAAGTTCCACATTCTAACTATGTTTTATTTTGAAGTTTATTATGAAAATAAATGTTCTTTCCACTCATAAGCCCTATGCTGTAATTGTAAGTCTGGCGAAGACCACTTCTACTCCAGCAGATTAGACATAGCACACTGGATTTTCCACACTAGATAAAAGAACAAACATGGCCTGACCTGTGGTGGCGCAGTGGATAAAGCGTCAACCTGGAAATGCTGAGGTTACCGGTTCAAAACCCTGGGCTTGCCTGGTCAAGGCACATATGGGAGTTGATGCTTCCGGCTCCTCCCCCCTTCTCTCTCTCTGTTTCTCTCTCCTTTCTCTCTGTCTCTCTCTCTCCTCTCTAAAAATGAATAAATAAATTAAAAAAAAAAAAGAATCCCTGGCTTTGCAAAAAAAAAATTAAAAAAAAAAAAAAGAACAAACATGTTGAAGTGAAAGCTGTAAATAGGTGCAAAGGGGTTCCCCCTCTTCATGCTAGTTATTCCAACTAAATAGCTGAGCTAGCTACTGGTTTCATAGACATGCTATTTTATTTTTAAGTAAATAGCACAGGATGGACAAAGAAAAGCATTTTGAAGAGCTCTTGGATTTGAAAGGAGTAAAAACAGTAGTTAAGTAATCTGTTCATAAGTGACTAAAATCAGGTTAATGTAACATAATCAGCGACACAAAGATAAGCCAGCATGTAGTAAAGGTTTATAGCTCACGTAAGAGGAATAAACCAATGTTAGAGGGGAAATTGAATTTATAATAAAATTCAAATAGGCTCATGACTTCTACTGTTTTTAGTGGGTCAAACTGAAACCTTGATTAGTTTAACTGGAACTGAATGGCAGTGCCATTATATACCCCTCTGCTTGCAGGGAATCTTCCAAGAGAAATTTTCAGAGAAGCGGTTGTATGAAAACACATTAGCTTATTGAGATGTTCAAAATGTAAAGCCTGTTTAGGCAGCTACTTATTATGTCTTCCTTTTTAATGTTTTTCTTGATTCCAGTTCCTTATCAGTGAGTTTGTGGCTCCCTTGCCCTCCGCTTTTATTTTCTCTTATCTCTAACCTAATTGCTCCTCCCCCACCAGCCTCTGGAGGGACCCTGGCTCTAACCCTCTTTTCTTTTCACCTTTAAGTCAAGGTTTTCTTCCCATCTTCATGGATCTTTTCTTAGCTTGGTATTACCTTGAAAATGGTTTTATTCTCCTATTCATTCACTCACTCACTCATTCATTCATTCATTCAAGATTCTCTGTGGTTCTCACAGGTATTTTTACGTCTCTCCATATACCAACCCTTAGACATTTTTCTTTAATTTCCTGAATTTGTATTACAATTGTAGTTCACTTAAAAAGTCAAAATATTGTTAACAAAAAGTATTTTCTAGTCTCAAAATTACTTCTAGTGAGATTTAATGGTCATTTCTGAGAAGTCTCAATCTTAATCCCTTTCTCTTCTCTGTGGATGTGGCTATTTATTATTTCCTACCAGTGATAGCAAATCTTTCTGGTGGTATACAGCTATTTTGTCCAAAATCAGCTACCACCCCTTCCCCTTTTCAATTGCTTATCCAGGTATCGTTTTCTGCCCCAAAGCCAGTAGGCAGCTGTATGTGCAAAATGAAACATCTTCTTTGATAGGGGAGGTAACTGGCTCAGCTACCCTCTTCAGGATATCAGGATAAACAAGCCACGAGGGAAGTATCTTGCAAATATATGCAATATGACAAAAATCTTCATTTTTACATAATGTCCTAGAACCAGGATTATACAGTTTGTATAGTCAAACTTTAGAGTTAAGTACTACTTAATTCTAAAAGGATCAATTTCATAAAAAGTGTAAACAATAAAGAATACAGAGTTCAGGGAGTACCTGATAATCTGCCGACATGACAGGCCCGCCTGAGTTTGCGCCTGAAGGCCCCAGTCGGGGCTTCTTGTTTGGAGGCACCTGAGTAAGGCCGGAGTCCTGGCTGTGCTGCAACCCGGCTCCGGCGCCCCCGGCCCCAGCCCCACCTGCAGTCCCGTTGGTCTGGGTGCTGTTCTGCTGCTGCGGGGGTGCCTGTGGGGGAGCTGCGGCCTGCTGTGGAGGGGCTGTGGGCTGCTGATGTTGGTTCTGTTGCTGTTGCTGATTCTTGGAAGGACAAAAAAATAAAAAGCAAGCTTGGTATGGAACTAAATTAACAGGACATTTCTTTCATTATTTGATACGCACATGTGACTGCTGACCCAACCACAGGGTGACCTCGACGGGACACCAAAATGACTAGAGTAACTGGACAATGGAACAGCCAGGGAATACAGCATCCCAAAAGATCCAAGTACTCAGCCCTGAATGGGACTCTCTCTCTGAAATTCATTTCGATTGGACAGTAATCCTCCAAATCAGAAACAGACATGCCACTGAAGATCACAAGGCATATAGGAAATAGTTCTGCACTCATTAAAACAGCTCTAATAGTCCTGGCAAGTAGCTCAGTTGGTTAGAGTGTGATCCTATATGCTAAGACTGTGGGTGTGATCCCCAACCAGGGCACATACAAGAATCAACCAATAAATGCGTAAATAAGTGGAACAACATTGATGCACTTTTTTCCCTCTCTAAAACTGACCAATAAAAAGACATATTAAAACAGCTCTAATAACCTGACCTGTGATGGTGCAGTGGATCAAATGTCAACCTGGTACGCTGAGGTCACCAGTTCAAAACCCTGGGCTTGCCTGGTCAAGGAACATATGGGAGTTGATGTTTCCTGCTCCTACCCCCTGACCCCTTCCGTCTCTCCTCTCCCCTCTCTTTAAAATGAATAAATAAAATCTTAAAAAAAAAAAACCCCAGCTCTAATAGTCTTTTGATAGTAATTTTGGAGTAGAGGGGTTTGGGGAGGGGCCTTCTATTCCAAGTACCATCAAGAACAGAGGAACACTTTCAAAAGCAGCCTGGCCTGACCAGGCGGTGGCACAGTGGATAAAGTGCCAACCTGGGACACTGCAGACCCAGGCTTGAAACCCTGAGTTCACTGGCTTGAGCACAGGCTCACCAGCTTGAGCACAGACTCACCAGCTTGAGCATAGGGTCGCTGGCTTGAGCCCAAGGTCTCTGGCTTGAGCAAGGCATATATGAGAAAGCAATCAATGGACAACTAAGGAACCACAACTATGAGTTGATGCTTCTCATCTCTCTCCCTTCCTGTCTGTCCCTATCTGTCTCTCTCACTTAAAAATAACGAACAAACAAAAAAACAGCCTGATAGTAAATAATGCTAAACAAACAAAAAGAGCAAGGATGAAGAATCAGGGAATAAAATAGGCTAAAAAACAAATCAGGAAGTTCATCTATCTGTAACCTTACATTTCAAATTTCAAAGTATAGCTAAATAAACACATACTTTACAAGGGTTCAGTACGGATTATTAAGCTGAACTTCCCTGGGTTCTCCTGTTGCCGCCCTCACTCCCTGGAAGTGTGTGTGCTGTGCAGTTCATACCTTATCACCTTTCTCTTCAGGTTCATCTTCGTTTAGGAATTCTCGCTTGGGGTATGGAATCTGGCAACCAGCAAACACACTGAAAATCATTAAAAAGAGAGAATAAATGTAATGTCCTAACATCTATGGTATCAGTAACCTTGTTAATTTAAAAATTCAACTTCCTTTCTTAATTTATTTCCTACCCTTCATCTGTGATTGGTTTTTTTTTTATGTCTCCCATCACGACTTAATTTAAGCATTTAAGAAAAATTTGTCTGAAGTTTTACATTAGTTGCCACATTCAATAACAAATCTTAGCTACTGTTAAGCAAGTTGACGTAGAATTTCTCCACACAAACTTCATTAGCACTAAAAATAATTGAGTTTGTATTTGCTTCAACAAAGAAAATAACTTAATTTTTCTCAAGAAAAGCTTCACCTGTAACAAATCCAAGCACAGTTATGCATGTGGGTATAACCAAGGACGGGAAAATAGAGGGATATGGTAGTGCAGTGGACACACTGAACTTGAAATCATCAGTTCCCTACTAGTTTGGTTTAAACTATTCTCAGCTTTGTTTTTATCTATAAAATGAATTAATTAGTGTTCATTTCTAAAATACTTGTTTTTATTTACACCTCTCTACAGCTTTATCTTTCTTTTTTTATTTGATTGAATTTATAAGGATTCAAGTGTACAATTCTATCACACATCATCTGTGTGTTCCATTGTGTGTTCACCACCCCAAGTCAAGTCTCCGTCCATCGCTGTTTGAAAGCCCCCTTTACCCTCTGTTGCTCTCCTTCCGCCTCCCTTTCCCGCTGGTAATCACCATAGTTGTCTGTGTCTATGAGGGTTTGGGTTTTTTCTTTTTGGTTTTTTGCTTAATCCCTTTCAAAATATAAGATCTTTCTTCAAAGTAGTATTAATTAATGAAGAAAGTAACATACTTAGTAACAAGTGCTCTCTTGCTTTCAGCCACACCGACATCCTCAACCCGATTAGCAAAGGACACAGAAAAGACACGATACATACTCTAATGTTGGCAAAGGGTCCTCCTGAAAATAGGGATCCTGCAGAGCCTGCTCTGAGGTGATTCTCTTGGTTGGATCCATAGTAAGGAGTTTCTGAAGCTAGAGTAACACATAAGAAATTGATAAACATTAAGAGGTTGTTTACAAATCAATGTTTTGATTTTTATATTAATGTCTAACAGGATTAATATTAAATGCCATTTTGTAGAGCTCACTGCATGCACAGTACACATTTATGTGAAATTGGCAAAAATCATTAGCATTAATAGCCCTTTTAGAATTTAACTCTTTTACTGCTGATAAATCACTGGGGAAAAAAATAAGGCGAGAAGTCAAGGGTAACAGCTCAAAAGAAAAATATTCAATTTGCCCTAGATCCATTGATTCATTTTCTTTCTAAAGAGAAGGAATCGTGGGACAATTCCATGGGAGTCGGGATGAAGTGAGAGCTGTGCTAAGGATCCGACTCCCCAGTCTGGGGAAGATGCACCTACCAAGAGGAACACTTTGCTGTCAGGCTTGACCTTGTGTTTTTCCATGTACTTTATGAGGCTACTGTTGGCGTACCTGCAAGGACATAACAATCATACATCACTGGGAACACTCTATTTCACGGAAAGCTCCAAGACTTATTTTCCTATAAGGTATATGTTTACACCATTTTTAAAAATTATTAAAAAGGAATACATAACCAGATATTGCTAAACGTGTTAAGAAATAGGAATTGTTACACACTGCATGCAAGAATTTATATTGGTATAATCACTTTGGAAAATAATTTTACATTAACCACTGGAGCTGAAAATGTGAGTATCTTATAACCCAGCAATTCCTTTCCTAGGCACATTCTCTAGTCTACGAGAGATGTTTGCACGTGTATAACAGATACGGGGAGAAGAAATGTTCCTGGCAGCATTTTGGTAATAGAAAAAAACTGTAAACAACCCAAATGTCTATCTACTAAAGAATGGGTAATTAAATTGTTATGTATTCACATAATAGAAGGTTACTAATAGTAAAAATGAATATAGAGGTTGGTGGGGGGAAAATGTACAAAGTATGTTACTATTTATATAAAAAGTTCAAAGATATATTAAACTGAACAATAACTTATTTGTAGTAAAACTATAATGAAAAATGAAAAATGAGAAATACAAATTCAGAATAGTGGCTGTCCTTTGGGAGGGACATGAACAGGAGGGGAGGGTACATAGGATACTTCCATTACCTTAGTAATGTTCTATTTCTTTGGTTGAGAGGTGAGGAGAGGGCTATTCATTTTATTATTCCAAACAGACTACTTATCATATTTTCAGCATATATACCCTTTCCTATATATGCAATATTTCAAATTAAAATTGTTAAAATAGGTGATATAAGTTCACAGTGGAAAATATGGAGAATATAGAAAAATATAAAGTTAAAATCACTCTTAAGCCATTCAGTGATAGAGAACCACTATCAAGATTTTGATCATTTCCTTTGGCATTTTATACACATACAAACATACACACATATACAAAAAATGACACAAACATTGAGGATTTTTTTTTTTTTTTGGCAAGAAAGAAACAGGGAGAGTGATGAAAAACATCAATTTGTAGTTGTGCACTTTTAGTTGTTCATTGATTACTTCTTATATGTGCCCTGACCAGTGACCCCTTACTCAAGGCAGCAACCATGGGTCATGCGGATGATCTCACGCTCAAAGCAGGCAAGCCTGCGCTCAAGCGGGTGACCTTGGGGTTTTGAACCTGGGACCTCAGCATCCTAGGTCAATGCTCTATCCACTGTGCCACCACCAGTCAAGTGGGATTTTTATTTTTATCAAAGTGGGATTATACTGTATAAACTGTCCTCTAACTTTTTTTACCTCCTATTGTTTCATAAATATTTTTCCTTGTCAAATGCTCTTCAAACATTATTTATAGTGGTTGCTATTTCTTACTGTTACTGTTTGTTTCACAATAGTTATGAAATGCAGGTCCATGTAGGTAAATCTGATACACATTTCTGGAGACAATACTGCAGAGCAGGTGCAAAGCAGAGATGCCTACTGGACCCCGACTCAGTCATTTACCAGTTATATGATCTTGGGAATTTAGTTAATCACTATAAAAGGCATAGCTTCCTCATTTGAAAAATGAGGATTATAACTAATTATACCTATCTTACACCTATAACAACCAGAGTTGTTATAAGGATATGAGAAAATGCAAGTAAAGGGCATAGGACCATGCCCAGCAAATCATTAGTCCTGAATCAGCTATGTGTGGCTTCTCCAACTGCTTCCACAGAACTCTTGGAATTATTAGATCAAAGGGTATGTACATTTCAAAGCTCTTTTTATGTGTTCTAGAACCCTGCTACACAAACTAGTCCTTCAGATATCCAGCGTGGACACCTCTGAGAGCCTGCATTAGAAATATAGATTCTCGGCCCTATTCTAAATTCTGTATCAAAATCTGCATTTTAACAAGGTCACCAGAGGATTTGTAGGTAAAGTTTAAGAAGCTTTCATTCTCATCAGTAGTGTACAAGTAAGAGTGCCCACTTTATTCTTCCCTTGCCAACTCTAGGTAATTTTCACTTTAAAAATCGTTGTCATGTATATTAATTAAATTTTTTCCTTTTCAATACCAGAAACATTTTTATTGCTAAAGTAGACACTATGTTTGGTAGTAGGAAGGAACTTTAAAGTTTATGTAGAAATGGAGTCTATGTGTTTTTGATGTTTTTTGTTTTTGTTTTTTTTTATGTTGAATCAACTGATTTCTTGGGTTAACTCCAGACCCCAGTCTATTTGTTTCTATTGTAATATAAAAGGTCTTGAACTTGAGAAACCCTACTGCTGAATTCCCATTGTAGTTTCTTCTTATCTTTCCTAGTACTGAAGTTAAGCTGAATTGTTTGTCATTTTCTGAATTATCCTCTTCCCGATTTGCTACAGGTTAGGAGCCAAGTGGCTTTCAAAGTAATTCAAACTCTTTACATACATTATAAAGAATTTTATCAGATCATGCTTATTTGAACATTTAATTTTTTTTTAAGAGGGGGGGTTTAGGGAAGAGCAGGAAGCATCAACTCATAGTAGTTACTTCTCATATGTGCCTTGACTGGGCAAGCCTGGGGTTTCCAACTGTCGACCTCAGCATTCCAGGTCAACACTTTATTCACTGCACCACCACAGGTCAGGCTGAACACTCAATCTTTAAAGTCAACTTAATGAAGGCCCTGGCCAGATAGCTCAGTTGGTTTGAGTGTTGTTCCAATACACCAAGGTTATAGGTTAGATCCTCAGTCAGGGCATATACAAGAATTAACCAAGGAGTGCATAAGTAAGTGGAACCACAGGTTGGTGTTTCTTTCTTCTCCCCTTCTTCTCTCTCTAAAATCAATCAATAAATAAAAAGTCAACTTAATGATTTCTTTTTAATTCTACTATGACCTTGCCTTCTAATGAGCTATTAATTGTTGACAAGATTACAGAAACTTCTGTTGTTATTTTTCCTGATTCACTTAAGAAGTTTGGAGTTCTTTTCATCCAAAATAACAAAAACAAATTATCCCTTTACATTTTATGCTATTTGAAATAATATTTTCTGGAACTTTATTTTATTTTACTTTAATGACTTGTATGTATTGTATTAGATTTAACTAATTTTAATAACTCTCACTTTGTCTTCTGTATCAGTAGTCCATTTTTGTATGGGCAGAATTGTTTGCTTAGGAAGTATGGACTCATCTCTAAACTTTTCCTATTTCTTTCCTAACTAAATTTCATTTATCTTTTAAATTTTCTCTCCTTATATTTTTAGTTTTTGGAAACACTATCTTTTTTTGTAAAAATAATTTCCTTTTATCTTTAAATACTGAGTTGAATGTTATATATCTTCATTAATTTTCTTTTTTTATATTATTAGAGTACCTTGAATTATTTGAACCACTTTCACTGAATACCCATTTGAAGTAATGAGCATGTATTATGTATCAAGCCTTGGGATGCATATAATGGTGTATAAAATAGACATGGTCCACACTGTCTAGAGGGAAAGGCAGATAAGTATTCAAAAGATAACTGTAGTGCTAAGTGATCAGTACTGAGAGAAGCAGCACAGGATAGACAGGAGTACCAAGGGGCTGCATCTAACTCAGACCTGGAAGATCAGAGGAGGGCTCATTAGGCAAGTGATGCCAAGACCTAAAGGATAAGTAGAAAAGATAAAGAAGTTAGTCTGATGAAATGGGTGGGAGGAAAGTATATCCTAGACTGAGGAAACAGCATGTGTAAAAATCCAGCCTGCAAGGAAAGCTCAGGGTGTTTAAGGTTCTTAAACAAATTCATGATGTCTAGCCTAACCAGGAGGTGGTGCAGTAGATAGTGTTGGCTTGGGATGCTGAGGACCCAGGTTCAAAGCATGGGGTCGCCAGGTTGAGTGTGGAATCATACACATGACTCCATGGTCGCTGCCTTGAAGCTCAAGGTCAATGAGCTGCAGCCACCCCCCCACCAAGGCACACATGAGAAAGCAATCAATGAACAACTAAGAAGCTGCAACAAAGAATTGATGCTTCTCATCTCTCTCCTTTCCTGTCTGTCCCCTCTGTCACTCGCTAAAAAAAAAAGAAAGAAAAAGAAATTCATAATGTCTAGGCTACAGAATAAAGTGAAGAGTGATTTATAAGCTGAATTTGGTGATGTAGAAGCTGTTTTGCTAGCTGTATTAAGAAATTTATTTTTATTTATTTCTTTTCCTAATTTTTATTTATTGATTTTAGCAAGAAATAAAGAGAGAGAGAGAGAGAAACAGGAACATTGATCTGTCCCTGTATGTGCCCTGAGTAGGGATCAAACTGGCAACCTCTATGCTTCTGGACGATGCTCTAAGCAACCGAGCTATCTGGCTCTATTAAGGAACTGAAAACAATGGTGACTTAAGATCAACTAGAAGACTGACCTGATCAAATCTGCTTTTGGCAATTACTGCAGTAGAGAGTGAGCTTGAATGAAGGCTAGACATAGAAATACCACTTAGGAGGCCATTTCAGGATTCTAGGTGAAAGAGTGGAAGATTACACTTGAATAGTGGCAGGGTGAATGGAGAAAAATACAAAGATTCCACGGATATTAAGAACAAAGGACTGACTAGTTTTACTGTTTGGACACTGGGAGGCAAAATGGGAGAGAGTGAGATCAGGGATATCTCTCATGCTTTTGGCTTCAACAATTAAGTGAATTGTGTACATTGAGTAGTTTAATAAAATCATAAGTGTAAAAGGAAATATAGTGAAGAACAGGTTTAGGAGGATAAATGATGAGTTCAGTTTGGGATATTTAATTAAAAATTTTGTGAAACACTGAAATTGAGATTCCATAAGGCAATTAGATAAATGGGTCTGAAACTTGGAAAAAAGATCTGAGTAGGATATATAAACTGAGAGTTATTGGCATAATTGATGGTAAATTGTGGCCACCAAAATCATGGAGACTTCCGGGAAAATATCTAGAGTGATAAGAGAAAACCTTGAGCAATATCAATGCTATCTCTAAGAGATAGAGAGGTATTATATGAAAGGAGAAGTGGTTAGCACTCCCCTTGACAAGGATGGAAGAGGCCCATGAGTCTGACAATGGGCATCTAACCATAGGGTTTTTTCTTTTTTTTTTAAAGATATGATAGAGGCTATAGCTGGTTGGCTCAGTGGTAGAGTGCTGACCCAGCGTGTGGATGTCCTGGGTTCAATTCTTGGTCAGGGCACACAGGAGAAGTACCCATCTGCTTCTCCATCCCTCCCCTTCTTGCTTTTCTCTCTCTCTTTCTCTCTCTCTTTTCCTTGCCTACAGCCATGGCTCAATTGGAGCAAGTTGGCCCCAGGTCTGAGGATGGCTCCATGGCCTCTATTTCAGGTGCTAAGAAAAGCTTGGTTGCTGAGCAGTGGAGCAATACTCCAGATGGGCAGAGCATCACCCCCTAGTGGGCTTGTTGGGTGGATCCTAGTTGGGACACACCTCTCTGTCTCTGCCTCTCCTCCTCTCACTGAATAAATTAAAAAAAAAAAAAAGATATGATAGAGGCAAAGGACCCTACCAAGGACTGTGAAATGGGTCAAAAATGTAGTGCTATTCTCTACTTCTTTTTATGATGTCTGTTTTTATTCTTACAAACCATCCTGTCCTGAAATTTGCCCCAAAGGGAACCTCTTATACATTTTCCTCTAAACATACATGTTTATAACAAACTCCATTCATGTCATCACCTTTTCTCTCCTCTTATTTCTACTCAACAGAAATGTCCCCACCAGTTACTCAGATTCCAGGCTATGTGTTCTTCCTTCTGCCATCTTTCTTGGTTGTTAGCCCAGCATTTTGGTCACCAGTCATTACTCAGATAAAGATAAAAATCACAGATGTAGCCTTGAACTGAATCCCTGTATCATTCTAAAACAGAAGAGACATTTAAACTACCTATTGCCTCTTAAGTTCTTAGAAGGTTTTAAATATTATAGCCTAAGCCAGGCATATAGGTGAACAACATTTCAAATATCTTCTTTAAATCATAGGCCTAATATTAAAAAATCGAAGTTTCTGGTTTAAATAATAATCTATATGTTTTTTTAAAAGAATACTTTTAATATTCCCACCTAAGTTATTATTTATATTTAATATGGAATTACTTACGTTGTTCTCCTAAAGTCTTTTTGAAGTGTGGGGTATTCTGGCATCTTTCTAATATCTTCCCAGTCTTTATCTTACAAAAAAATATTGAATATTGTTATAGGAAATAATGTATTACTTTTGTAAAAAAAATCTAGTTACTTTAGCTTCAACTATATATATAACACTTAAAATGTGCTTTTGAAAAGGAATGATTTTGAAATATGATTCAAATATTTTGCAAAGGAAAATAAATTACCTGCAGGGAAGCCCATGACACTAAATATCCGATCTAGTTGATCATGATGAAAGGGATTGCTTGTTTTTATATCTTCCTGACGACAGTGGAAAATAGGTTCTGAGGTCAACAATTCAGCAAATATGCAACCTATTGCCCATATATCTATGAAGAAAAACAATAAACAAGTTTTTGTATACCTTTATAGTATTTCTTTGGTCCAAATTGCTGAATATAACCATAACCTACATATAAAAATACTTTTCACTGAAGCAATATACAAAATATAGTAAGTGTATTAAGAAAACATATACATGAGACAGGAATAGCTGATCATCACACAATACATTGAAAGCCAAATAAAGAACATTTACTTGAGTATTTGCTGATGAAGATAAGCTTGGGAAACCCATTTAGCAAGCAATAAATTTACCTTATATTTAGGCAAAAGCCTTTCCAACCACTATTAATAATTCAATTACTAAAGCATTCAACTGATAATCTAATGCAGGACATAATACCCAAGATCTGAAAGACTGAAACAGTATCATCACCAGGTATAGCAATATATTCCTTTAAAACAATCAAATGCATAATGATAGAGCTGAATTTCTGAGTTGTGAGTCTAGACCAACAGTAAGAACACTTAAAATTATTTGGAAAAACTCAACTTTTATATAAAAGACTACCAATTTCAGTTTTTTCGATAATTTTAAGGTCCAGAAGCTGATAAAACCCCAAGGTCGCTGGCTTGAGCACAGGCTCACCAGCTTGAGTGTGGGATCACTGACATGATCCTCCGGTCATTGGCTTTAGCCCAAAGGTTGCTGATTTGAGCAAGGGGTCACTGGCTTGACTGAAGCCCCCCCCCCCCAGTCAAGGCATGTATGAGAAGTAATCAATGAACAACTAAAATGCCCAACTACGAGCTGATGCTTCTCATCTCTCTCCCTTCCTATCTCTCTTGTCTCCTCCTCTCTCTCTCACTAAACAAAAACAAAAGCAAGCAAACAAAAACGAAACACCAGTAGAAAGACACAGATACCAGCAGAGACAGACAGTTACCTAAACATATTCACTTAGATGTTTCTCCAACCCTCCCACACCTCAGGATAAAATTAGTCATCTTCAAAAGTTTTATAAACTACTGTATTTCAAACCACCAGTTACAGATCATTATATTTGAATTTTATACATTGAAAAACTGTAATTTAGATTTTGAGACTGTTTAAATTCACAATACTTTTGCCAAATATACAAATGAATTAATTTTTGTGAGATGTATATTCATACTTACCCACTTAAAGGTGTTTATAAGTATTTTTAAAAAATAATGCATAGACTGTGTATTGTATAGAAAAAGTGTTTAGTAGCCTACCAAATGTGAAAATCACATTCTGTAGACAAAATAAATAAGAAAAAAGTCTAATTATATCTATTAGCTAGAATTAGTGTGTGTGTGTGTGTGTGTGTGTGTTATTTTGTAAAACTAATTGCCAAATGAAAAAAAAAATCTAGCAATATCTCACATATCTGACTCCATTCAGGAATTGTTTCCTTCCCCATAAGTTAGTGTTTGGATAACAGGAATCTATCCCTTCAATAACCATGCTTATTACACTACTACCTATCATCTTAGGCTATAAAATAGAAAATGTAATGTCATCTTTCTTTTTTTTTCTCTCTCTTTTGTTTGTATTTTTTCTAAAGTTGGAAACGGGCAGGCATTCAGACTCCTGCATGCACCCGACCAGGATCCACCTGGCATGCCCACCAGGGGGCGATGCTCTGCCCATCTGGGGTGTTGTTCTGTTGCAACCAGAGCCATTCTAGCACCTAAGGCAGAGGCCATGGAGCCATCCTCAGTGCCCGGGCCAACTTTACTCCAATGGAGCCTTGGCTGCGGAAGGGGAAGAGAGAGACAGAGAGGAAGGAGAGAGGGAGGGGTGGAGAAGCAGGTGGGCACTTCTCCTGTGTGCCCTGGCCGGGAATCGAACCCGGGACTCCTGCACGCCAGGCTGACGCTCTACTACTGAGCCAACCGGCCAGGGGTCATCTTTCTTAACGATGCAAGAGGTTCACCATCACCATGAACATTCCACTAAAGAGTGGAGTGTAGTAACACTGTTCAGTGTCTACTTCTTAATTCTTTTCTCTCTCCTGTATCATGAGGTTGTCATTCTTGCCCCTGATCCGGTTGCCTCTGATGGCTGCTGGCTGCCTCTATTATGCAGTAGACTGGGATGACTATGTATGTTGCTGGTCAATGCCAATTCTTGGTTTATACTCTAATTCAAAAGACAGGAACTATCCCCCCTCGCAGGGGGGGGATGCGTGCATTTATCAGATCAAAGCCAACCCGGTCAGCCTCCCTCCGGCCCTGGCAGCTGGCAAAAAAGTAGAAAAAAATATTAAAAAAAAAAAAAAGACAGGAACCAGAATCTAGGTTTCCCTGAGAACTGCTAACAGACGGAAACTTAGTGTAGCAGGTAGTGTTAAATTCTAAGGTGTCCTGCCTCATATTAGCCTCTAATTTTAAACCATCATCTGATTCCTGTACCATCTATAAACATTTCTTAGCTCTCTTTCCTCTATCTTGTTTTCCTGTCTGGCTATCTCTCTCTTTCTCTCTCTCTCTCTCCCTCCCCTCCCCACTAAATGTCTTTCCATAAACCTTCAGTAATATCAAATCACCAAATTCATATATCTGTGCTTTGAATAGAAATAATATTCATTTCTGACATAAACCAGGTATGGAGAAGAGTAAGAATGAGTGAATGTGTGTACATTCATATGTCTGCTATGACTATATCTCAAGCTTAAAGATAACTGATTTGGGGATTACTCTCTTTCTGTATCTTAACTTTTTTCTCAACAATTATCCAGAATAGATAATTGGGATTTGAGTAAAATTAGAAATTAGTGATTATGTTTTTATTTTTGGATAAGTGGTGAATCTCATTCACTAAACAAGTAAGTTACAAACTAGTTAAAATTCAATTTTAATTCTCCTAATCCGGAGAAAAAAAGAAATATAATTGGCTTCCAATTCATACCTAATTATCTTTATTTCTCAAAAAAGACATTTTCATTTCAACAAAACAATTAATTATAAAATATTCATAAAACTGTGCTTCTCAAAGTATGTAAACCATATGCAATTGGTACATGTTAAAAATAGGCCTTACTGGCCCTGGCCAGTAGGCTTATTCAGTTGGAATGGAATGTCATCCCAAAATGACAAGGTCGCAGGTTCAATCCACAGTCGGGGCACATACAGGAAGCAACCAGTGAGTGTACAACTAAATGGAACAACAAACGAATGCATCTCTCTCTCCCTCCCTTCTTCTGTCTCTCAAATCAATCAATAAATTTTTTAAAAATGGCCTTACCAAGGATTTTAAATAAGTCTCTGACAGTAGAAGAGTCTTTTGTGTGAGGTCATTTAGTTTAACAGAGGGTTTTGGCTGAATTTGCCTTTTCTTACCAGGACTCTCTCTTTTAGGTATAGACTGTATCAGTGCTTGCTATGAGTCCAACCATATAGATTTCTCCTGTTATCACATCCTTTGTCCCTACTCCATGCCCTGGGTTATCTTACCATCAATTAGTTCTGTTCTAAAGCACCAGCCATTGCTTCCAACTAATACCTCCCCCTTCTTTGGTTCACTTTCAGTCTCTTCCTATCCTCTCGTGCCTTCTGAGACTGCGTAAGAGATTTTACCATTCTCAATAGAGTGACCCAATAACCGAAAAAGCAAACATAATTCTAAAAGTCTCAAATATACAGGCCTAAAGTCCAAGTCGCTCACTGGAACATAGGGAGAGTCAGGCTTTGATTTTAACTCCTCGTTCTCTGGCCACTCGATTTCTATCGTTTGTTTTTGTAGTTCTCCTTTTTTTACCCTTCACAGACAGCTGCCACTGTCCATCACTAAGGCTGTTGTATCTCTGATACAGAGCTTTACTATGGGCTCAACTGCTAGGGCGAGGGCCTACACTCCTCTACTGTCAGACACATACTGGTTTATCTCACAGTGCCAAGGCTACTCATGGTCTGTTTTCACCATTTAATAAAATCCTTCAGCAATGTTTATGAAGTATTACAATATTATAGCATTATGCTAGTGTATCAATCCCTGGACAAAGTGTAAATGTGTTGTGGGTGTCTGAGTTTTGCAGAAATCAGATCTCCCAGTGAATGAGGACATTAGTATATTAAAATTTTTGTTTCCCTTTTAATAGATGAATAGGTTAGTTCTGAGTCTAATCTCCCAAATGTAAGAGCTTCCTTTGTAGTTCTTTGGGCGTCACCAGGTTTATCATAAGCTTAACTGAAAGGATTGTACTTCCTTGTCTGTAAAAGGAAAATCTAAATATACTTAGCAAATTTAGGTACCTTATAAAATAAGACCTTCACATTAAAATACTATTTACTCCCTCCCTATCCTCTCTTTTTACCTCTTTTTTAAAAATCTCTAGATTTGAGGAGGACTCCCTCTTTTTGACTCCCTTAGTTTGCAGCTGGATCCTCAGGAGAATCTAGTGACCAGGTAGCAAAATCTCTAATGCTTCTGTTTTTTGTTTTGTTTTGTTTTTTAGTGAGAGAGACAGACAGGTAGACAGGAAGGGGGAGAGATGAGAAGCATCAATTCTTTGTTGCAGTTCCTTGATTGTTCATTGCTTTCTCATACATGTCTTGACCAGGGGGTACCAGTAGTGAGGAAACCCTTGCTCAAGCCAGCAACCTTGGACTCAAGCCAGCTACTTTGGACTTCAAGCCAGTGACCTTTGGGCTCAAGCCAACAACCTCGGGGTCATGTCTGTGATCCTACGCTCAAGCTGGTGACCCCATGCTCAAGCTGGTGAGCCCGCACTCAAGCCAGATGAGCCTGTGCTCAAACTAGTGACCTTGGGGTTTCAAACCTGGGTTCTCAGCCTGATGCTTCTGTTCTTAAGCAGACTTTAAATCCTACAGAGAGTGTGTTTTTATAACAGATTTCCTACTCGGTTTTTTTTTATCTTGGAGATGGCAAGATACTGAGCACAGCTAATCTACCCAGAGGCAGTCTATTTTCTACCTTAATGGAGAAACTGCCATTCTTACAACTGCAATGGCAAGAGAGAAAGATTAGTCATACTGTTTCTTGCTTAAGAAAGACTGACTAACTTTTCCCAGGTAGAAGGGGTTCCTCCAACACCACATTATCCCTGCTTTCCTTTTTGTGAAGAAAACAATACTAAGCCTCTCTCCAGTTCCTCTGAGTGAGTGCAAGTTCCATTTGGTGAGTTCCATTTTGGTGAGTGCAAAATAAAATCTGCATGCTATCGTTTCCATTGCAATTCAAAAGAACCAGATAACTCTATTCTCTGGGTGAAAAAAGCTTTATTTTAAAAGAATCATTTTCTCTTACACAGTTAAAAATCCAAATCCATCCTGACCAGGCAGGTGGTAGTGAAGTAAACAGAGCGTTGGACTGGGATGCGGAGGACCCAGGTTTGAAACCCCAAGGTCACCGGCTTGAGCTAGGAGTCACTTGCTCTGCTGTAGCCCCATGGTCAAGGCACATATGAGAAAGCAATCAATGAACAAGCAATCAATCAACAAATAACTAAGATGCCACAACAAAGAATTGATGCTTATCTCTCTCCCTTCCTGTCTGTCTGTCCCAACTGTTCCCCTCTCTTTGATTCTGTCTCTATCAAAAAAAAAAAAAAAAATCCAAATCCACCGAGTATACAATCTAGGGATATAAAAGACAACAGGACTTTTACAAAGAGATATGAAGTGGTTTTTACAAAACAGCTTTGTTATTATACCATTTGATACTTACAATAATCCAATGCCAAGATAGTAAATCATTTTAGACTAACTTACCAATGGCTTTTGTATAATGCCTTGCACCAAGCAAAAGTTCTGGAGCCCGATACCAAAAAGTCACAACTACTGGATCCAAATCTGCTAGTGGCTTTAGAGGAGAATTGAATAATCTGGCAAAACCCATGTCAGCTAAAAAATAAAATAAATTAATATAAATCTTACTTTGGCATGCTATTGAAATCATACAGAGTTGATGACAGTAGTTACAAATGTTCTAAAGCAATCCTTTTCCTCCCTTTTCAACCAGTGGTCTATACCAGGCACTAGCTCTCTCCTCCTAAAGTAGATACTATTATTCTGCCTATTTTACTGATGAAGAAACTGAGGCTTAAAGTTATTTTGACTTGCCCAAGGTCACAGACCTACTAAGTACAGAGTCAAAATGAGAATACAGTTCTGACTTCAGGTTCCTGTCTTTCAGAGATATCTTCAATAATATTCTTAGACTTTTTAAAATTAAAGTAGTCTAAAAGTTTCCATGATTAATTATGACTTCTGTATGACTATACATCTAAAAGTGGACCATATCTTAGTTTTGCATATGCTAGAATCAGTTCTTATGGACCCATAAGCTGATTTGTATGTCTCACATCCCAACTCTGATTCAGTGACATCATGTTGGTGGCCTGAAATTGGCTGTGGAAACATCATAGAAAACAGCAAATGCTACAAAGTGGCTTCCCCTCAACCCAGAAAACTGGTTTTGTACAGTTACCACCATATCACATACATGTTTCCAAGAACATGTACAGAATATATGAGATAATTTGTTGTAATTCAGCAATTCAGCATTTAATAAAGGTCTGTATCAAAGCTAACTGATTCAATTACTAGAGGAATACAAAAGTAGTAAAAAGAATATTACTAAATAAGGTTCCAGAGACTATCTAATTTTCTTAAGGTTTCAAAAACCACAAATACCTTATATCTATAAAATACGTTAGAGTTTACAAACCATTTTCAGATACATCATATATCACTTCATATACTCTGCATAAGAACACTGGTTTAATAAGTATTTTGGCCTGTACTTCTAAGATAAAGAATCTAAGGGCCAAGCAATTAGATGACTTGCCCATGGTCACAGGACTAGTAAGATGCCAGTGCTCAAACAAAAACCATGTTATAATCTGGTAGCTACATTCTTAACCACTGATTTGACATCCAATAACATACATATAATTGCACGTAACAAAGGCAAAAATCACAAGAATTATAAACCTTTGTAATTTGAAATATATATAATATACACAGTATATTTTGATTATAAGGGGCCCCAATGTACTATAAAATGCACAAATGGTACATAAAATTTCAACTACAGAGAAGCATTTAATCTAAAACTAATATGCTATGAAATATATTAAAATTTTTTTCACAGTGATATTATTTCTTGAGAGTTTGAATAATTTGTAAGACTTTCTGGAAAGGCTTTGGAGAAGGCAGGCCTTTAAAAAAAAGCTGTCCAAGGAAGCCTATGCTATACCTACTTTTTCTGAACCAAATTTCCATATAGCAAACCAAGATATTCAAAGACATTCTATCAATATCACACCTACTTCAAAGCACTGTTTTATCAATTTAACAGATGCCTACTGTTGTTGATAGCAAAGTAATACAATGGAATGGTCCTGGCCAGTTGGCTTAGTGGTAGAGTATGGCCCAGGATGTGGAAGTCCTGGGTTTGATGCAGAGTCAGGGCGCACTGGAGAAGCAACCATCTGCTCCCCGCCGCCATCTCTCTCTCTTTCTCTCTTCCTCTCCCGCAGCCATGGCTCAAATGGTTCGAGCAAAGTTGGCCCCAGCCACTGAGGATGGCTCCATGGCCTTGCCTCAGATGCTAAAATAACTTGGCTGCTGAGCAACAGAGCAGCGACCCCAGTTAGGCAGACCATAGTTTGGTAGGAGGCTTGCCGGATGAATCCTGGTCAGGGTTCATGCAAGAGTCTGTGTTGCCTCCCTGCCTCTCAATTAATAAACAAACAAACAAACAAAAAAAAGGCAAAATATTTTGTTTTGAAGGCTAAAGCCAGTATTTCTCCCCTTATTCTCTACTTCCTTAGTTTTAGTCTAAGCCATGTCTATTCACTCTCAAATGAAAGACCAGAGGACATAATATACATTCTCAAAAACAATCCCGTCTACTATATGAACTTCAAAGGAATTTTAAGCCCTTATTCAAATAATTACTAATTTAGGCAAAAGGTAACTAGCTTAAACAAACTAACAGTTTAAATTCAGTTGGTAGCAGTAGTAAACTCTGGTGTTGGTGCTAGTTAGGCAGTATCAAATGATAGAAAAACAGCAAAAGACATTGTCTATCACCCAGGAGCTTACAGGAAGGTGAGATGACAAAATACACAGAGCAGACAAAAATAAAAAAGGGTAAGTAAGTGCTGTAAGAATAAAGGAAAGTTGCTACTTGTTTCTATTAGACTCTAAATCTCTTGAAGACTCTATGTCTCTCCTTCAGTTTTACCTGGAACAATGTTTGATAATCATTTATATAAGTGGACTGAATTCAAAGTAGAATTTGAGCTGGGTTCTGAAGGATAGGAACGGTTATGAATAGTAAAGAAGGCAATAACCATTTTAGGTAAGGCGTGGGAAGTCTTGAGGTTCCTGAGGTGGGAAAGTCTCTGATATAGGGAAGGGCATAATGTGTTTTCTATTAGACTATGCTTTTCTTTCGGGCCAAAAAAGAACTGTATTATAGTGTTAAACATAGGTATCAGAGCATTACTAATTAAAAAATAATAACAACCTGCTATTAAAACAAAATTTAAAGCAATGTAATCACTAGATTAATTGTTTACTTGAACTTTATTATTAATTAATGCTTAGTATTAATCCTGGTTTTACCTGTAATTTTTAATAAAATTTAAGTCCTATAATTCTCAACTAACTAGCCTGGTTAGGATACAGAATTTTATGTTGAAAAACAATAGAGATATTTGGAAGCCATTAAGTCTGGGTGATGGGGTCAAATGTGATGACAGGTACAAAATAAAGGAAAATTTAATGATGATGAGAAATTCGGTTTGGAATAATGGAGTATAGGCTGCCAACAGGAAACCAAATAGAGATAAGGATTTCAGCTAAAGTGAGAGAATGGAATCTGAGATCCAGATCTTAGAAAAATTTTCAGAGTCCAAGATTTTGAGGCTACAACTAATTAATTCCATAAAGAACTGTAGAATGAAGCCATGTCCAAAGCAAGTGCTTAGGGTGTCTTGACACAAAAGGTTAATAGAAGTAAGAAGCAATAATGACTAAAATACAGAAGTAACAGCAAAAGTAGTATACAGAAAAACAATCCAAAGCCAGACTGGTCAGGAAAACAAATGGCTAAGGCAGTAAAGGAAAACCATGACTAAATACAGGCCACTAGACTTAGTAAGATAGAGGTCAAATGTGTCCTTTTAGAGAGCCACTTCAATCGAGCAATGGAATTAGAAGCCAATTATAACAAATCAAGGTGAGTGGAACCAATGGGTGAATATGTGTTCTAGAAGCAGAGGAACAAGGGGAAAAAACTAGAACAAATGTAAAGAAAACAGAATGAATATGGGAGAATTTATTTTTAAAAATGGGAAGAGGACTATGAATGTTTAAGAGCCTGACCTGTGGAGGTGCAGTAGATAAAGCATCGACCTGAAACACTGAGGTTGCTGGTTACAAACCCTGGGCTTGCCCAGTTAAGGCACATACAAGAAGCAACTACTACAAGTTGATGCTTCCTGCTCCCCCTGCCTTTCTCTCTCCTCTCTGTAAAATCAATAAGTAAAATCTTTAAAAAGAAGGGGAGAGGGTGAAGAAGAAAGAAATTGAGAATGGGAGAATGGAGACCCCACAATACATGGAGCTGAAGGACTACAGTAAGATTATTTAAACCAAGAGGGGCACTAATGGGCCTTGGAGAGAAAAGTTGATGACAGTTTCAAAGGCAGCGCTATGCTGGCAAAAAGTGGTCAGTGAGGTCAGACCAGATAGCTCTACTATCACTAGGTAGCAATGTTTGTAGGGAAAGAGACTCTGGACTTGGATTTCAAGTCCTTCCTTTGAAAGGCTGAACAAGCTACATCCTCTCTAAATGCAGCTTTCCTTCTTTACAATATCCATCATACAGGTGGTTGTGTAAAACAACGAAGTAACTAACACTTGAAAGTATCTATCAAATTGTCTATTTTACTGTCTTTAACAGGGAGGAACCATCCTTTATCTCCTTTCTACTTTCACCAGTGTCTAGCAAACAGTATGTACTCAATAAATGCCTATAAGAGAGTGGGCGAGAAACAAGTGAGAGGACGTATAAAAGAGGGGGAGGGAAGTGGCGGGGAAAGGGGAAGAAAGCAGTGACTTGGATCTTAACATCAACAAAGCTCTTGAATGACTGAATCTCAGTGAACTATAGGTTTAAAGAAAGGGAAGTTGGTTTAGAATTGCTTTTTCAGGGCCTAGGCTGGTGTATTAACTGAAGAAGTGCATGACTAAGCAGCAGGGCAGGCTTGGCTGACGTAGGACAGAACTGGTAGTAGGTCAAGTTAGCATATTTTGCACCATCCCTAGCATAATACAGTCTAATAGCAAAGAAAGCAGGTTGATGAAACAAAATTTATTTTGAAATCCTAAAAAGCATTAAACATTAAATAAACCTAATTTCTATTAAAAGATATTAGAATAAAACATTTCTTAGCTCATTTTCTCTCCAAATATATCATAGGTATAAATGATGCCTATTTCTTTTAGATCCTTTAAGGTTGAAAAGAAAATTTTAATACACAGATAAGACTCTTCCCAGTGCATTAATCTAAGATTGGCAAGTAAGCGGGTCTATAAACATATATATTCACTTAGAAAAGAAATGTTGGTACCTGGCACAGGATATACATGGGGCTGGGGGAAAGATATCTGAAGCTCTATATGTATTAGGTGAGAGTGGGAGGGATGTATTTAAAGAAAGAACATTGGGTAAAGTGGAGACAAAGTAAGATTTATAGGATTATGTTTCGGGTGACTGTGCAGGATAATAATAGTGACACAAACACATGCTTGGGATTTTATATAGGAATGAACTTTCTGTGGGCCTGCTTGCCTTGGCTTAGAAGTACAGAACCTTCTTTTGGGAATAAACCTGAGGAGTTTTTATAAACTATCTCAATATCTTTTCTAAAAATAGTATGAGAGAGTACTTTTTAAATTAACTACTTAAATAAGAGTATTAAAAAGGAAAACCATCTTTGCAGTCATTTCTGTTCTTATAAATTATTTTAGAAATAATTACCTACCTATTTTGACTCTCCCCCTCTCAGGACCTTCTCCCATTACTAGGATATTTGCTGGTTTCTAGAAATAAAAATAGAGCATTCAAATTACTATTCTTTTGATATGCTCTGAAATAGAAAAGAATTCTTATAATATGAAAAAGTTCTTATACTATTACGTATTTTCAACAAAACTATAATCAAATAATAAGTACCCTCTATATAGTAAACATCCTTGAAGTTAGTACTAACTTTCCATAAACATCCTTGCTATGGAATCATTTATTTTCAAAATTATATCATACAAACAATTACAAAAGAATTAAAGCTGTCATTTCTATTTGCCCCACAAATGTAATGAGTAATAACAATTTTAAAACCTGTACAAATTATAAACTGTCTGCTTGCTGCCCACAACAGTGTTCTTTATGGTTGAAAAGTTTATATAAAATTTCAAACCACAACATAATTACTTCATTTAAATAAGTCAAATGGAATATTCCTTGCTAAATATTTCTAAACTACTCTAGGAAAATATGATCAACATTCAACAGACTCCATTAAAAATCATACATGTTTTCGGCTATAGTTCACGCAAAAGTGAGAAATTCAAAACATAATTTCAAAATGTTAAGAAAATTAAAACCAAGGCTAATACAAAGCTATATAAAGAAAAGAGTAAGCTGCAAATGTATCCACCGTCTTTTAAGTCATCATCATTTGTCGACATTGAAAACAGAGAAACTGTTGAGATAGCCCTTTGGGCAACTGTCAACTCCATTTCCAAAGTCTTCTAAGCTAGAGAGGAGTTATGGAACCAAGTAACATCTTAAAGGAGAAATTAAAAGGACTTTCTGACTAGTTGAAGTAAGAAGATAACACAAATAGTGATACAGATTTCACCAAGGTTTCACTTTATATGAATGGAAGAATGATGGAAACTTTATTATGGAAAAGTTATGAGACATACTGGTTTGAGAGTGGGAACAACTAAGAGAAGGAGATGACATATTGAGTTTGAGGAAGGTGACATGCCTACGTCATATTAGCCAGGGGAGTGAAAATATGAAGATCTGGATTTGAAAGTTATTGTCACTGGTGTGTGATAACTTAAGACTAAAGACAAGATTAGTTTACCACAGCAGAAAGAGAAAAACAGCATCAGACAAAAACTGAACATTCAAAATTCAAGTTTAACAACTATCAAAAACCCATTATGTATAAAACATTGTATTGGAGACTTTCAGGAAAACCTCTTAACTCAAGGAACTTAAAATCTAGTAAGAGATGGACAGAGAGCTTTTTAGCATAGAAGGTATTATAAAAAGTACAAAAACAGCAAAATAAAATGTCAGCAACAACAAGGGGAATTTATAGCCTTAAAATATTTATGTTAGGAAGGAAGGATGAAGATAACAACATGCACAAGTTTTAAAAAAAGCTCAACAAAATAAACAAATGAACATAGAGGTAAAAAAGATAAAAGAGGCCCTGGCCGGATTCCTCAGTGGTAGAGTGTCAGCCCGGTGTGTGGATGTCCTGGGTTCAACTCCCGGTCAGAGCACACAGGAGAAGCGCCCATCTGCTTCTCCACCCCTTCCCCTCTCCTTCCTCTCTGTCTCTCTCTTCCCCTCTTACAGCCAAGGCTCCACTGGAGCAAATTTGGCCCGGGCGCTGAGGACGGCTCCACAGCATCTGCTTCAGGCACTAGAATGACTCTAGTTGCAACAGAGCAACACCCCAGATGAGCAGAGCCCCCTAATGGGCATGTCAGGTGGATCCCCGTCAGGCGCATGCAGGAGTCTGTCTCTCTGCCTCCCCACTTCTCACTTCAGAAAAATACCCCCCCCCCAAAAAGATAAAAGAGCAGAAATCTATGAACTAGCAAGGATTTAGGAAGCCTCCAGGACAACTAGAGCAAGAGGAGAGAGGTACACACATAGACAATATTACAAATTACAAATCCAGTGGAGGTTAGAAAGATAAAGAAACCTGAAAACTTTCTATTAATTTTAAAACAAACACAAAATAGATGAAGTCAAGAAAATGTAACCTACAAATGTACTTAAAATGACTTAGAAAATCTGAAAGTCTGAATAAATTAAAACTATAGTTACAAACCCTCCTATCAAGAAAATAGACCCCTGATGATCAAAGAGCCAAGTTTTCCAAATTTTCAATGAACAGATCATTTCAATTTTATTCAAATATTTTCAGAGAACAGAAAGAGGGGATGCTCTCAACACATTCTATAAGGCCTTGACAACATAAGATAAGAAAAAAAAATTTTCAGGCCAACTCACTCATGAGTATAGATGCAAAAATATTATTAAGCCAAGTCAAGAAACAGGAATGCCAGGATGGCTTAACATAAAAAAATCTATATAAGTCCATCATCATATTAACAGATTAAAGATAATTATCTTGAAAGGCTGAAAAAGCAGTTGATAAAATTTAACACCCATTCATGATAAACCCTCTCATCATGTTAGACTAGAAAAAAACTTCCTTAACCCGGTATCAAAAACTAAGAAAACATTGGGAGCATTCCCTTTAAAATTAGGAATAATGCAAGGATACCACTATTACCACTTCTAAAATCAACATAGTATTATAAGCCCAGTACTATAAAACAATAATTCAAGGCATAGGGACTGGAGAGTTGGAAACAAAACTATTCTTATTTGGAGATGATATAATTATCTACATGGAAAATCCTAAGTATAATATTTACAAACAAATTAACAATAGTAACAGAGTTTAGTAGGATGTCTACTTAACAGAACAATATGAAAAATTCAACTGTATTTCTATATACCAGCAGACAAACCAAAAAAAGCAGAAAATATAATTTTTCAAAGGCAGCATTTCTACAGCAACTATACTATAAGGTGCTTAGGAATAAAAATGTCAAAGATCGTACAAGATTTTTATATAGAGTATCTTGAAACCTTGTATTAAATGACATTAAGAAGTCCTAAATAAATTAAGAGCCCATGTTTATTAAAAAGATTCAAGTAGGTGGACAGTTGTGAATACACAAAATAGTTTATTATTGTATTATTATTTATTTTTATTGTATTATTTACCATATGAACTGTAAACCTACATTTGCTAACCTCTGTATAGTAAAAACATCAATTCTCCCCGTATTTATATATAAATTCAATGCAACTTCAATCAAAATTTCATACGGGTTTTTTATTATAGAACTTGTAAAGCTGGTTTAAAAATGTATGTGGAAGAGCAAAGAGCTAAGAATAGCCAAAATACTGTGAAAGTGTTAGGAATAGGGTATAAGGAGAAAAATCTGGCTCAAAACATGTTATCAAGATTTATTTTCCCTGACCAGGTGGTGGCGCAGTGGATAGAGTGTTGGACTGGGATGCCGAGGACCCAGGTTCGAGACCCCAAGGTTGCCAGCTTGAGCGTGGGCTCATCTGGTTTGAGCAAGGCTCACCAGCTTGGACCCAAGGTCGCTGGCTCGAGCAAGGGGTTACTCGGTCTGCTGAAGGCCCGTGGTCAAGGCACATATGAGAAAGCAATCAATGAACAACTAAGGTGTCGCAATGCGCAACAAAAAACTAATGATTGATGCTTCTCATCTCTCCGTTCCTGTCTGTCTGTCCCTGTCTATCCCTCTCTCTGACTCTCTCTCTCTGTAAAAAATAAAAATAAAATAAAAATAAAAAAGATTTCTTTTAACCAGACAAGGCAGTGGCACAGTGGATAGAGCATCAAACTGGGACGCGGAGGACCCAGGTTCAAAACCCCGAGGTCACCGGCTTGAGCGTGGGCTCATCTGATTTGAGCGAGGCTCACCAGCTTGGACTCAAGGTCGCTGGCTTGAGCAAGGGGTCACTCAGTCTGCTGTAGCCCCACAGTCAAGGCACAGATGGGAAAGCAATCAATGAACAACTAAGGTGCTGCAACGAAGAATTGATGCTTCTCGTCTCTCTCCCTTCCTGTCTGTCCCCATGTGCCTCTCTCTGTCTCTGTCATTTAGAAAAAAAATTATTTTAAACCCATAGCAATTAAGACACTGTAATATTGGTACAGGGATAGACAAAATGATCAATGGGACAGAAAAAGAGTACCTAGGTGGAAACAGGATAGTGAGAGAAGAAGAACTTCAGGTTAGTGGAGAAAGAAAGACTATTCAATATATGATGCTTGCACAATAGGTTCCAAATGGGTAAAAATAAATAGAATGGATTCTCACCTTATACCACACATACATCAATTTCAGGTGGATTAAGGACTTAAATGTGCAAAGCAAAACTTTAAAACTTTTGGGAAAGGCCCTGACCAGTTAGCTCAGTTGGTTAGTTCCAAGTTAGCTGTCTGGAAACACCAAGGTTGTTAGTTCAATCTCTAGTCAGGGTATATATGGGAAGTGACCAAAGAATACACATTAAGTGGAACAACAAAGGAATTTTTCTCTCTCCTTTTCCCTCTGTCTCTCCCCAAAGTCAATTTTTAAAAATTGAATAAAAAAATATAGGAGAATATCTTTCTGATCCTGAGGTAGGAAAGAATTTCTTAAACAAGGTGAAAAAAAAAATAACCATAAAAGAAAAGTAATAGTCCTGGCTGGCTGGCTCAGCGGTACAGTGCTGGCCTGGCGTGTGGAAGTCCTGGGTTCAATTCCCAGCCAGGGCACACAAGAGAAGCGCCCATCTGCTTCTCCACCCTTCCCCGTCTCCTTCCTCTCTGTCTCTCCCCCCCCCCCCGCCCCCCGCAGCCAAGGCTCCATTGGAGCAAAGTTGGCCCGGTCACTGAGGAAGGCCCCATGGCCTCCACCTCGAGCGCTAGAATGGCTCTGGTTACAATGGAGCAACACCCCAGATGGGCAGAGCATCGCCCCCTGGTGGGCATGCCGGGTGGATCCCGGTCAGGTGCATGTGGGAGTCTGTCTCTCTGCCTCTCCGTTTCTCACTTCAGAAAATACAAAAAAAAAGGGAGGGGAGAAAGAAAAGTGATAAATTTGACTATTATAATAATTTCCAATCATTAGAGATAAAGAAAATAAAAAGACAAAGCACAAACCATAAATATTTCTTATACACAGAAGTAAGTGGATCCAGGGGAACTCCTATATATTGCTGGTGGGAGAATAAACTGGTACAACTTCTTTAGAATATAATCTGGCACCATTTTGCAAAACTGAAAAATTGCATACCCTTTGACTCAGTAATTCCATTTTTAGATACACAAGAAAATGTTCCTAGGAGCAGTTTGTAATACAAAAGAATATAGACACAACCCAGATTTCTAGCTAATAGGCAAATGGAAAAATTGTGGTAGAGTCACACATGAATGTTAAAATAGCAGTGAAAATCAGTGAATTACAAATAAAGGTAAAAAAATGTTCAAATCTTGGAAGCATTATGTTAAGTGAAAAGATACAAGTTTTAGAAGGCTATATACAGCAGGATACCATTTTCATAGAACTTAAAACCAAGCAAAGTTAAAAAAAATACACTGTTTAGGCATACATATAAATGTAATAGGCCCTGACCAGTTGGCTCAGTGGTAGAGCGTTGGCCTGGCGTGTCAATGTCCCGAGTTTGATTCCCAGCCAGGGCACACAGGAGAGGCACCCATCTACTTCTCCACCCTTCCCCCATCTCCTTTCTCTCTATCTTTCTCTTCCCCTCCCACAGCCAAGGCTCCACTGGAACAAAGCTGGCACGGGCGCTGAGGATGGTTCCATGGCCTCTGCCTCAGGCGCTAGAACGGCTCCGGATGCAACAGAGCAATGCCCCAGATGGGGCATGCCCCTAGTGGGCATGCTTGGTGGATCCCAGTTGGGCACATGCGAGAGTCTGTCTCTCTGCCTCCCTGCTTCTCATTTAAGAAAAATACATGTAATAAACCTGTTTTTACAAAAAGTGAACAACAGATTCAAAATTTGGGATATCTGTTACCCCTTAGAAGGAGGTAGGAAGATAGAATGAGGAAAAACAGAAGAAATGGTAATGTTCCTATTATTGGGTTAAGTGACAGGCTCTCAACTGTTAAGCTTTGTAAAGTATATAAATGTTCCAAATAATCTTTTATATATATATGTATTAAGAATATAATAAGGCCCTGGCTGGTTGGCTCAGTGGTAAAGCATCAGCCCGGCGTGTGGATATCCCAGGTTTGATTCCCAGTTAGGGCATACAGGAGAGGCAACCATCTGCTTCTCCAACTCTCCCCCACCCCTCCCTTCCTCCTCCTCCCTCTCTCTCTCTATCTGTCTCTCTCTCTCTCCTCCTCCTCCTCCTCCTCCTCCTCCTCCAATAGCCATAGCACAATTCATTCAAGAGCACTGCCCCAGGCACTGAGGATGGCTTCATGGAACCTCTGCCTCAGGCACTAAAAATAGCTTGGTTGTGAGCATGGCCCCAGATGGGGGTTGCCGGGTGGATCCCAGTTCAGGGCTACATATGAGAGTCTGTCTATCTCCCCTCCTCTAACTTGGAAAAGAAGAAGAAAAAAAAGAATGTAATAAACACAAAGAGAAAGCAAGGAATGGAAATAGGCCCTGTTGGAAGTGGGTTGGGAAGGTATTATATTCAACATTATGTAAGCATTATTTTAAATTACTCAAAGCACACCTTCTTGAGAAGGCAACATTTGGGAAAAGATCTGAAGAATGTGCAGTGTAAATCAGCTTGCATCTAAAGAGGAAAACAGTCTACACAAAGGGAAGAACAAGTCACAAGGCCTGAGGCAGGAGCTTGCCTGGTGAACTGGAGCTTGGCTAGTAGGGGAAGACAGTGGGTGGCAGGAAGAACAGAGTGTGATAGGGCGCTGATGATTCTAGAGAGAAGGAAACCGATGGGAGGGCTTGCAGGCATTTCCAATTGTTCTGCCTTTGGCACAATTCAGTTGAGAATTGGATAGGTCAGGGGTCGGGAACCTTTTTGGCTGAGAGAGCCATAAACGCCACATATTTTAAAATGTAATTCCATGAGAGCCATACAATGACCTGTGTACGTTAGGCATTATCCAATAAAAATTTGGTGTTGTCCCGGAGGACAGCTGTGATTGGCTCCAGCCACCCGCAACCATGAACATGAGTGGTAGGGAATGAATGGATTGTAATACATGTTTTATATTTTTAACGTTATTTTTTAATTAAATATTTGTCTGCAAGCCAGATGTAGCCATCAAAAGAGCCACATTTGGTTCGCGAGCCATAGGTTCCCGACCCCTGGGATAGGTACTTAAACACTGTCTTCACACAGTGCTGTGAGAGCTGGTGAAGGCTGCCACAAGATTTGCAGAAGGGCTAGGTCATGGTGTTTGGAGCAAGCAGTTAGGCAAAACCTTGGAGAGCCAATAGGCTGGCTAACTGGAGAAAGAGCAAAGAGGTCAATGTGGTGGAATCAATGTGAGAGGAGAAGAGTCAGGATAGGAGAAGCAGTGGAGAGATAGGGCGAAGGTTGGGGAAGGACATTGTCAGTCATACAGAATGATGTGAAAACATAGAAAGACTTTAGGTCTAGAATTAGCATCATTTTCTTTTATTATCTTTCTGTCTGACCCATAATTTTTTACAAGTTGTATAATACATATGCAGATTTTGGTATTTTGCCCAATCTCTGATAGCAAGGTTTGGAGAGACTATTATTTACTACTACAATATGTAGTTCTATAATGTTTGCTTTTATATATTTTGGTATTGTCTATAATTAAAGGAATGGTATATTTTTAAATTTATTTTTATTTTTAGTGAGAAGAGGTGAGGCAGAGACAGACCCCTGCATGCACCCCAATCGGGATCCACCAGGCAAGCTCACTAAGGGCGATGCTCTGCCCATCTGTGGCCCTTGCTCTGTTGCAACTGTAGCCATTCTTTGGCACCTGAGGCAGAGGCCAAGGAGCCATCCTCAGTGCCCGGGGCCAACTCACTCCAATCAAACCATGGCCGCAGGAGGGGAAGAGAAGAGAGAGAGAAGCAAGAGGGGTAGTGGTAGAGAAGCAGATGGATGCCTCTCCTGTGTGCCCTGGTCAGGAATCGAACCTGGAACATCCATTCACCGGGCCAACTGGTCAGAACCAGGAACGATATTTTTATAAGTATAATAAAGAAAATGTTGAGAGGAATAAAGGCTGGTTAGATAAAAGAGAGCTTAGTGAAAGAACCTGTAAAAGAGCATCCATGGTAAGAAAACAGAACAGGGTTCTAGAAGCCAAGAGAGTTTAAAAAGGAAGAGATGATCATCAGGTGCAAGAGAATGAAGCTGTGAAAGGCACTTCTGGACAATTAGGAGGTCACTAGTGACTCAGGAAAAAATAATTTTTATGCATTTACAGACGCCAGACACAGTAAAATAGTATCCACACAAATGGAAGGAATATAAAGACAGAATTAGAATATACTTTTGAAGGCCATAGCAAACAGGGATCTCTGGGATATAACAATTTTTAAAATTGTAAAATTATCAATTATATCAGGGGTCTCAAACTCAACTCAGCATGTGGGCCGCAGAGCAAGATCACAGCCGTTCGGCGGGCCGCACTAGGTCTACAAAAGGCAACTGTTATGCAACACTTTTCTCACTGCAGTTGAAAACAAAAAAAAAAAAATCAGTACAACAAGCACAATCGTACATGCAGTTTACTCAGTGTCACAAAACGACCAGAAACTGTAGTTCGCATCACAACTGCTGTTAACTAAGCTAATATCTAGCTAGGATGCTAGAGAAATGAAAAATACAAGTAGGCCCCTAGGCTTACTTAATTTTATCCAAAATATTTTGAACTTCGTGGATTAGTCTGCGGGCTGCACAAAATTGTTCGGCAGGCCGCATGCGGCCCGTGAGTTTGAGATCCCTGAATTATATCATATTATATACCATTTGCTACATAATTTGAATTTCCTAAATTTTGAGCTTAAATCCTTTTAAAAATAACAATGTAAGAAGAAAAACACAAAGTATGTGATATAAGAGCAAAAAGTGCTTCATATAAAAAATGAAAATAGCCTGACCAGGTGGTGGCACAGTGGACTGAGACTTGGAGGACCCAGGTTCAAAATCCCAATGTAGCTGGCTTGAGCACAAGCTCATCTGGCTTGAGCACGGGCTCACCAGCTTGAGTGCAGGGTTGCTGGCTTGAGCATAGGATCATAGACAGTACCCCATGGTCACTGGCTTGAGCCCAAAGGTCGTTGGCTTGAGCAAGGGGTCACTCGCTCTGCTGTAGCCTCCTGGTCAGAGCACATGTGAGAAAGCAATCAATGAACAACTAAGGTGCCGCAACGAAGAACTGATGCTTCTCATGTCTCTCCCTTCCTGTCTGTCCCTATCTGTCCCTCTCTGTCTCTGTAAAAAAAGAAAAAAGAAAATAGATTATCAGCTGCTGAATAGGAGAAAATGGTCTTATATTATGTTAGCTAACTCTTGTTAGAAGTTCTTGCAGTCAATATTATGTGCAAACAGAGGCTGAGCACCACAATGGAATGAGTATATGTATATAGAGAAAGGAGGACCTAGCTAGTCTTGAAGTTAGTACAGAATTCCTTTGATATAACATATGTACTTGAAGCCTATGGAAGCTCTAAGAGTGGGGTTTCCATGACATGGTTTAGGGGAGCAGTGGCTATGAGCTCTTTCGTATAGTCCAAGAAAGGAACCCAGAGCTTGGGTTGTAGTATCCATAGAGAAAGACTGCTGTAGTCAAGTTAAGATCTAGAATTTCAGAGAAAGTGATTTTTAAGTGTGCATCCTTTAACTGGGATCATCTGTCTCTTTTAGAACAAGTAAATACAATTCAGTTCTATAGATAGAACTGAATCCTATATATAGTATGTTTTTCCTAAACATATATTATACTTATGATAAAGTTTCATTTTTAAATTAAACACAATAAAAGATTAATAGTAACAATATAATAGAACAATTATAATATATTGTAATAAAAATTATGTGAATGTTATCTCTCTTTCTCTTTCTGATAACCGAGATGGCTACTAAGTGTCTTGTGGTCAGACAGCTCTCTGGCATGGCACGGATAAACTGAACAGCCGATGCAGGAGAGCCCAAGGTATTATCACACTACTCAAAATGCATGAAATTTAAAACTTATTAAGTCTAGAATTTCCATTTAATGTTTTAGGACTGAAGTTTACTATGGGTAACTGAAACTATGGAAAGCAAAACCAAGAATAAGAGGGGCACACTGTGAATTTTAAGGTTATAAGATACTTGATGTTTCAAAATAATGGTAACAAAATAAATCATATAATCACTGTGAACATATATTTAACTTTTCACAGCATTTTCACATTTCCTTTTTCTTAAGGGCCTACAGGGCTAGGGGGCAAGTCTCAGAACAACTCCATAAAATCCTCAAGACTACATACCAGGTTGTGTTTACAGATATTATGCTTAATTTTCAAAAGACTAACTCTCACAGTGATTAATTTAAGTGAAAGTATATGCCTTTACAGAAAATAAGGGAAACTGCAGCTCATGAACACATACCTACAGCCACAAATAGAAACTTAAAAGGAATGAAGAAAGGATACCAAAATTGTTCTGACCTAGTTACATCCCAATTAACACAGATCATGCTTTACTAAAACTCCTCTTCTCACTGTGAACACAAAATGCCAGCTGTGAAAGAAAGTGATACTGCTGGGTTTGCACACTTTAGTTACCATAGCAACAGTAGAACTGGCAGGAATTGGATGCCTCACATTTAAGTTATCAGCAATAAAATCGGATAGACAAATCTAGGCTTCAGGGTTTGTTTTAGTTACATTGTATTTTAAAGGCAAAAGTCAGGAAAATAATGTGATAAACAGTATGATCGCTCAGAAACTATTCTTGAAATATCCGCATTTTTGCAGAATTCAGTTAATTCCTGAATTTACATCTTCATGTACTCCAGATTGCCTTTTCCTTTTATAGAATCAATTTTTTCCCACAGGGTTAAATTTATTTCGGTTAATTGGCACATGATAAATAGAACAGCCTAAAGACACAGAATTATCTATCTACATTTGTTTTGCACTCCCCACCCCAGGACATTTGGAACAAAAATATGAAACCCACAAGATGACTATTACCAGAAGCAATAAAGACTAAAAAACATAAACACAATTGTCTACAATCCTGAATAATAGGGACAAAACCAATCAGAATATCAGTCACACTAGTTTCTGAATAATGAACAGTGCTGGTCTAATATTAATGGCCACAACTACTCTTTTATTTAAATATGAAAGTGACACAACTCTCCTCACATTTGATACAGAAGTACATTATGTTCCTTTCTTTACACTGTTCTCCATTGTTCACCTTGAACAAATAAGATTCTGTGTTGTAACAGATAGGGCAAAGAACTAAGAGTAAGATACAAGATACATGCTTTCTTTTCTCAGCAAACAAAACAGTTATTTGCTAACAGCATCAGTCTATCATATTTGTTTACCCCTTAATACAATCTCTCTTTTTTCTTTTTACAGAGACAGAGAGAGAGAGTCAGAGAGAGGGATAGACAGGGACAGACAGACAGGAACGGAGAGATGAGAAGCATCAATCATTAGTTTTTTGTTGCGCATTGCGACACCTTAGTTGTTCATTGATTGCTTTCTCATATGTGCCTTGACCACGGGCCTTCAGCAGACCGAGTAACCCCTTGCTCGAGCCAGCGACCTTGGGTCCAAGCTGGTGAGCCTTGCTCAAACCAGATGAGCCCACGCTCAAGCTGGCAACCTTGGGGTCTCGAACCTGGGTCCTCGGCATCCCAGTCCAACGCTCTATCCACTGCGCCACCACGTGGTCAGGCTACAATCTCATTGATAGAAGAGGATTTAAAAATATAGAGCATCTGATATAGTGACTGCAACCTCCTAAAGGTCAGGGAAGATATTTCCATTACTATTTTATGTTTCTGATGAAATTCAGGTACACAGTGTTTAATAAATATTTGCTGAATAAATAAACAAATAAATGAATGAATGAAAACTGCCAATGGTTAGTATTCATGACCCTTTGTTGGAGGCAAGCTCTCAATTTTAAAAGAAGATGTGGCCCTGGCAGGTTGGCTCAATGTTAGAGCGTTGGCCTGGCACCTGACCAGGCAGTGGCGCAGTGGATAGAGCATTGGACTGGGATGCAGAGGACCCAGTTTCGAAACTCCAAGGTCACCAGCTTGAGTGCAGGCTCATCTGGTTTGAGCAAGGCTCACCAGCTTGAGCCCAAGGTCGCTGGCTTGAGCAAGGGGTCACTCGGTCTGCTGTAGCCCCCTGGTCAAGGCACATATGAGAAAGCAATCAATGAGCAACTAAGGTGCTGCAACAAAGACTTGATGCTTCTCATCTCTCTCCTTTCCTGTCTGTCTGTCCCTATCTGTCCCCCTCTCTGTCTCTGTCACAAAAAAAAAAAAAAAAAAGTTTAGAGCACTAGCCTCGCATGTGGAAGTATTGGGTTCGATTCCCAATCAGGGCACACATGAGAATAAACATCTGCTTTTCCACCACTTCCCCTTCTCTCTCACTCTTCCTCTCCCACAGCCATGGCTCAAGTGATTTGAGCAAGCAGACCCCAGGCGCTGAGTATGGCACAATGGCCTCACCGCAGGCGCTAAAATAGCTTGGTTGCTGATCAATAAAGCACCAGCCCCAGATGAGTGGAGCATCCCCAGTAGGGGGCTTGCTGGGTGGATCCCAGTTGGGGTGGCTGTCTTTCTGCTCCCTGCCTCTCACTTAAAAAAAAAAAAGTAAGAAACTACAGTAAGCACTTACCTCCAAATATGCAAGCTCACTTCTGAATATATAATAGATTTTTTTTAAACCCTCATTCTAGTTTATTCTAGGGCTTCAACCATCACCCATATGCTAATGACAGCCAAATCTATACTTCTAGGATTTCTAAACTTCTATATATTTTAGCGATATGTCAACTGTATGCTATCCATATCCACAATCATCTCAAACACAACTTATTCAACCTGAATTTTTAATGCCTCTTTCTGATATTCCTTTCTCGGTCACTCAATCAACAAAAAAAGTCTGCATACCCTGTGCTTATCCTTTAAATCTAATCAGTCCTCAGATCTGTATCTTACTTCGCAATTTTGATTACCCTGCTGTAATTCAGGCCTTCTTCATTTCTCGACCAGCTGATTACAACAGCCTGATAAAGCTGCTGTCCCTGCACCCTCAAACCAATTCTTCATATCCCTGTTTCCATGGTCCTTCTGAAACAAAAATTTGACCAGCTCAGCTCTAGCTGACCACAGGAAATACACACTTCTAAACATCATAATTAAGACCTACCATTATCTGGTCCCTATTCTCTCTCCTGCCTCTCTTTCACTACTTCTTGCTGATCCCCGAATATACCTCGTTTCTTTTTTAAACCTTATTATTTTACAATGATCCATTTATGTGTATCTTCCTACCATGCACTTGTTGAAGGAAGGGACTGTATTTTATTTATCTCTGTATTCCCAGTGCCCAGCATAGTGTCTGGTACATATAAAGCAGTCAAAATGTTTGTAAACCAGTCCTTCCCACCACAGAAATCTAGTTATAAATGAATAATCTAGTTAAGAATGACAGATTCCATAGATTTATAAATTGTCTCATACTTTGGGAACATTGTTGGTTAAACAGGCCCTTGCATTCAGAGAACCTAACCACTTTTCTTTTCAAGTGAGACAGACAGACAGACAGAAAGGGAGAAAGATGAGAAGCACCAACTCATAGTTGTAGCACTTTAGCTGTTCATTAATTGCTTTTTATATGTGCCTTGACTGGGAGTTCCAGCCAAGCCAGTGACCTTGGGTTTAAGCCAGTGGCAATGGGGACATGTCTATGATCCCATGCTCAAACGGGCAACTCCACACTCAAGCTAGTGAGCCCATGTTCAAACCAGCAACCTTGGGGTTTCAAACCTGAGTCCTTTGTGTCCCAGGTTGATGCTCTATCCACTGTGTCACCACCTGGTCAAGCAGAGAACCTATCACTTTTTAAAGTTCTGTTTCTAAGCAAAAAATACCTTCTCAGCTTGAAATTCCGTATCCAGAAGTAAGTTCAGGCTATGTGTAAATTGGGAGTGGTCTATAATATTAAAAGCTGTGGTTATTCTCATTTTGCTTTAAAATAGTCTAGAGGTATCTATAATCAATTATGTTAATCAAACCTTGTAGTCATAGTAAACAACGCCTGCCAACCCAGCACTGCACAACAGTTAACAATACACTTCTTTGTCTTCGCCTTTTTAGGAGTGGTTATAAGCCTGACTAGCAGAGATAAGGTTTTCTTTTTTCTAACAAGAAGCAATAAAAAGCAGCCATTATAAAAAGCTTAATGTAAGACAAACACATGTATCTAGAAGGCTGTTTACCCAACTAACTTCAAGGTCACTAAGGGAGTATAATCAAGATATAGTCCAAGCCGATAGCAATGCCAGGAATAAGTGAGTGGTACAAAGACGTTCAGATTCTATCCTGTTTGTTAAGGAGTACAATCCATCCACAGAGGAACAACACTGGTAGAAAGCAGTTTTCTATTTACTTTTGTGAACTTCAATTCAAATAAAAATAATTTCAGTCTCATTATCTTGAGAAATTAAGAATGTCAGAGGTAGAAATGATAAAAATGAGCTCTCTTACTTTACTCATGAATAAAGAGAGGCTAAAGACCCACTAACAACCAAGTTCACTGTCCACGAACAGTGGCAGACCCAAGATGAGAACTAGGCGAGTGTTGAGAAGAAAAGCAAACTTGGAAAATATACAACACTTAATTGATTTATGGCCCTCACCTCTGTAGAAATCTTCTATCCAGATATGTGCTTAGTTGAGAATATAATCACACAAAATACCCATCATCTATATATAATCTCTCAGTGAAATGAATCATCAGACCTTGCATGCAAGATCCCCTCTTGATGATGATACCATCAATTAGGGATCCTGAATCATCCTACAGTGCTAGTCAAATAGAATGCCCGTGGTGATGATTACCCAGGTACATACATTTGTCCAAATTCACCAATTTATAATTAAAATGGGTGTATCTTATTGTATATAAATTCTACTTCAATAAAATAAAATGGTATGCCTGAACTGATTCTTCAGTTTTAAACACAAGCTTCGAAGTACTGGGGCTCCTTCTGTAGCCCTTGGCTCCTCACCAGTTCCTGCCATTGCTGTCACTGTGGAATATATACTCTTTGTTAAAAAAGAGACAAAAGGTCCAAAATGAAGGCACTGGTGCTAGGCCTCACATTAGCAAACCAAGATTTAATACTTAACCTAACTACAGTTTCAACCTCTCCCAGAAATGTAACCTTTAACCAGTTAGTGTGGAATTACCAGGTCAGGATTAGTGAGGTCATCTGCCCAATAAGTCCCTCCAGTCTCCTTAAGAGGACCCAACTGAAACAATGCATTCCTCGCTAGTAATTTCCTTTTTTCCTCTCTTCTTTTCTGCCTTTAAAAACTTCACCTTTTCTAAACTTCAGCAGAGCTCCTTTTTATTTGTTAAATGGGATGCTGCTCGATTCATGAATCATTAAATAAAGCCAATTTAATCTTTAAATTTATTCAGTTGAATTTTGTTTTTTAACACCTCTTAGTGACTTTGAAATTAGTTTGGCAAACAGCCCTCTAGATACATGTGTTTGCCAATACAAGCTACTAAAACTTGATGCTAAAGTCAGGGATCATCAAAAGAGTTCTGTTCCTAAACTGAACCTTGGGAGGCCTAATCGGCCACTGTGAGTCTAACCACATCCCCTTTGAAGTTGGTCCTCTTGGAAGGCTGATACTTAGTATGATCAACAGCGCTGGAACAGCAGTGCTGCACAGAGATTTCTAGACAATTCTCCAGCTACGAAGCACTTATTTTAATCAAACTATAACAATTAATAGGACAGTACTTTTTTTCCTAACTGTATAGAAACAGGACCATCTTTGACTTTCATATATTGGGTTTCATTCAGTGATGTTCCTAACGTCTTAAAATGCTCTCTTTAGCTAAAGGACTATAGCTTCTTTGTAGTGTGTGTTCTCAATGCTTGTCAGCTAACTGCTACAGGTAAGCAACCATGGAAAACAATGTTTTTGCCATCATTTTAAAAAACATTTATTTTCTGAGAGACAGAAAGGAAGAGAGATGAAAAACATCAACTCAGAGTTGCGTCACTTTCATTGTTCATTCATTGCTTCTCATATGTGCCTTGATTGGGGGCTCAAGCTGAGCTGGTGACCCCTTGCTCAAGCCAGCATCCTTGGGCTCAAGCCAGATAAGCCTGCTATTAAGCCAGCGACCTTGGGGTTTTGAACCTGGGTCATCACTGCCCCAGATCGGCGCTCTATTCATTGCGCCACTGCCAGTCAGGCTGAGTATTTTGGTTTTGCATTTTTGCCCTTGTTTTATACAAATGAGTGAAAAATAGAAGAAAGTGTTAGTGATAAGTATAGGCCTTGAGCTATGTGACAAAAATGGAATCTCTAGGTACAGAGTGAAAAATTCTGGATCTCAATTGAACACACCCTCTACATTCAAGTGGATTAAACCTGTGGTTCAAAAACAGAGAGGGGAAGGAATGAAAGGAAGAGATGAGGAGGGGAAACATACAGAACATATACTGAATTCTGTAAATAAGTCATTTAAGAATATTTGTAAAAAGGAAGGGATAATTGGTACATTATAATATTTTAGCTCACTAGAACCAAAACTACCTCCAAACTCTTACCACCAAAGCAACTTTTATACATGGAAAGACTATACTTTCAGGGATCATTTCTATAGTTTGTTTGTTATACATGGAAAAATTATATAGGAAAGGAGAGGTCTTTATCATATTTCTAGTAAATAAAAAGGTGCCAAATAACATTTAAATCTTCTTAAGATTCTGTGGTAGGCAGCTTCAGACATGGTTTCCAATCACCTGCACCCCTGATTTACTCTTGTGTGACTACTCCCATGGTCTGGGCCGTGCCTACTGACTTCTATTGAACAGAATACAGCAAAAGTAATGGATGCCACTTGCATGATTAACTTACAGAAGACCACGACTTCCATCTTGCTAACACGCACTCATCTCTTGCTCTCTTGTTTTCTCACTCTGATGAAGAAAATTTCCATGGTGTGAGATGCTCTATGACAGTGGTTCTCAACCTGTGGGTCGCGACCCCGGCGGGGGTCGAACGACCAAAACACAGGGGTCACCTAAAGCCAAAATATGTATTTCCGATGGCTTTAGGAGACCCCTGTGTTTTGGTCGTTCGACCCCCGCCGGGGTCGCGACCCACAGGTTGAGAACTGCTGCTCTATGACAAGGAACCAAGGAAGGCCTCCACCCATCAGCTCGTGAGGAATGAATCCTGCCAACAACCTCGTGAGTAAATGAAGAAGCACAAGCTTAAGATGAAAGCAACACTTTAAAGAGACTGAAACAGAGGACCGGACCCAGATAAGCTGCACCTAAATTTCTGACCCACAGAATCTGTGAGATGATAAATGTTGTTTAAAGCCACTACATTTTGGGGCAACTTGTTACACAGCTATAGATAACTTAAATATATATACAAGTTTAAAATATACATGGCCAACATATCATAAACAACCTAGAATGCTCTTGGAAATCCAGTAAGAATTCTGTCTGAACAAGCAGATGTCATAAGGAAGAAAATATATCAACGCTCAAAACTATATAGTTCTCTATCACTTATTATAACAAAATATCTAGAATCAAATTATGCATTTCTCTGTAGGTAGAATATCTATTGCATTCTTTTCTTTAATCAATACAATTATTTGTATTCTATTGGTTAAAAGTTTCAAATCTTATTAGAATTACTTACTAAAGGAGTAGAGGCATTTGTGAATGTGTACACAAAATATAAACAAGTGCTAAACTCGGTCAGAATCATAGTAAGTCAATATTGACTTTATGTATTGGCAAGTTTTATTGTTATTGTTATTATTATTGTTATTCTAGATCTCTAATAAAATCAGTCTTTAGGTCTGTGACAGAAGTGACTTTTTTGAAAATCCAGAAATGTTTGGCAGATGTTAATAACAAAACCATAAAGATTACTGATATACAAAATTATTTTGTCCCTCAACCAGATCTCACAAAATGTCCATGTACCAACTTTGCAGATAATATAGTTATTTGTGCCTATCAACTTCAAAAGACTACAGATTCACCCATTGCTGTGAGCAATAATTACCACTTAAAATTCAAGTTAGAATTTTACAATGGGACCTTCACAAACATAAAGACAGAGAAAGGGTCAGGGCTCTGAAGCATTCATTCAAATCCTTCATTCAGTAAAGACCCAGTATTTATCATGTGATAAGTGGTAAGATATTAAAGTGAAAAAGAGATAGTTTACCTTGTAGTTCATTTTATGTCACTGATTCAGTAGCAATATTCCGTAACTATGAAGCCATAAATCTACTTAACAATACCATCACTTAGACAGTATTTCTCTACCTTTGCTAAATAAAAATATGCAATTGCCAGATGTTTTGCTGAAATTCAATTTAAGCAACTTATGAGAAGAAACAATATGCCAACACTAGAAATACAAAAATTAGTGAGGTATGATCCTTGCTCTCAAGAAGCCCATAATTTTGAAAAAGAGATAAACTATATCTTGGCATTCTTCCAATCAACCAGAATAGTAGTCCCATTAAAATGAGTCACACTATATTTCATCCTCTTACTCTTAGCTACAATCCTGCTATAAAATTAAAATACATCTTTTCCCCCTTGGTGTTTACAAGTTCCAAATGTTTATAGACTTATGTCTCTACTTTACTGTCTCTCAGCCAAGATGAATATGTTTAGCTTCTTTTCTCCTTTCCTTTTAAAGCAATTCCTCAATATAAGTAATCTTCTTGGTGACTTTATTCTAGAATCCAAATGGCATAATTAAAATAGTATTCCAGATATGAAATCAATCACAATGAAAAACACCTATCTCTTTGATGATGTAATGCTTCTGACTCTGTACTGTATGTAAAGTACAAAGCATTCATTTTTATTTATTTTTAAATTGGGGGATTATACTATTACAATGAAAATTTATATTTCTCTACCACCTTTAATTGTATGGATTTTCCAACTTTCTCACATCAAATAAAAATTTAGAGATGGTACATACTCTGAAACAACTGTGACTAACAAATACTGTAAAGCCAGATTTCTTTTTTTTTTTCCTACAGAGACAGAGAGAGAGTCAGAGAGAGGGATAGATAAGGACAGACAGACAGGAATGGAGAGGGATGAGAAGCATCAATCATTAGTTTTTCGTTGCAACACCTTAGTTGTTCATTGATTGCTTTCTCATATGTGCCTTGACCGTGGGCCTTCAGCAGACAAGTAACCCCTTGCTCGAGCCAGCGACCTTGGGTCCAAGCTGGTGAGCCTTGCTCAAACCAGATGAGCCCACGCTCAAGCTGGCAACCTTGGGGTCTCGAACCTGGGTCCTCTGCATCACAGTCCGACGCTCTATCCACTGCGCCACTGCCTGGTCAGGCTAAAGCCAGATTTGTTACAGTAATAGGAAATTAAGCATTTAATAAAACCTTAGTCATTGACTAAAATTGCAAATCTACTCTTAAGCTCAAAAACAAATGATTTTTCAAATGTCTCCATCATGCTCCTTTGAAGATTATATCTGTACTTTATATAGTTAATATAAATATTTCTATTATCTACTACAGAATATATCTACAAAGTAAACTTACAATTTAGGTCTTCTACTCCTGAAAATACTTTGGCAAAACCATGACAATATCATCCAAGGTATCAGGACTCACGATCAATGAAAAGAATTGAGTATGGGATCACAGACTAGATTCCTATTGGTGAATGTGTATATAAAATATAAACAAGTGCTATACTAGGTCAGAACCATGTTCAGAACATATTTTCAGCATGTGCTCATGCAATGGATAAGTTAATAAAAATAATCAGTAATGGCTTCTTTAATGGGAAAAAAATTCCATCCAGGGAAAATTCATCCTCTTGCTCACAAACATTTAGTGCTTATACACAAACTCCCTAGCTTAATATTTAGGACCTTCCTCAATCCTTCCACCCTATATCTTTCTAGTCTTACCTCATACTACCCTAATTCAACTTATCCATTTTTGAGCCAGACAGAACTACACAGCCTTTTGGGGATAATTCAAGTGATTTCTCATCTCAGAAGTTTCACATTCAATATTCCCTTAGGTTAACTTCACCTCACAAATCTTTATTTAAATTCTATTCATCCTTCAAAGTCCAGATCAAATGGCACCTGTCTGAAGCTTTCCTTTATCCCCCACTCAGAACTTCTTCTAGCCTTGAACAGCATTTAGTCTGTCTTCTCACACAGCCATCATCACGTTCTCTCTCTTATATATTATCATACAAGTGTTTGTGTACATGTCATATTTCTTTCCTCTGACTAAACTCCTGAGGAGAAGGTCTTTGATGTAGTCATATTTGTACAGTCCCATTTCACGCGTTGCACATGCAAGCAAATAATAAATGTTCATTACAGACAGTGTGTTGAAATGTATAACAGCCCTGGCCAGGTGGCTTAGTAAATTAAGCATCCATCTGGCGCACCAAGGCCATGGGTTCAAGCTCCAGTCAGGGCACATACGAGAAGCAATCAATGAGTGCACAACTAAATGGAATAACAAGGTGATGCTTCTCTCTCTCTCTCTCTCTCTCTCTCTTGTGCTCCCTTCCCACTTACCTTCCTCTCTCTCTCAGATCAATGAAAAAAAATTTTTTTAAATGCACAATATCTGTTACTTGATCCAGAAATATGCCATAATAATCAATATTCTTACTGATATTTACTCAGTACCTATTTTGTGCTGGAGTCATAGTATACCAAATGAATCAAAGACCTTACTCTGTCAAGAAGTTTATGGTCAAGAACATCTTCTAGACATCTATATAAATTATTATAATACTAATAGATAAGTGCCAAAAGCGAAGCAAAGATGAAGTACAACAGCAACTAATAAGGAGAGCTTATTTTGAAATAGGGATGGATATGAGGATAAGTTTTGATGTTTGTGTGGGTTCTGAAAGACAAGTAGTATCTGAGTATGTAGAGATGGGGTAAGAAGTTTTAAGACAGAAGAAATAAAAGCCATTGAGGCAGGAAATCTCAAGAGGATACAAAGAACAATCAATAGTTAAATAGAAGAATGTTAAGTGAAAGATTAAATGGATATATATTTAAAACAGTATTTCAAGGCAATTGGAGCTACATCTGATAAGGAAGTAGAGCTTTTAGTCTGTAAGCAATGAGGAATTACTTTAAAGTTCTTGAGCAGAAGTTGAGGTCAGAAAGTCTAAAGTAGACTGGAAGGGAAAGAGATTGTTGATAAAGAGACAAGTTAAGAGGCTAAGACAAAACTTTAAGAAAGATATAATAAAGGCCCGACGTAAGAATGAGGCAGTAGAGATGAACTTAGAACACAGAAGAGCTATTTTAGAGGTGAAACTGACAGGATTAAGCAAGTTCTAGATGTGGAGTGCAAGAGTCTACAACAGGTGTAGTTAACCTTTTTATACCTACCGCCCACTTTTGTATCTCTGTTAGTAGTAAAATTTTCTAACCACCCACCGGTTCCACAGTAATGGTGATTTATAAAGTAGGGAAGTAACTTTACTTTATAAAATTTATAAAGTAGAGTTACAGCAAGTTAAAGCATAAAATAATAATTACTTACCAAGTACTTTATGTCGGATTTTCGCTAAGTTTGGCAGAATAAATCTTTATAAAACAACTTACTATAGTTAAATCTATCTTTTTATTTATACTTTGGTTGCTCCACTAATGCCCACCATGAAAGCTGGAATGCCCACTAGTGAGCAGGAGGGACCAGGTTGCCTACCACTGGTCTACAAGGAGAAAAGAAGTTCCTAGCTTTTGAGAAAAGTGGTGCCATACCCAAAATAGAGGACACTAAAGCAGCAGCAACTTTGGAGGGAAGAAAACTGAGTCCTGGTCATAATGAGTTTTAGTACCAGTGGACATTCAGGTAATAACATCACAAACAAATGTGTTAATATATGCTATTTATTTATTTACTTATTTATTTTGCAAGAGAGGGAGCGAGAAAGAGAGACAGACAGACAAAGGGAAAGAGATGAGAGGCATCAACTTGTAGTTTGGCACTTTAGTTGTTCATTGATTGCTTCTCATACGTGCCTTGATTGGGGGGCTTCAGCTGAGCCAGTGACCCCTTGCTCAAGCCAGCAACCTTGGGCTCAAGCCAGTAACCATGGGGTCATGTCTGTGATCCTACACTCAAGCCGGATGAGCCCACACTCAAGCAGGTGACCTCAGGGTTTCAAACCTGGGTCCTCAGTGTGCCAGGTTGATGCTCTATCCATTGTGCTACTGCTTGGTCAGGCAATCTATGCTATTTAGAACAAAATGTAGGCACACTTCATTTTATTGCACTTCACAGACATTGCATTATATTTACACATTGAAGGTCTGTGGCAACCCTGTATCAAGCATGTCTGTCAGTGCCATTTTTTCCAACAGCATTGCTCAGTTCATGTCTGTGTGTCACATTTTGGTAATTCTCACATAATTTCAAACCTCTACATTATTATTTTTATATTTGTTATGGTGATCTGTGATCAGTGATCTTGGATGTTACTATTTTAAGCTTTGGGGGAGCACCACAAACCACATCCATATAAGATGGCAAACTTATTTGACAAATGTTGTGTTGTGGCTGCTCTACTAACAGACCATTTCCCCATCTCTCTTTCTCTCTAGACCATTTCCCCATCTCTCTTTCTCTCTCTCTCTCTCTCTCTCTCTCTCTCTCTCCTTAGACCTTCCTATACCCTAAGGTACTATATTGAAATTAGGCCAATTAATAACCTTACAGTGGCCTCTAAAGTTTTCAAGTGAAAGAAAGAGTTGCATGTCTCTTGCTTTAAGTCTAAAGCTAGAAATGATTAAGCTTCAGTGAAGAAAGCTGAGACAGGTTGAAAGCTAGGCCTCATGTGCCACACAGCCAAGTGGTGGTGGAAGTAACTACAGACATGTTGGAAACAGCAAGAGACCTAGAATTAGAAGTGGAGCCTAAAGATATGGCTAAATTTCTACAATTTCATGATAAAACATTAATGGATGAGAAGTTGCTTCTTATGGATGAGCAAAGAAAGTGATTTCTTAAGATCAAATCTATTCCTGGTAAAGATAGTGTTAAGATTGTTGAAATGAGCATGACCAGGCAGTGGCACAGTGGATAGAGCATCAAACTGGGACACAAAGGACCCAGGTTCAAAACCCTGAGGTTGCCGACTTGAGCATGGGCTCATCTGGCTTAAGCGCAGGCTCACCAGCTTGAGCATGGGATCATAGGCATGATCCTGTGGTCACTGGCTTGAGTCCAAAGGTCACTGGCTGAAGCCCAAGGTCACTGGCTTGAGCAAGGGGTCACTCGCTCTGCTGCAGCCCCCGGTCAAGGCACATATGCGAAAGCAGTCAATAAACAACTAAGGTACCACAACAAAGACTCGATACTTCTCATCTCTCTCCCTTCCTGTCTGTCCCTCTCTCTGTCTCTCTCTCGTCTCTGTAACAACAAAAAAGCAGCTTCAGGGTTTGAGAAGATTGACTCCAATTTTGAAAGATCTACTGTGAATAAAATGCTATCAAGAAGCATTACATGCTCCAGAGAAATCATTTGTGAAAAGAGAAATCAGTCAGTGTGGCAAACTTCACTGTTGTCTTATTTTAAGACACTGCCACAGCCATCTCAGCCTTTAGCAGCCAGCACCCGCATCAGTCAGCAGCCATCAACACTGAGGCAAGACCCTCTACCAGCAAAAAGAGTAGGACTCACTCAAGGTTTGAGACGATGGATAGCATTCTTAGCGATGAAATATTCTTAAATTAAGGTATGCACATTGTTTTTTTAAGACATAATGCTGTTACACACTTAACAGACTACAGAACTTTTATATGAATTGGGGGAAAAATCATGTGACCCACTTTATTGCAACATTCACATAATAGCGGTGTTCTGGAACCAAACCCACAATATGTCCACAGAACGCCTGTATACAATTTTTGTGGGGAAAAAAATAAGTTGAAATTAATTAATCTTCAATAAAAGATTCTGATCAATGATTGAAATCTGATTGTGACCTCAAAAACATAATTCACGTAGGTTATATTATAGAAGATTAAAATCTAAAACCATTTATGTACATTTTACTCTAGAACAAGCTCACATACCCAAGAATCATTTAAAAACATGTTGAATCATGGTTAATAGTAAAGTGGATCTGTGAAAGTCTTTGATAACCTTCCAGTTTAAAATTATGAGGTGAAATGTGTCTGTTAAACTGGTAAGTGCATCTCTGTGGTCACTGCCATTTGATCCCAATTTCAATGCCACTGTAAGATGGTTAAGTCAGATGAACAGGCCTGACTGACAAGTTATCAAGGGGTACTAACTAGGTCTCCTTGTGTAGTCATTCCTTTCTATAATAAGCACTTATCTTCAATTAATAAAACTGAGTAGACCTAGATTTATACCTACCATATCTCTAGAATCTCCAAAAGCATAAGAAATAAATGATCATGAAACCACTTTTGTGGGGGCAAAATAAAACTTCCAATTATTAATATAAATTCATGGGGACTATAATTATTCAGCACCTATTATCTTCTTATGAACAACAAAGTAAAATGACAATAATGCAAAGATGAATAGCAGATAATTCAACATTAATGTCTGCTCGTGTGTTCTGAATAAAAAAAGAGGAAACTCAAACATTTGAATCCTGGCTAATCTGCCTAATATTGTATAATCTACCTGTTAGATTTATTTATTTATTTCTTGTTAATACTGATAACAACATTCAATTTACTGGATGAAAGAAATGTCATTTCAGTTCAGCTTGTAAGAAAAACAACGAGAACTCAGTTTTTAATTATGAATGTTTTTGCTAATGAGCAGTAATACAAAAAAAATGGATCAAAGGCACTTTTTTCACATATGACTATCCCATTAAGATTATACTAATCACTTACTGAAAACCACACTGACATTTTATAGCTATGCATGAATATAAGGAAAGAAGATACACCAAATGTTAACGGTAAATTTTTGATCATAGGTTTATGGTTGATTTTTATTTTCTTATTTTTTGCTTATGTGCTTTTAAAATTTTTCCTATAATTAATATTTATCATAATTGTTCCCCCCCAAAAGAGGTATCTTTTTAAAGAGAGGAGAAAAAACACTAATTTAAAAGAAATATACTTACCAGATCTCTGTGAAGCACCCAATTTGCATGGAGGTAATGGATACCATCAAGAATCTGATAAAGTAATGATTTAACCATAGATCTTGGCAACTGCATGGGCTTTTTATTTGCTTTTGATGCACGGTGAAACTTAATAATGTGCTAAAAATGAAGAAAAAATACTATAATAATATATAGTTTTGTCTATGTCAATAATAATGTATAACCAAGAATGCAATAAATTCTCTACATTTTAAAATTACTTATTAAAGACTAATAATGAGGCCCTGGCCGGTTGGCTCAGTGGTAGAGCGTCGGCCTGGCGTGCAGAAGTCTCAGGTTCGATTCCCAGCCAGGGTACACAGGAGAGGCGCCCATCTGCTTCTCCACCCCTCCCCCTCTCCTTCCTCTCTGTCTCTCTCTTCCCCTCCCGCAGCGAGGCTCCACTGGAGCAAAGATGGCCCGGGCGCTGGGGATGGCTCCTTGGCCTCTGCCCCAGGCGCTAGAGTGGCTCTGGTCGCAACAGAGCGATGCCCCAGAGGGGCAGAGCGTCGCCCCCTGGTGGGCGTGCCGGGTGGATCCCGGTCGGGCGCATGCGGGAGTCTGTCTGACTGTCTCTCCTCATTCCCAGCTTCAGAAAAATACAAAAAAAAAAAAAATACAAAAAAAAAAGACTAATAATAACACAAAGAACAATAATTTGAATAACAAGGCCAACCAAAATGGAATCAATAATGGGGGTGCATGTGACAGTGTTAATGTGGGTATAATAACTAGACTTACTGAAACCATTAAGATTTTCATTAAATAGGACCAAAAGGTGAAAAGGGTTGCTATTTAAAAAACTACCTAAAAACAGTATTGGTTATCTTCTCTACTGACAAAATAAAAGATTTTAAAAAAGAAAGAAAAAACTGTAGATCTCTACTATTCTATAAAAAAGTTGGTACTTAGTGCATTTGAATATCATCACTTACTACATATATATTTGAATAACTTAAAAGTTCAAGACTTTTTTGATACAGAATAAAATTAGGAGATATTCTTAGTAGTTAATATTAAGTAGGAAATAATTAGAAAGAAGGAGGGAGAGAAAAATAGGGAATTTGTTTTTGAAATAAATATAACTGAATCACATTTTTATGTCCACATGTCGTGTTGTGGGTATTGTAATGAAAGGGAAGAAGAAATTTTACCTGCCTCCCATGCCATTCTCTCTACTTCCATCTCTACCCCACCCTTTTCCAAAACATGCCAAAATGGGTACTGAACATCCATGAAAAGAATGGAGGTTCTTATCAATATCTGCTGTAACAGCATAAACTCCGAAAGTTCCTTTAAGACGTGTAAGTCTGCTAAAGTTATTCTTAAATAGATTTGTAATTTATATACATGACAAACCATACTATATTAAACCAAATTTAATATCCAAAATTTGAATTTACTGCCAAGTTTGAATTTTTTTTACTTTTAGCAACTCCTCAGATAAAATGTTTAAATGCTCTGATTTTGCCTTCTGTAGTATATTGTTATATATTGATAAAAACACCCCTAATATTTGCAAAATCACATACATCCTTCTATTTGGAGGAGTAGATTTAAAAAAAAAATGCTGCAAGAGACTGATCTTAACTTAAACTGAGAAACTATTTATAGGTACATAATTGGTTAAACTACTGTGTGTACTGCAAAGAGAACAGTTTTCAATATACATATTATTAAACTGCCATTAATTATCGGCTTAAAATTACAATCTCGCACTGATTATTACAAATACTATCTTCTCAGTAAAATAAGATGATAATGTATATTGCTCAAGTTCTTTTAAATCTTCATTTTCATTTATTATATTTGTTTTTAACTACAATCAACAGAGCAAGTTTTCCTTTATGTGAATTAGCAATACATAGTGCATACATTTACTTCTTCTTTCTTATATAAAATATACTGCTTACAAAAATTAGGGGATTTGACTTTTTTTTTATTAAACAAGAACATGAGAAAAGCAAAGAAGTCAAAGAAAGTTGTTCAATTATGCAAATGAGGTGCAAAACTAACTTGTATTTCATTGGCGAAAATGCACTATACAAAAGGCTGAAAGTACTGGAGTATCTGCACGTTCCCTAATCCCCTAATTTTTGTGAGCAGTGTAGTTCTAAAAATAAAATGATTCTCGACTTACCCATAAATCATGTTCTGCATAGTCAAATAGTAGCCACACCTTCCTGTCACTGTGAGAAAGGAACACTTTCTGCAATGCGATCACATTAGGGTGCTTCAATTCTCGCAAAAGCTGAATGCAAGAGGAAGAGAAGAATCACACTCTTCTGTTAACAAGTAGTGGAGAATGATGAATTTCCTATAACTTCAAAATGAAATTTTTGCAGATTTAGAGAATCCAGATAAGCAAAAACAACAAAAACCATCACCCAAAATACTATTACTCGTAGATAAGCTTAGTCAACAGCTAGGTGTGTATCCTTCCAATCAATTTTCCATGTGAATGTGTGTTTTTAAAATGGGATCATTTAAAATGTAAAATGATAAACAAATGCAATATATCACTAAATAATTCAATATATTTTGGTATATGCATATATTTTTTTTACTAGAAGAAAAGCTTATTGAGAGGCAGGAATCCTGTATTAAAATTGTTTATATCCACCTTAGCACAGTATACATTCAATAAATATCTGACAAAATAAGAATAGATAATTTAACAAGCCATACACTTATCCACGTGTAGAGCATGTGAGGTTTTTGAGTGTGGAGAAGTGGGCCTATAAATAGAGCAAAGGAAAGGCCGTCACAAAGTAGAAGCTTCAAACTGAAATCTGATAATAAGGAAAGACAGACCCAACCAGCAAGTGAAAACTTAGCACTGGCACATAACAGGCAATTGCTTCATGAAATATTTAGCAACAATAACATTAGGGGCTCCTGGTGAAAGCCTGAAAAATATGCCTGCCTCAGGCTGTCCTTAACCAGGGTTTAGATTTAATAGGTACAGAGAAACATACTCAATTTGACAAATATATTGAATGCCTTTTAAATGTAAACCTTTGTAGAAGATACAAAAAAGGAGAATAAAACTTTATACTTCCTATGTGTAAGATGATAATATAGAAACGTTTTTCTCTCATTTAATTCTTATAACAACCCTATAATAAAAACAGAATTTGAGGTTCAGTGTAATAAGAATAATTTGACCAAAATCAAACACCTAGAAAGAGAAGAGGTTTGGTTTTAAACAGATCTGCCTGGTTCCAAAGTCCACGCTTTTTCCACTTATGGCTGAAGTCCCTGTCTTCAAAGCCCACAATAAAATACAAACAGATAGATGAAGCAGAGAAAAATAACTTGTTTACCCATTGTCATAACTTTAAATGAGTAAAGCATACCTTGTGTCAGGGGTGGGATTCGGCCAGTTAGCACTGGTTTGGCAGAACCAATACCTAAGTTTTTGTTGAGTGCAGTGAACCAGTTATTAAAATGGCAATTTTAGTCAGGGTTCTAAGGTGGGCGCCTGGGCAACTGCACAATGGGGAAATCACAAATTTACATTCCTTACTTTTTTTATTCATTTTAGAGAGGAGGGAGGGAGAAAGAGAGAGAGAAAGAGAGAGAGAGAGAAAGGGGGGAGGAGCAGGAAGCATCAACTCCCATATATGCCTTGACTAGACAAGTGCAGGGTTTTGAACCGGCAACCTCAATGTTCCCAGGTCGACGCTTTATCCACTGCGCCACCAGAGGTCAGGCTTCTTACTCTTTTTTAACGTTCATCTGTGCAACAGCATATTCTAAGGACCTGTAGTAATGTTCATTCCATCCATAGGTGAAAAAAACTGCAAATGAGGACGCCAATCAAGAAGTAATATGAAAATATTTTAAATAACAATTTTATTAATTTTTGTCAGGTATTATTCAATATTTTTTTCATTGATATTTTAAAACTGTTTCTTACAATCTAGTTTTGTGTACCTCTTTTATCGTTCATATTTAGTATTAAATGCATGAAATAATAAACTACCATTTGGTATATTTTGTTTAATACTTAAAACGGTCATTAGGGCAGAGAACTGGTTGTTAAATTATTTGAATCCCACCACTGGTACTATATATAAATCTTTCTTGTTCTTACAGCTGCATGGCATTTTTAGGTCACTATTTTTATTGTGGTAAAATATATATAACATAACATTTATTATTTTAACCATTTTTAAGTATATAGTTCAGTAGCATTAGGTACATTATCACTGTCATACAACAATCACCACCATCTTTCTATCCTTTCTCCAGAACATTTTCATCATCTCAAACTGAAACTTTGTACCTTAAATAACACCTCCTCATTGCCAGCCCTTGGTAACCACTGTTCTCTACTTTGTCTTATAAATTTGATGGCTTGATCGTAAAGAGCAGAAATATAGCTCTTAATAGCTCAGGTTGAGATATTTAACCTGGTGTAGAATCTGAAACCTGGGTACTATGAGAGTGTTTTCCTGAAAGGGCTGTGAATCAATAAATGCTATAAAATCCTAAAGAAAATAATACACAGGAAAGGACAAAAGGGAACACTGAGGAACTAAAGCAGAGACCAACCCAATCACTGGTTCCTTTCAAGGCTTATGTACTGATAAAATGTTAAGCCCTAATCAAATGCCACACTAATTGTACTCTTTACCAATATTTACTAAAACAAACACATTAAAAAGTAAATTTCTTTACTACTATTTACTGAAGAAACAAAAATAGTAAACAACATAAATGTCCAAACATAAGATGGCTGATAAGTAAATTATGGTATATTGACATATTGTAGTCTCAAATACACTGTGGGGCAAAAGGTTTACAGTTCTTTGTATGGAAAATAACACAGTAATTAATAAATAATAATACAATAAAAAACTGTTTCATGTACTCACAATGTAAACCTACTTTTGCTCCACCCTGTATATATGTCAACAAAGTTTTTAGATACATTAGAAAAGACCTGAGGAGGGAAAATGGCGATGGAGTAGATGGACATCACTATTCCCACCTCCCAGAACCAAAATGGGTTACAACTTAACTTAGGAACAATCATCTTAAAAAACCAACTTTGGACAAAACTAAGAGAAAACTATAACCAAGCATCACCAAAGGAACCACAATGAACTGGTAGGAAAGGTGGAGACACAGAAAGGGCTGCCCTGCTCCCAGGAGAGAGAGGTGGGTCTTTCACGATGGGGTGGGTTGCCAGGAGAGTTGTGGGTCCTCAGACCCAGGACCAGAACCCCAGCCAGGAGCTCCAGAGACTAGAGGAAGCGTACGGACAGTATTTAGCTGAAAGAAGAGCCAGGTTATGTTTGCGAGAGGGAGACAGAACTCTCAGACCCAGGCTTTGTCTTAAAGGGACACGCAGAAAACCTTGTTCATAGCCATTATCTGGGGCTCCGGGAGCGGGGAGCACCGAGAGGACTGGAGTTATGAGAGGAGAGTGTAGTCTTGGGGGCACAGCCACACTGACCCCTGTACTAGGTCACTCCCCAAACCGAAAGTGGCTATTCTCCCTGAGAGAACCAAGCAGGCAAATGGAAGCAATTACCCTGAGCACCAGAGGCTCTCCTGCTCCAGTCAGTGCAGGGAGACTCTTAGAAGCAGGGGGCACATTAGAGATAAGGTTTTGAGTGCTGGGGCCTGGGCTACACAGCCCACCTCAACCTGCTGAGTACCCTCATAAGGGCAGGAGGGCCAGGCTGAGGCGGTGGCCGTGGCCCTAGGCCTGTGTGGCAGACAGGAGCGAAGCCCAGCGAGAGGTCCTGCATGCCCGTGGGGTGTGAAGTCAGGTGGCCCGCGTGCAGTAATGGTGAGTGGCGGAGCCTAGAGAGGTGTCTGGAATGCCCGTGAGGGGCAGAGCCCAGTGGCCCACATGGCAAAGAGGAGGGGCAGAGCCCAAAGAGGCGTCCTTTATGCCCATGGTAGGCAGAGCACAGAGAAGCAGCCCACACCCATGGGGGGCAGAGCCCAGCAAAGCAAGGAGTCACCTGCCCCCGCAGAGCAGCCTGAGCTGTGACCTGTAAGCCCAGGCCAGTGCTCGAGTGCCTGAGGAGGTGAAGGCAGCGGTGGGACTGGTGGGAAGACAACAGTTTAGGAATAGAGAGGCCATACACACTGGCCAAGAGTAGATAAAAGTCAGACTAGGAGTGCAACTGATATTTACAATGCCATCAGGGCCCAGTAGAGGCGGCCACAAATTCTAGATCACTTGTAGCTCCAAAAAGGTTGCTAAGGGCTAGTCAAAAGCAGTGACCCCAACTGGTCTGCACAAGGTTCTGGCCAGGGAGGTCCAGGGCTGGTATATCCAGCAGCCAGATACAGAGAACATCAGCTCAGAACCTAACAACCCTATTTAAAGTGGTATCTTAAGGAAAGGCTCCTCACACCTGACCCAGCTAAGGCATAGAAAACACTTTCACAAACAGCAAAAAGAGCATTAGTAGCAGACAAGTAGCCCACAGCTAATTACAAACAGCTGAAGCCAGCCCAAGAAGATCTAGAAACAACACAAGTGAAAGCTGGAGGCAGACAACACCAACTCTATACTCAGCTAGCTACACAAACAACACATCCAAAGGAGCAGTCTATACAGAGAAAAAATGGAAAGACAGAGAAATGCAATTCAAATGAATCAACAAAAGACATCCCCAAAAAACACTGAGTGAGAGAGAAATAAGTAAGGTAACAGATGCAGAGTTTGGAATAGTGATTGTTAGGATGCTGAAGGATCTTAGAGCAACAATAGATAGACAAAATGAGCACCTAAACAAAGAGATAAAAGGCATCAAAAAAGGACATTGAAATCATAAAAAAAGAATCAGACAAATAACAAACACAATATCAGAAATAAAAACTACACTAGAAGGAACTAAAAGCAGGCTGGATGAAGCAGAGGATCAAATCAGCAATTTAAAGGGCAAGATAAGCGAAAGCATGGAAGGAGAACAGCAAAAAGAAAAAAGGATCAAAAAGTCTGAGGGAACTCTAAGAGAACTCTCTGACAATATGAAGAGAAACAACATCCACATAATAGGGGTTCCTGAAGGAGAAGAGAACTAACAAAAGATAGAGAACCTGATTGAAGAAATCATAGCTGAAAACTTCCCTAAATTGATGCAGGAAAGTCACACAAGTTCAAGAAGCACAGAGAATCCCATTAAAGAGAAACCCAAAGAGACGTACACCAAGACACGTCATAATTAAAATACCAATGCTAAGAGATAAGAGAGAATACTAAAAGCTGCAGAGAAAAGCAGTCAATCACCTACAAAGGGGCTACCATTAGGATAACATCCGACTTTTCAACAGAAACACTTGAGGCCAGAAGGGAATGGCAAGAAATATTCAAAGTAATTCAGAACAAGAGCCTACAACCAAGACTCCTTTACCCAGCAAGGCTATCGTTTAAAATTGAAGGAGAAATAAAAAGCTTCCCAGACAAAAAAAAAAAAACCCTTAAGGAATTCATTACAACCAAACTAATGCTGCAAGAAATGTTAACGGGCCTGTTGTAAACAGAACAAAGGGGAAAAAAATCTAGTAAAAGAGGAATGTAGATTTAAAGATTAAATGTCAATAATAACCTTAAATGTAAATGAATTAACTGCTCCAATCAAAAGACACAGGGTAGCTGTGTGGACAAGAAAACAGGACCTGTACATATGCTATCTACAAAAGACCCACCTCAAAACAAAAGATACACATAAACTGAAACTAAAGGGATGTAAAAAATATTTCATGCAAATAGAAATGAAGAAAAAGCTGGGGTAGCAATATCAGATAAAATAGACTTTAAATCAAAGGCTATTTGAAGCAATCCAACAGGAAGATATAACCATTATAAATATCTATGCACCTAATATAAGAGCACCTAAATATACACATCAGATTTTGATGGACATAAAGGGTGAATCCAACAGCAATACTATAATAGTAGGGGATTTTAATACCCCATTAACATCACTGGATAGATCCTCAAGAAAGACAATTAACAAAGAAACAGCAGACTTAAAAGAAACACTAGATCAACTGGATTTATTTTAATAGGTATCTTCAGAACCCTTTACCCCAAAGCAGCAGAATATACATTCTTTTCAAGTGCTCATGGTACATTCTCTAGGATAGACCACACATTAGGACACAAAGCAAGTCTCAATAAATTTAAGAAGATTGAAATCACACCAAGCATCTTCTCTCATCACAATAGCATGAAACTAGAAATCAACTACAATAGAGAAACTGAAAAACACTCAAATACTTGGAAACAAGCATGTTATTAAATAATGAATGAGTTAACAATGAGATCAAGGAAGAAATAAAAAATTTCCTTAAAACCAATAAAAATAAACATAAAAACTCAAAATTTATGGGACACAGCTAAAGCAGTCCTGAGAGGGAAGTTCATAGCATTACAGACATACCTTAAGAAGCTAAAAAATGCTCAAAAAAACAAGTTAACCCTGCATCTAAAAGAACTAGAGAAAGAACAACAAGTAAAGCCCAGAGGAAGTAGAAGGAAGGAAATAATAAAAATCACAGTGGAAATAAATGACATACAGGCTAAAAAAACAACAATGAAGATCAATGAAACCAAGAGCTGGTTCAATGAAAAGGTAAACAAGATTGATGAATCTTTAAGCAGAGTCAGCAAGAAAAAGATAGGACTCAAATATATAAAATTAGAAATGAAAGTGGAGAAGTAACAACCGACACAACAAAAATACAAAGGATTGTAAAAAATTCCTATGATAAAATGTATGCCAAAAAATTAGACAACCTAGAAGAAATGGACAAATTCCTTGAAACATAAAATATTTAAAAAATCAATCAGGAAGAATCAGAAAACCTAAACAGACTGATTAAAACAAATGAGATCAAAACAGTGATCAAAAATCTTCCAACAAACAAAAGCCGGGACCCGATGGCATCACAAGTGAATTCTACCAATTATTCAAAGAAGATATCCTCAAGTTATTTCAAAAAATTCAAGAGGAAGAAAGACTTCCAAGCTCCTTTTATGAGGCGAGCATAATTCTGATTCCAAAACCAGGCAAAGACAACACAAAGAAATTTATAGGCCAATATCCCTGATAAATCTAGATGCTAAAATCCTCATCAAAATATTAGCAAACTGGATCCAGCAATATATGAAAAAAAATCATACATCATGATCAAGTGGGATTTATTCTGGGGAGGGAAGGCTGGTACAATATTCACAAATCAATGTGATTCATCACATAAACAAAAGGAAGGAGAAAAACCACATGATAATTTCAACAGATGCAGAAAAAGCATTTGATAGAATCCAGCACCCATTCATTATCAAAACTCTCAGCAAAGTGGGAATACAGGGAACATACCTCAACATGATAAGGGCCATCTATGACAAACCCACAGCCAACATCACTCTCAACGGACAAATATTAAATCATCCCCTTAAGATCAGGAACAAGGTAGGGGTTGCCCCTTTCACCACTCTTATTCAACATAGTCCTGGAAGTCCTAGCCAGATCAATCAGACAACAAGAAGAAATAAAAGGCATCCAAATTGGAAAAGAAGAAGTAAAATTATCATTATTTGCAGATGATATGATATTGTATATAGAAAACCCTAAAGTCTTAGTCGAAAAACTACTGGACCTGATAAATTAATTCAGCAAGGTGGCAGGATATAAAATTAATACTCAAAAATCAGAGGCATTTTTTTTTTTTTTTTTTGCATTTTTCTGAAGCTGGAAACGGGGAGAGACAGTCAGACGCCCGCATGCGCCCGACGGGGATCCACCCGGCACGCCCACCAGGGGCGATGCTCTGCCCACCAGGGGCGATGATCTGCCCCTCCGGAGGCGATGATCTGCCCCTCCGGGGAGTCGCTCTGCCGTGACCAGAGCCACTCCAGCGCCTGGGGCAGAGGCCAAGGAGCCATCCCCAGCGTCCGGGCCATCTTTGCTCCAATGGAGCCTTGGCTGCGGGAGGGGAAGAGAGAGACAGAGAGGAAGGAGGGGGGCAGGGTGGAGAAGCAAATGGGCGCTTCTCCTATGTGCCCTGGCCGGGAATCGAACCCGGGTCCTCCGCACGCCAGGCTGACGCTCTACCGCTGAGCCAACTGGCCAGGGCCCAGAGGCATTTTTATATATCAACAATGAATTGTCAGAATGAGAAATTAAGGAAACAATCCCCTTCACCATTGCAATAACAAAAAAATAAAGTACCTAGGAGTAAATTTAACCAAGGAGATTAAAGACTTGTACTGGGAAAATTTTAAAACATTGAGAAAAATCAAGAAAGATACAAGCAAGTGAAAGCATATACCATACTCATGGTTAGAAAGAATAAACATCATTAAAATGTCTATATTACCCAAAGCAATTCACAAATTCAATACAATTCCCATTAAAATACCAATGACATACTTCAATGATACAGAACACATATTCCAAAAATTTATATGGAACCAAAAAAAGAACACGAATAGCTTCAGCTATCTTTTTTTTTTTCCCAGAGACAGAGAGAGAGTCAGAGAGAGGGATAGACAGGGACAGACAGACAGAAATGGAGAGAGAAGCATCAATCATTTGTTTTTTGTTGCGACACCTTAGTTGTTCATTGATTGCTTTCTCATATGTGCCTTGACCGTGGACCTTCAGCAGACTGAGTAACCCCTTGCTCAAGCCAGCAGCCTTGGGTCCAAGCTGGTAAGCTTTGCTCAAACCAGATGAGCCCGCGCTCAAGCTGGCGACCTCGAGGTCTCGAACCTGGGTCCTCCACATTCCAGTCCGACGCTTTATCCACTGCACTACCGCCTGGTCAGGCGCTTCAGCAATCTTGAAATGGAATAGGCCCTGGCCGGTTGGCTCAGTGGTAGAGCGTCGGACTGGCATGTGGAAGTCCCGGGTTCGATTCCCGGCCAGGGCACACAGGAGAGGTGCCCACCTGCTTCTCCACCCCTCCCCCTCTCCTTCCTTTCTGTCTCTCTCTTCCCCTCCCGCAGCTGAGGCTCCGTTGGAGCAAAGGATGGCCCGGACGCTGGGGATGGCTCCGTGGCCTCTGCCCCAGGTGCTAGAGTGGCTCTGGTCGTGGCAGAGCGATGCCCTGGATGGGCCGAGCATCGCCCCCTGGTGGGCGTGCCGGGTGGATCCCGGTCGGGCACATGCGGGAGCCTGTCTGACTGCCTCCCCGTTTCCAGTTTCAGAAAAATACAAAAATAAATAAATAAATAAAAAATAAATGAAAGAATAAAGTGGGTAGTATCACACTTCCTGATATCAAGTTATACTACTAGGCCATTGTACTCAAAACAGCTTGGTACTGGCATAAGAATCGGCATATAAATCAATGGAACAGAACAGAGAACCCAGTAATAAACCCACACCTTTATGGACAATTGATACTTGACAAAGGAGGTAAGAGCACACAATGGAGTAACGACAGCCTCTTCAACAAATGGTGTTGGGAAAATTGGACAGCTACCTTCAAAAAAATGAAACTAGACCACCAACTTATACCATTCACAAAAATAAATGCAAAATGGATAAAAGATTTTAAGTTGTGAAATCATAAACATCTTAGAAGAAAACATAGGCAGTAAGCTCTCCAATATTTCTCACAGCAATATATTTGCTGATTTATCTCCACAGGCAAGTGAAATAAAAGACAGGATAAACAAATAGGACTATATCAAACTGAAGATCTTTTGCACAGCTAAAGACAATAAGAACAGAATACAAAGAACAGAATAAAAAGTTCTACACAATGGGAGAACATATTCGACAATACATCTGATAAGGGGTTAATAACCAGAATTTATAAAAACCTTATAAAACTCAACACCAGGAAGATAAACAATCCAATCAAAAAATGGGCAAAAGAAATGGACACTTTTCCAAAGAGGACATACAGAAGACCAATAGGCATATGAAAAAATGCTCAACATCACTAATTATTAGAGAAATGCAAAATAAAACCACACTGAGTTACCACCTCACACCAGTCAGAAGGGTGCTCATCAACCAAACAACACAGAATAAGTGCTGGCGAGGATGTGGAGAAAGGGGAACCCTCCTGCACTGCTGGTGGGAATGCAGACTGGAGCAGCCACTATGAAAAACAGTATGGAGATTCCTCAAAAAATTAAAAATTGAACTGCCTTTTGACCCAGCTATCCCACTTTTAGAAATATACCCTAAGAACACCATAGCACTGTTTCTAAAGGAGAAATGTACCCCCAATGTTTATGGCAGCATTGTTCACAATAGCAAAGATCTGGAAACAGCCCAAGTGTCTGTCAGTGAACTAAAAAGCTGTGGTACATATATACTGTGGAATACTATGGGGCCATAAAAAAGAAGGAAATCTTACCTTTTGCGACAACATGGAGGGACATGGAAACTATTAAGTGAAATAAGCCAGGCAGAAAAAAAAATCATATGATCTCACTCATTTGAGGAATCCAATGAACAATGTGAACTAAGGAATAGAATTGAGACAGAGGAGGGATCAAAGGGACCAGAGGGAAAGAGAACAGAGGGAAAGGGGATGATGGGATGGGATAAAGCTGAAGGGAAGGGAGGAGGGTGGTGTAGGGAGGGGAGCAAGGAAGATGTTGAGGAGAATACGGGGAGGGGGGATGCATTCGGGGCAACACTAGAATCTATATAAATACAATAAATTAAAATCAATTTAAAAAAAACTCCCAACAAACAAAAGCCCTGGGCCAGACGGCTTCACAGATGAATTCTACCAAATATTCTAAGAAGAATTAACCCCTATCCTTCTCAAGCTATTTCAAAAAATTCATGAGGAGGGAAGACTTCCAAATTCCTTTTACAAGGCACACATAATTCTGATTCCAAAACCAGGCAAAGAGAATACAAAGAAGGAAAACTATAGGCCAATATCTCTGATGAATTTAGATGCTAAAATTCTTAACAAAATATTAGTAAACTGGATCCACCAATACATGAAAAAAAATCACACATCATGATCAAGTGGGATTTATTCTGGGGAGGCAAGGCTGGTACAATATTTGCAAATCAATCAATGTGATTCATCACATAAACAAAAGGAAAGAGAAAAATCACATGATTATATCAATAGATGCAGAAAAAGCATTTAATAAAATCCAGCACCCATTTATGATCAAAACTCTCAGCAAAGTGGGAATACAGGGAACCTACCTAAACATGATAAAAGGCCATCTATGACAAACCCACAGCCAACATCATACTCAATGGGCAAAAATTAAAAGCAATCCCTTTAAGATCAGGAACAAGGCAGGGGTTCCCCCTTTCACTACTCTTATTCAACATAGTTCTGGATGTCCTAGCCACAGCAATCAGACAAGAAGAAGAAATAAAAGGCATCCAAGTGGGAAAAGAAGTAAACCTATCATTATTTGCTGATTACATGATACTGTACGTAGAAAACCCTAGAGTCGCAGTCAAAAAACTACTGGACTGATAAGTGAATTCAGCAAAGTGGCAGGATATAAAATTAATATTCAGAAATCAAAGGCATTTTTATACACCAACAATTAGAACTGTCTAAAAGAGAAATTAAGAAAACAATCCCCTTCACTATTGCAACAACAACAAAATAAAGTATCTAGGAATAAATTTAACCAAGGTGATTAAAGACTTGTACTTGAAAAATTATAAAACATTGATAAAAGAAGTCAAGGAAGATACAAACAAGTGGAAGCATATACCGTGTTCATGGTTAGAAAGATCACCATCAAAATGTCTATTATTATCCAAAGCAATTTATAAATTTTATTTTATTTTTTTTTACAGGGACAGAGAGAGAGTGAGAGAGAGGGACAGACAGGGACAGACAGACAGGAATGGAAAGAGATGAGAAGCATCAATCATCAGTTTTTCGTTGCAACACCTTACTTGTTCCTTGATTGCTTTCTCATATGTGCCTTGACCGTGGCCTTCAGCCAACTGAGTAACCCTTTGCTCCAGCCAGCGACCTTGGGTCCAAGCTGGTGAGTTGTTTTTTTTGCTCAAGACAGATGAGCCTGCGCTCAAGCTGGCGACCTTCGGGTCTCAAACCTGGGTCCTCGCATCCCAGTCTGACACTCTATCCACTGCGCCACCACCTGGTCAGGCGCAATTTATAAATTCAATGCAATTCCCATTAAAATACCAATGACAAACTTCAAATGTATAGAACAAATATTCCAAAAATTTATATGGAATCAAAAAGGAACACAAATAGCCTCAGCAATCTTGAAAAAGAATAATAAAGTGGGTGGTATCACACTTCCTCATATCAAGTTATACTACTAGGCCATTGTATTCCAAACAGCTTGGTACTGGCATAAGAACAGGCATATAGATCAATGGAACAGAACAGAGAACCCAGAAATAAACCCACACCTTTATGGACAATTGATATTTGACAAAGGAGGTAAGAGCATACAATGGAGTAAACACAGTCTCTTTAACAAATGGTGTTGGGAAAATTGGACAGCTACCTTCAAAAAAATGAAACTAGACCACCAACTTATACCATTCACAAAAATAAACGCAAAATGGATAAAAGAATTAAACGTAAGTCGTGAAACCATAAGTATCTTAGAAGAAAACATAGGCAGTAAGCTCTCCAATATTTCTCGCAGCAATATTATTTGCTGATTTATCTCCATGAGCAAGTGAAATAAAGAACAGGATTAACAAATGGTACTATATCAATGTAAAAAGCTTTTGTACAGGTAACGACAATATGAACAAAATAAAAAGATAAACCACACAATGGGAGAACATATTCAACAATACGTCTGATAAGGGGTTAATAATCACAATTTATAAAAACCTTGTAAAACTCAACACCAGGAAGATAAACAATCCAATCAAAAATGGGCAAAAGAAAGAATAGACACTTCTCCGAAGAGGACATACAGATAGCCAATAGGCATATGAAAAACTGTTCAAAATCACTAATCATTAGAGAAATGCAAATTAAAACCACACTGAGATATCACCTCACACCAGTCAGAATGGTGCTCATTAACAAAGAACACATAAGTGCTGGCTAGGATGTGGAGAAAAGGGAACCCTCCTGCACTGCTGGTGGTAATGCAGACTTGTTCAGCCACTGTGAAAAACAGTATGGAGATTCCTCAAAAAATAAAAAATGGGCCCTGGCCGGTTGGCTCAGCAGTAGAGCGTCGGCCTAGCGTGCAGAGGACCCGGGTTCGATTCCCGGCCAGGGCACACAGGAGAAGCGCCCATTTGCTTCTCCACCCCTCCGCCGCGCTTTCCTCTCTGTCTCTCTCTTCCCCTCCCGCAGCCAAGGCTCCATTGGAGCAAAGATGGCCCGGGCGCTGAGGATGGCTCTGTGGCCTCTGCCTCAGGCGCTAGAGTGGCTCTGGTCGCAACATGGCGACCCCCAGGATGGGAAGAGCATCGCCCCCTGGTGGGCAGAGCGTCGCCCCTGGTGGGCGTGCCGGGTGGATCCCGGTCGGGCGCATGCGGGAGTCTGTCTGACTGTCTCTCCCTGTTTCCAGCTTCAGAAAAATGAAAAAAAAAAAAAAGAAAAAAAAAAAAATTAAAAATGGAACTGCCTTTTGACCCAGCCATCCCACTTTTAGGAATATACCCTAAGAACACCAAATCACTGATTCAAAAGAAGAAATGCACCCCCATGTTTATGGCAGCATTGTTTACAATAGCCAAGATCTGGAAACAGCCCCACTGTCCATCAGTGGACGAGTGGATTAAAAAGCTGTGGTACATAAACACAATGGAATACCATAGGGCCATGAAAAAGAAGGAAATCTCATCTTTTGCGACAACATGAATGGACCTGGAAACTATCATGTTAAGTAAAATAAGTCAGGCAGAGAAAGAAAAATATCATATGACCTCACTCATTTGAGGAATCCAATGAACAATGTGAACTGAGAAATGGAATAGAGACAGAAGCGGGATCCAAGGGTCCAGAGGGAAAGCGGACAGAGGGAAAGGGGATGAGCGGATGGGATTAGAGAAGAGAAAGAGATTGGTGAAATTATATACACATAACAGCATTACAGAGAGCAGGACAGCAAATCCTGGAGGGAAGTTGGGGGAAGGGGGTCAAGGGGGATGTTGAGGGGAACACGGGGGGGGGGGGGAGTATGTATTCAGTGGGACACTTGAATCTATGTAAACACAATAAATTAAAATCAATTAAAAAAAGAAAAAAGATTTGTGCTATAATATTGTGATGTACTATTAAAGGCTACAAAATATAAATATGTTATAAAACAGGAAATATAATAAAACATTAATACTGTTATCTCTGGGTGGAGGGATTATGTGTGATTTTTCTTTCTGTTTTTCTATTTTACAAGTTCTACAATGAGCATTACTCTTATAATTTACACACACACACACACACACGCACACGCACACACACACACGCACCAAAAGACAGCCCTCTCTCTCCAGAAATTCACATGCTGAGATAATATACTATTGTACTCTCAAAGAGTCTCAGGCAAAGGGGCACAAAGAAAGAGATGGTCATGCTGGTATTTTCCTTAATTCTTGATTTTACCAATGAATTTTAATCTCTTGTTACACAAATATTTGTTCAACAAGAGATCATGCAACTATAAATATGTTTTAATCACATCTAAACAGGACTTAAGTATAGCATAATTTTTCTTGAAAATCCCATACTAAATGATAACATTTCCTGTGCCAGATACTCACAACAGAGTACTAATGTAATCCTAAAGGAACCTAAGGAAGAATGTGCAATGGACATGCCAAGATTTTATCTGATTCCCCTTTCAGGGCATTGAAGTGACTATAAAAAGTGTCCAATTTTCACTGTCCTAAATATGGAACAATCTAAAGTTACAATCACAAAACTTTTTTCTCTAAAGCACTATTTAGAATCTCGACTGAAACCTCTTGATAGATTGACAATTACAGAATTCATTTTTATTTTTATCTACACATCTCTCTTACCCTTTTATCCCCAAGTCCCTGATGTCCCCATGGAGTCCAGACTCCTTTTTCAGGGTATCTGAATGGAAAAAGTCCTCTTATACTTCAATAACTCACTTATCTCAAAGTAAATCCAACTTTCTATTCTTTTTTTTTTTTTGACAGAGACAGAGTCAGAGAGAGGGACTAGGGACTGATAGGTAGGGAGAGAGATAAGCATCAATTCTTCACTGCAACACCTTAGTTGTTCATTAATTGCTTTCTCATATGTGCCTTGATTGGGGGCTCCGGCAGACTGAGTGACCCCTTACTCAAGCCAGTGATCTTGGGCTCAACCAGCAACCATGGGGTCATGTCTATGATCGTACACTCAAGCTGGTGATCCCACCTTTGAGTCCGTGATCAAGCCAGCGACCTCGGAGTTTCGAACCTGAGTCATCCACGTCCCAGTCCGACGTTCTATCCACTGTGCCACCACCTGGTCAGGCCAACTTTCTATTCTTATTTGATCTGTTATAAGTAATAGCATTATCCATTTGACCATTATCTTCACCCTTAGTGAGGATGGATTTATTTGAGAAAGCACTGAGTATATCATTTTGAAAAATGTATCATCCATCCCCTACTCCCCCCAGCCCTCCCCACACAAATGAAAATAAATGAAACAGTGTGTTTTATGGTAAACAGAAGATTCACTTAACTCCAAAATTCCTCAATATTCCTAAACTGAAATTTAAGAATTAGCATTCGAAACCTGACACTTCCACATCTGTGACAGGCCTTTTGGAAACTGGTCTTTACAAGCACATAAATACATTGTAACCTTCCAGCAGGTGGTCCTCATACCTTGAAAAGGGGTCTAAAAAACAGTAACCCAGCTCTGGTTCAAGGTAGCCCTAAATTTTTTTGCTTTATTTTAATTTAGTGATACTGCTTAGGTACGAGTCCTAATTTTCAAGCAGGTCTATGTTGCCCATTGCCACCCAGTAGATATGAGGGTGAGGTCGCAGGTATAATGCAAAAAGAATAGGTTTTAGAGTTCAGAGACCTGAGTTTGAGTTCTGACTTAATAATAACTATATCACATAAAGCAGGTTGGTTGTTTAACCCCTCTGGGCCTCATGGAAGAATAAAAACATCTACTGCCAAACATACACAGTTTCTATAAGAAATAAATGTATGATAACTATATAACACAATGCTTAGAATATATTAAGTACTTGACAAATTATAGTTATTGCTCTTATTATAACCACTATATGCAAAAATGTTATGAGGACATAATACCATATATGTATAATGCCTGGCATATTTTAAATTCTTAATAACAACTGTTTTTGTTGTTGTACATAGATGAAAAGGGCTAACCACTCCAGGCAGTAAAAGATACTGTCACAGAGAAATACCCTCCAATGGGGAATGCCAAGGCATTTCCTCACCTAAGTGCCTAAAACACTCCTTCAGTACATTCTATAGTAACATCAAAGCTACATGAAAGTTATTTCCCTTTCTAATCTGGTTTCCTTTTCTCTCTGACATCAAGTACTACCATGTACTTGGTCTGACAGAGGTATCTGAAACCAAGTGAGATCTATAATAAATAAGTTTATATCCCTTCAACTATGTTAGCCTATATGTTCTTTTTAAGGTATGAATGTTTAATCTTTTGTGTAATGCATTCCATATGAGAAGATTGTATACATATCTTATAAATCAATAAGACTGAATATACAAAGCTGAAATATGAAAAATAAAACAGATAAAAATCAAAATAGCAAGTTGACAAAGTTAAACCTAAATTACCTGGAATTCTCAGGGGTGTTCTGATTCATTGAGGGATAATCAGAAAATCTTTTCTTGTTTCGTGCTTCATCCTGAAAAACCTTCTCTACCTTCACAGTATCAAAACTAAATTTGTCTTTGCCTTTGGGAATTTTTTTTAGTGCCTTGGGCTTTCAATAAATAAACTCCTAAAAAAATGTTTATTTCCTTATTTATCCTTTTTTCTCCTCGAAGTAAAATGAACAAAAATCATTTTTTTCCTTATTTAAATCCTGGCTTAAAAAAAAAGTATTGTATTACTTTTCAGAATTCTGTTTCTAGTCCTCTTTTCCTTTTCTACTCTGCAGTCTCTCTTGATATCTTACTCATGTGTCTGAGTTATAGCTAGTCCTTTTATGGAGAATCCAAAATCTCAATCTCTAGCCCTAATCTTGCTCCTGAACTCTGACATCAATTGCCAACTATGCATGTATACATATACATGGAAATCCCACTGTGTACTTCAAAATTCACAGATCCAAAGTTGAACATCACTTGTCCACGTCTATGTGTCTTAGTGTGTCCACTACTCCTGCAATTATACCAGTATTTCCCATTCACCAAAGCAGGCTCAAAACTGTACAATCAATCAGTGTTTAGTCACTGAACATGTGCTATACTCTTCCTTTAAAATATCACTCATAATTGGCATATGTTGTGGCTTTCACTTTGATAATTAAAATAAACCCTTTACTTTAAAATAAACATATTTATACATATGCTCTGTTCTCTGCCTGGAACAATCTTCTCTATCCTCTTTGCCTGATTAATGCTTATTTGCTTTTCAGAAATGACAAATTTTCCACAAACAACAGGTGCTGGCAAGGATGTGGGAAAAGAGAACCCTCCTTCACTGTCTGTGGGAGTGCAGACTGGCATAGCCACTATGGAAAACAGTATGAAGGGTCACCTCAAAATTATAAATTTAACTGCCTTCTGACTCAGAGGTTCCACATTGAGAGTATATCAGAAGAAACCCAAAACACTAATTCTTAGAAATACATACAATCCTATGTTCATTGCAGCATTATTTACAATAGCCGAGCTATAACAGCAACCCAGGTATCCATCAACAGACAAGTAGATATAAAAATTGGGATAATATATAGAATGAAATATTACTTGGCCATAAAAAGAATGAAATCTTACCACTTGTGATAGCATGGAGGGACCTAAAGGGTATTAATCTAAGTAAAGACAAATACCGTATGATTTCACTTCTTTGTGGAATCTAAAGAACAAAATTAATGAGCAAAAAAAATTGAAATAGACTCACAGACTTAGAGAATAGAATAATGGTTGCCAGAGAAGTGGGAGGTTGGGGGACTGGGTAATAAAGGTGAAGGGATTAAGAAGTACAAATTGGTAGTTATGAAATGGACAGGCATCTACTGTACAGCATAGAGAATATAGTCAATAATATGGTAATAACTATGCATGGTGCTAGTTGGGTACTGAAAATATCAGTGGAACGCTATCTATCAACTATGATGTAGATCTGAAACTAATACAAAATAATATTGAATATAAACTGTAAAATTTTTTTAAATAATTATTTTAAAGGACTATTGTATTACTACTTCTAAGGCACCTTCCCTGAAACTCCTAGTCAGAAATGGGTATATCTCTTCTGTGTTTTTTCCATACTGTATTTTTCTTAATATGCCATTAACAGCATAAAATTATGACAGTTTAATTATCTATCTTCCCCAATAGATTGTAATGTCCTAGTGTGCAGGGGCTATGTCTGCCATCCCTACATTACCACTGTCTTATACAAGTCAGATACATAGTACCTATTTAACAAATGCTGGCTGAATTAATGAGTGATCATCTATCTCCTATCTCTTCTAATACATCCTATATTGACATCAGATTATCTTCCTAAAATCAAGCCTGACAATGTTAGTTCTCCAATTCTAAAATCCTTTTTTCCTTCATTCTAAAATCTTAAATGACTTCAAAGTTAAAACTCTTAAACAGAACATTTAAAACCATCTACCACAAACGTTAAATCCATTTTTCCTACAAATAGCTTTTTAGAGAGGCAGTGGGTTGAAACTCAAGATAAAACTGCTTAAAAAAAAAGATAAAACTGTTAGAAACTCTAATGTTTTAACCAAAAATGAGGCAGGTGGATAAGATCCGTGTTAAGGACCAGTGAGTTCTACTCTGACAAAAGGAGTATCATGACTGCCATATGCTGTGACCTTCACCTTAAGAATACTCCCTATAAAATCATCATGAATAAGCTCCCAAGGTCTCCACAGAATTCCACCCATTACCCATTACGTCCATTAAGTCTGTGCCCTAGGGCATGAGGCAAACGTATGATAGACAGTACCCAGCAGATAATGATTAAAAATGGAAGTCAAAATTCATTAACGTACATTTAAGTGCCCAACATATTCCAGGCATAGGGAGCCTCAGAGAATTTATGGCCTAACAGGTTTCAAAGAGGAGACAGATTAAACAAATAATCTTAAATTATAATTATGATGAGACTATTAAGAAAAATAAAGAATATGCAATAAAGCAGACCTAACCTAACCTGAAAAGTCAGAGAAGGTGTTCCTAATGAAGAAAGAAGAAACTGAGAACTACACAGCCTCAACCAGCAAGAAAGTGAATTAGCAGGTATTTTCATCACATCATGAACACACTGACTCAAAGAACTCCTTCACTGTTCATCTTTTAGGAGCAAATATCAAATAAAGTTCTTATTTTATTCTAAATTTGCTATGGCAGACTTGTATCACTAGGTAATAGAACACATCTTTTTTTGTTTCCAGATGAATATTTATAAAACCACCTAACACAGAACATGGCACAAAGCAGGCATTCAACAAGTTCTGTTGAATGAGAAAATGAAAGCAATAGTACATGAAATGTGACTTTTACATAACCATGTTGGTTAGATTGACATTTACACCACATTGAACAAGATTAAGAATGTTCAAGGAATTTAATAAGTCTGAAAGATAACTTGAAGCTAATATTTGATTAAGCAAAATAAAGTAATAATTTTTCCCTAACTGGCTATTATTTATTAATTTATTCTTAATCTCATTGCACTCTCAAGCTATCTGGTTTTACACCTAACCAAGACCTTTATAACTTATATTTCTAAAATATACAGTTTAGGCCCTGGCCGGTTGGCTCAATGGTAGATCATCGGTCCTGTGTGTGGAAGTCCAGAGTTCAATTCCCAGCCAGGGCACACAGGAGAAGCACCAATCTGCTTCTCCATTCTTCCCCCTCTCCTTTCTCTCCATCTCTCTCTTCCCCTCCTGCAGCTAACGCTCCACTGGTGCAAAGTTGGCCCGATAGCTGAGGATGGCTCCATGGCCTCTGCCTCAGGTGCTAGAATGGCTCTGGTCGCAACGGTGCAGCACCCCAGAAGGGCAGAGAATCGCCCCCTATTGGACATGCCGGGTAGATCCCAGTCAGGTGCATGTAGGAGTCTGTCTGTCTGCCTCCCTGCTTCTCATTTTGGAAGAAAATAAATAAATAAAATATACAGTTTACATCTTCTTTATTAAAAATAGGCAACCAAGTAACCCTGGAATTCTCTTCCCCCCCCCCCCCCCCCACACACACACAGTGTGCTCCTAGACCACACTGGAAAATCTGCAGGGAGAGATAAGGGCTTTTGCTTTCTGATGGAACTTGTGTAATACTTGTTGGACATTTTACTCTTCAGCATGACTGGAATTATGGCCAGACACCTGAGCCTTGAAACTACAAGAAACTCTACTAGCATTTACAATTTATAGTTAAGGATTTTGATTAATTATTAATTGCTAAATTAGCAGGGCCAATAATTAAACATATTTCACATCACTTTTCTTCTAGAGAAGGTAAACAGAAACATCAAGGCTCAAATAGATTAATCATTTATAGTTCCTAAAGACCTCACAGGAATTTTAATCATAGTGACAAGAAAAGCTACTAAATGATCTGACCAAAATACAATCCAGGAAATGTCTACTGTGTTGTTTTCATTAAGCAGAAAATCTACTTCCTTACTGATCTGCTAAGAAATCTTTACATGCATTATAAGAAAACATAGAAGGGGGTGAGTTTCCACAACGAAATAAATTACCATATTATTTGCTCCATAAGACGCACCTGACCATGAGACGCACCTACGGTTTTAAGGAGGAAAATAAGAAAAAAAATATTCTAAACCAAATGGTGTGTTAAAATATTTAATAAAAATATACCACAATATTTCAACAGTGTAAACTCAACAGCAGTATTAACAACCATTAGCACTGTTATTAACAAATGAGAAGAGACTTTAATGTGCAAATACTCTTCTAGTTGTACGGGAACCCCAGGAACTCATCATCACTAGAGTCAGAATTTAAGAAGCTCAGTTGCTCACAATCACTGGTATCACTTTCTCCGCTATTTTCATATATGATACCATCTTCAGTGCCATCTAAGGTACCGTAATGCCACATTTTTTGAATGACCGTACCACGGTTTCATTTTTCATTGACTGCCCTGATGTTTTCACCCATTCACAAACTTGAGTGATAGTGGGTCTCTTCATTCGTCCAGCTGGTGTCAGATCATGATTACCAGCAGCCGTCCATTTGTTCCACTCTTCTCGCTTAAAGACTCTAAACCGTTTGTTGATGGAAATGTAAAAAGGTTGCAACTGGCTGGTAAGACCCGCCAGAATTACAGCTAGATGAGTCTTCACTTCTTTAAAGTTTTTTTGTGGTTTGGCTAATATGTGCTCTAAACTGGTCAAGCACTAATAGGGCAGCAAGTGAAAAGAGTGTGTCTTATGGAGTGAAAAATATGGTATTTCTTTTCTATTAACGCATTGAGTACTGAGTTTTTTGTTAACCCTTTGAGTGAGGACGTACATGAACATTCATACTACTCAAAAGGTTAAGCATCTCCTAGATTTAATAAAAAATTCTAAATGTTTCCACTAAGAGTGTTAACTTTAATTTTTTTTAAAAAAAGCTTCACTGTGACATGTGGCTTTCATGTAAGTATGTTAAACCATGATTAAGGAAAAACTAGAAATCACTATAGTAATGAAAACTAATTCACAATAGTGTAAGCTTCAACAATTTTGTGTTTAGCAGACACATACACAAAAATTACATTAAAGTAAGCTTTCCATGCTAAGCAAAATAAGTCAGATATAAAAAGTCAAGAACCATATGATTTTACTCATACCGGGATATAAAACTTAAAGCAACAAATGAATAAACAAGACAAACAAAGAAAAGAAATCCTCATAGGGGGAGACAACAGTATGATGGTTACCAGAGGGATGGTAGTGGGTGGTACTAAGGGTAAAGGGAGACAAATACATGGTGACTGAAGATCTGGCTTTGGTTGGTGGGCATACAATGCGCTATACAGATCATGAATCAGAGAAGTGTACACTTGAAACCTATATAATTTATTTTTATTTATTGATTTAGTGAGAGAAGAAGGGACAAAAAGAGAAAGATCTATTTCTATATGTGCCCTGACTGGGGATCGAACCAGCAATCTCTGTACTTTGGGATGATGCTAACCAACCAAGCCATCCTGCCAGGGCAAAACCTATATAATTTTATTAACCAATGTCACCCCAATACAACATTTAACTTAAAAAAAATAAAACTTTCTTTGAGTGATCTTGGAGTTTTAAAATTTAATGTCTTTCTCAGGCAGCTTGAAAAATACATATAAAATGTTAAATCTCACTAGACTCTCCTCTTCGAAATGTAAATTCTGCAACATAAATGCTAGTCACATTCTTTAATACACCTAAACAAACAAATACCTGCTATGGGGAAAGCTCCTTTTAAGTAAAATTCACAAGGAAAAAGTCAGTATCTTTGACTACAAAGTTATCTTATATAGAAAACATATCCTAAAGTCACAGGATTAACAGCAAATTTGGAAAACATCACCAAATTGTCAGACATTAAGGGGCCAATTTGCTTAATTTATAGAGCTTATAAAAATCATTTTTAAAAAAAGAAAAACATGCCTGACCAGGTGGTGGTGCAGTGGATAAAGCATTGGACTGGGACCTGGAGAACCCAGGTTAGAAGATCTGAGGTCACCAGCTTGAATGTGGGCTCACCAGCTTGAGTGCGGGGTCGCTGGCTTGAGCATGGGATCATAAACAGGACCCCACGGTCACTGGCTTGAGCCCAAGGTTGCTGGCTTGAGAAAGGGTCACTGGCTCTGCTACAGCCCCGCCCTCCATCCCCCCCCTCAAGGCACATATGAGAAAGCAATCAATGTTCAACTAAGATGCTGCAACAAAGAATTGATGTTTCTCATCTCTCTCCCTTCCTGCCTGTCTGTCCCTACCAGTCCTTCTCTATGCCTGTCTCGCTAAAAAAAGAGAGAGAGAAAATCAAGATGATATTAAGTGACAAAGATAAAAATGATAGCATCTGTTGCTATTTTCAAAAGATATATATGTGCTGGCTTATGCATAAAAAACATTGGTACAGCCTGACCAGGCGGTGGCGCAGTGGATAGAGTGTCGGACTGGGATGCGGAAGATCCAGGTTCGAGATCCTGGAGTCACCAGCTTGAGCGCGGGCTCCTCTGGTTTGAGCAAAGCTCACCAGCTTGGACCCAAGGTCGCTGGCTCAGGCAAGGGGGTACTCAGTCTGCTGAAGGCCCACGGTCAAGCACATATGAAAAAACAATCAATGAATAACTAAGGTGTTGCAACGCGCAACGAAAAACTAATGATTGGTGCTTCTCATCTCTCCGTTCCTGTCTGTCTGTCCCTGTCTGTCCCTCTCTCTGACTCTGTCTCTGTAAAAAATAAACACAAAAAAACATTGGTACAGTCATAGGAAGTCATTTATAGCAGTTACTTTTGTGCAGAAGGACCAGGTTAAGGAAGAGAGACTTCAAATATTTCACTTTAAATCTTTCTGCATTTTGAAAAATTTTTATTATGCATATATTTCTATTTTTTCCCTTTTAAAAAAAATTATTGATTTTAGGGAGAGAAGAAAGCAGAGATAGACAGAAATATCAATCTGTTCCTATATGTGCCCTGACCAGGGATCAAACTAGCAACCTCCGCATATCAGGACAACGCTCTAACCAGCCAAGCTATTCAGCCAGGGCTTCTTTAATATTTATAAAATGTCAATAGAAGTTACCCAGAGGAACAAATTAGGAGTAATTTTGATTTGTTATCTTATACTGTTCTGCATTTTTTAAGATTAATTTTTATAAAAATTTAAGATATTATTTTTCAAACTGCAAAATCCATTAGTGGACTATAAAATCAGTTCAGTGAGTTGCAACTAGCTTTTCCTAGTCCCCCAAGAAATGAAATCACCTGTACCAGACTAAAACAGAAAATAATTGAAAACACCATTGCACAAGTTATAAGCAAGAGAGAGGGCCAGAGCTAGAGAAGACCACAGTCAAAAAGTTCAAAAACCATTATTCCAGGATATTATGTTAAACGTATTTTGAATCAAGTACTCAGAAAAAATCTTAATGGCCTTATTATAATATCCATTTCAAAAGCAAAAATCATTTCATATTAAAATTAGTTTTTATTTGTCAATTCTTAGTTTGACCAACTTGACAAGGTAATGAAGAAAAAATATAATTTCTGAAAACTCAAAAGAGAAAACTCTAAAAAGATATACTAAGATGATACTCATACAATATACACTAAGACTTGAATGGATTCTATAAAATGACTCAGCATACATGTATTTGAAATAACACATTTTAAGTTATACACGTTAATCATCTCTAAAATTGACAAGATTGAAATTAAAGTTTAGTTAAAATTGTTTATCTATAAAGGGAACAACAAAAAAGTTATTATTTTTTTAAATTAAGCCATCTGAGAATTTCAGAATACCAACAGAGGCCCTGGCTGGTTGGCTCATTGGTAGAGTGCCAACTGGGCATGTGGAAATCCCAGGTTCAATTCCTGGTCAGGGCACACAGGAGAAGTGAGAATCTGCTTCTCCTCTCCGCTCCCTCACCCCTCACCCCTCACCCCTCACCCCCTTCTCTCTCTCTCCCTCTCTCCTCCTGAAGCCATGGCTCGACTGATTCGAGTGCGTAGGCCCCAGGAGCTGAGGATGGCTCCCTAGAGCCTCTGCTCCAGGCACTAAAAATAGCTCAGTTGTGAGCAGGGCCCCAGATGGGCAGAGCATCAGCTTCAGACAGGGGTCACCACATAGATCACAGTCAGGGTGCATGTGAGTCTGTCTCTCTATTTCCCCTCCTCTCACGTAAATAAAAAAAAAAAAAAAGAATATCAATAGAAGAAGTCCACATAGCTCAAATACATGTACAACAACAGATAATCATGAGGGCACATAATTTTTGTCAGCATGTGTGTGTGTGCGTGTGTGTGTGTGTCAAACGATGCACTTGTTCCGATTACAAACACACTCTATTGCCCAATCACTTGTTTGATTAGAAAGGTAACAACAAAATGACTAGCCAGGATTAAGAACAGAGTTGTAACTAAATTAAGTAAAATTAAAGGACTACAGCAGAATGAAATTGACTTCATTTTCACCAACGTGACAACCAAACCATGTTTTTATATAATCTTATCATCTGTAGAAAGCTTGTCTGTTTTATTAACTAACTTCAATTTCATGTATCTTTTCTACTTACATTACTTTTCTCTCCCTTTTAGCCACCTCCTCCATCCTCAACTACCTCTTACCTGCTCTTGACTTCCTTTATTCCTTTCCATTAAGGGCTTTACTATTAGTGAACCTCCATTCTTCCAAATCCCGAGAGAATTTATATACACCATCATTTGAAATTTAACAAATGATTTCTTGTATTGTTTATCTTTTCTATATATATCATAATGTTTTCACATATAGATACATTACTTTTTTTATCCATAAAGGGAGAATTTTTTTTATTTATTTTTTTTTTTTTAATTTTTTTTAATTTTTTACAGAGACAGAGAGTGAGTCAGAGAGAGGGACAGACAGGGACAGGCAGACAGTAACGGAGAGAGATGAGAAGCATCAATCATTAGTTTTTCATTGCACGTTGCAACACCTTAGTTGTTCATTGATTGCTTTCTCATATGTGCCTTGACCATGGGCCTCCAGCAGACTGAGCAACCCCTTGCTGGAGCCAGCGACCTTGGATTCAAGCTGGTGGGCTCTTGCTCAAACCAGATGAGCCCGCGCTCAAGCTGGCGACCTCGGGGTCTTGAACCTGGGTCCTCTGCATCCCAGTCTGACGCTCCATCCACTGCACCACTGCCTGGTCAGGTGGAGAATTTTTTTTATTGATTGATTTTTAGAGAGGGGGGGATGGGAGGGAGAGACAGAGCATTCATCTGTTGTTCCACTTAGTTCTGCATTCATTGATTGTTTCCTGTATATGCAATGACCAGGGATCAAACCTGCAACCTTGGCATCTTGGGACGACACTCTAACTGACCAAGCTAACCAGCCATATATACTTATATTAACTATTTGATTAAATGAATGGTCATTCCATATTAGGAAGACGGTCAATATCACCAAATCCTTTCAGTTACATCTTTTTATTCTTTTTTTTTTTTTTTTTTTAAGAAACAGAGAGAGAGTCAGAGAGAGGGATAGACAGGGACAGACAGACAGGAATGAAGAGAGATGAGAAGCATCAATCATCAGTTTTTTGTTGCGATACCTTAGTTGTTCATTGATTGCTTTTTCATATGTGCCTTGACCGTGGGCCTTCAGCAGACTGAGTAACCCCTTCCTCAAGCCAGCGACCTTGGGTCCAAGCTGGTGAGCTTTGCTCAAACCAGATGAGCCCACGCTCAAGCTGGCAGCCTCTAGTTCTTGAACCTGAGTCCTCCGCATCCCAGTTCGACACTCTATCCACTGCGCCACTGCCTGGTCAGGCTCAGTTACATTTTTAACTTCTCATATAACCTAGAAGTCAAAAGTTTTTCAGAACATGGGTTCCTTGACTAAATAAATTCTGGTAATCTACATATGCCCCAGGAGTATGGGACCACAGACCTAGGCTGACTCTGGAAGCAATGAGTCTAAAAAGTCTGAAAAAGAAGTGGAGGGATAGTAACTGACATGGGTAATGGCAATAAGAATAGAAAGAAGGAGGTGAGTAAAAAGAGGGCAGGACAGAATCAATAGGATTCAGTCACTGATAGGCTAAGGCCCAATGATCCAGGATGGGTATAAGCAACTCAATAGTGGTACAAATTAGAGACAAGAAAAAGTATTACAGCTTTGAGGATATTGTTTTTAAAAAAAATCAAGAAGGGTTTCCTTCCTCTCAGAAAGGAGAACAGATGATAATTTCAAGTGTTGAGAGAATTTATTGGATTTTCGGCCTCTACTGAACATATTTAGGAAGCTTAGAAAGAATAGTTTTCTCTACTGAAATTATAAATTCCATGAGTATAGACATCACATCTGTCTTGTTCATTGTTATTTATTGCAGAGAACAAGGCCAGTCATGTGGTGGGCACTCATTAAATACTTTTTGAACTAAACTGGAAGTGGAAATAAAGCCACACTGCAACAAAAACTAGGTTGTCCTTGATAGTTAATGGTAAGAAGCCACCTGACTATGAATGGAAGGGCACTAAGGGCTCTCAGAGAGGCAGTTTCATATTGTTTTGCTTTGTATAGTAGGAGAGATATCAACACTTTTTTTTTTTAGCGAGAGAGAGAGAGAGAGACAGACAGGAAGGGAGAGAGATGAAAAGCATCAACTCATTGTTGCAGCACCTTAGTTGTGCACTGACTGCTTTCTCATATGTGCCTTGACCGAGGGGCTCCAGCTAAACCAGTGACCCCTTGCTCAAGCCAGCAACCTTGGGCTCAGGACAGAGACCATGGGGTCATGTCTACAATCCCATGCTCAAGCTAGATGAGCCCATGGTCAAGCCGGTGAGCCACATCTCAAGCCAGATGAGCCTGCGCTCAAGCCGGTGACCTTGGGATTTTCAACCTGGGTCCTCAGCATCCCTGGCCGAAGCTCTATCCACTGCTCTACCACCTGGTGAAGAAAGACTTCAACATTTTAAAAATATGAATAGCAAAGAATACATGAGGAAGAGAAAGTAAAGAGCTGCTCAGATTTCATGTGACTGTTTCCAGAATTATTTGCTAACGTTAGCCCAAAGAAATACCTAATTGGTTAGAGATTTGAAATTATTAAAAAAAGAAGAAAAAAAAATATGCCTGACCAGGCTTGAGCATAAGCTCACCAGCTTGAGCACGGGATTGCTGGCTTGAGCATGAGATCATAGACATGACCCCATGGTCACAGGCTTGAGCCCAAAGGTCATTGGTTTGAAGCCCAAGGTTGCTGGCTTGAGTCCACCGTTGCTGGTATGAGCAAGGGGTCACTCACTCTGCTGTAGCCTCCAGTTAAGGCACATATGAGAAAGCAATCAATGAACTAAGCTGCCGCAATGAAGAATTGATGCTTCTTATCTCTCTCCCTTTCTGTCTGTCTGTCCCTATCTGTCCCTCTCTCTGACTCTCTGTCTCTGTCAAAATAAATAAATAAATCAAGCAACATCGGGTCATGATACAGAACAAAAAGGCCTCCTTATAAAAGAGTATGGGTAAATCAGCCACTAAACCACTGTCTTTTTTACTCAGCTTCCTTCCTTCCTTTACTTCTAACTCACAAATTCTTTCAAGATGCCCCTATAGTAGTGGCAACAAGACCTTGTGAAAGTTACAGATTGAACCATAATCTCACATAAAATTCAGTGCTTCAAAACATCTCAATTCTAAATCTATGGGATCTATTACACTGGGGAACTTTTATTTTTTTCCATTTTCTGTTGCATGAGGTTTTAGAACTGTTTCTATATATTTTTGTAATCGCTGATTCCAAACCTGAAATCTGTTTTTAGGCGCATGCTCTAGTTTTTATGCAATTTTCATTTCTTTTTGTAACAGTTAATGGCATGCATTGGTTTTTAAATTGGAGTTAAAGTGCAATGACTCTTGGATTAAACATAACCACAAGGCACTTAATGTTTTACAAACACCACTTTTACATACTTGTAGTTGTTTTTAAATGTAAAAAAATTATTATCTGATAAAAAACACCTTCTTATTTTGTTTTAAGATTGAACCCTGGCTTCTTCAGGTAGGTGTAAATGTAAGAATGAATAGTCCTGACACCTTCTGTTATATATGTGGCTGTTACACACTTCTACGTCAAAGGTGCAATATTTCATCATTTGTGACACGTGCATATATTGCCTATTTTCCAGTTCCCCTTGGCGATCAAGATAAGAATTGGGCTCCTCATATTGTTTCTCATAATTGTGAGGAAATGCTTTGTGACTGGACAAAAGGAAAATACAAAGGAATGCCTTTTGGTATTCCCATGGTTTGGCGTGAACTTAAGGACCACAGCAGTGACTGTTATTTCTGTGTGATCCATACAAAGGGCATTGGCAAGAAAAAATGGCATATGATCTCATATCCTAATATTCCTTCAGCAATGCGACCTATCCCACACTCTGAGACACTCCTGCTTCCAGTTTTCAATGGTTTTATTTCTTCTAAGGACGAAGAAAGTGAACATGGTGATCAAGTGTATTTTGATAAGATGCATAAGGAAATAAATGGTTGTAGAATCTGAAGGGTCTTCTTCTGATGTCAAGCAGTCATTAACCCCTCAGCACTTTAGCCAACCCGAATTGAATGACTTAATAAGAGATTTGGGCCTATCAAAGAAAGCAGCTGAGTTATTAGCCACCAGGCTTCAAGAAAAGAATGTACTTCACTGGTCACATAAAGTATCCCATTTCAGGAAGCATGAACAAATTTTTGTGGACATTTTTTCCGAAGACGAACACTTTGTTTACTGTCATGATATCAGTAGTCTTCTCAGCCAGCTAGGTGTTACCACTTACAGTCCAACAGAATGGCAGCTATTTCTTGACAGCTCTAAATGGAGTCTGAAATGTGTTCTCCTACACAACAGTAATGTTTATGCAGCAGTTCCAATTGGTTATTCAACTCATCATTTTATAATGACATAAAATTTTTCCTCAACTTTCTGAAGTATGAGGAGCATAACTGGATCATTTGTGTGGATCTTAAAATGATAAATGTTCTGCTAGGACAACAGAGAGTTTTCATGAAGTATCCTTGCTTTCTGTGTTTGTGGGACAACAGAGCTCGGGAGAAACACTGGACACAAAAGGAGTGGCCAAAATGTGAAGCTCTGGAAGTAGGGATGCAAATATTGTGAATGAACCTGTAGTTAATAGAGACAGGATCATTTTTCCCCCACTTCACATCAAACTTGGCTTAGTGAAGCAGTTTTTTCAGGCTTTGAATAGAGAAAGTGAATGCTTTTAACATATTATTTCTGCTTTTCCTGCCTTGTCTTTCGAGCAGATAAAAGCAGGTATATTCAATGGACCTCAAATTCGAATCCTCATACGTGATGAAGAATTTGCCAGGAAGATGAATAAGGAGGAGAAAGCAGCATGGCAGTCTTTTGTGGCAGTTACAAAGAACTTCCTTGGCAACAAAAAAGCAGAAAACTATGAAATTCTGGTTCAAAGGATGCGGTTGGCTTTCTGCGACACTGGATGTAACATGAGCATTAAGATTCACTTCCTGAACAGTCACCTTGATAAGTTTCCCAAAAATCTTGGAGCTATTAGTGATGAGCAGACTACTGCTGAAGCATCAAACGAGATTGTCCTCAACAAGTACACAAATGCAAGAGCTACAAACGCAAATTTTTGCCTGAATAGAATTTAAATAAGTTTTGCACAAATTTTATGATTAAAATGTGTTTTAATATGTTCTATTTCGAAATTGTAGACAAATTCTGATATAGTCATATCTCTTAGTGTATTAGTGTATTTATTGCATTATATAAATTATTATATTTTTACAAAGATGATGCCCAAGAAGACATTCTACTTCATTATGTTAAACTAAATGTTGAAAATTTTACAATAAGATGAAAACCTAAAATCTTGAATTGCAAAAAAATTGTAGCTTACAAAGAAAAACTAATGTTAGATTTGAGATCAGCCTGCTCAAATTAGGTAAGAACAAGTGTTTTTGTGGATGCAACAAAAATTTTGTTCCCCAGTGTTAAATGTGATCACTTTTTAAAAGATCTACTCAAACATAAAATAGTGGTACTGTTATAGTAGTTTCTTTTATCCTAAAAAGACTTCTGAAAGTATCAACACTGAAGCTCTTGGACCTGATTCTGCAGTTTTCTCACTGGCTGGCCTCTTGCTTGTATCCTATCTCAAGCCACAGCAAACCACCTCTAGATTGTCCAGTGACCATGCTACCTCATACCACAGCTGCTTCGCTGCCAGAAAGGCCAATGGACTGCCCCAAAGTGCAAATACTCAGACACTCACCTTTAGGATTCCGCTCAAGCATCCTGTCCTTTATGAAACCTGCCCCTGATAGCCCTACTTCACCTTTCTCTGTCCACTACCTAGCCTTTCTCAAAATACATGAGTCTAAGCAAAGTGAAATATAAAAGACTGTTACAAAAATTTTGGGAATACAAACTTCAAGAATATCCACCAAAGCAATACCCTAACTAAATGTCTACAGCTTTGTCAACAACAATCCTCATCACCATTAGAGCGACTAAATTTGAACCCTAGAAATAAGCAATTAGAAAACAAAACCATTTTCAAATAGAAATAAATGTACTGTTTTTGCCCAGATTAGGAAGGATGCAAGTTAAAACATAAAGGAGTGTATACTGTGTTGTCTTCCCAGATATAAATGTGACTATACCTATAATTCTATAGGAAGTGTTTCAATTATACTACACTATTTCCATTGGTCTTAATTTTAAAGATTTTCTATAACCACAAAAATGTTGTGCAGTTCTAAAGAGGGTTATGCAATACAATTTATATGTTAATGACTTAGGCACACTAAGTTTTAAACATTTTAAAATCATAAATGTAATAGATGTTCAATGAAAGACCAGAATCAGAAAATACAGAAAAATACAAACACTAGATCACTTGTAATTCTACCAATCAAGGACAATCTGCTAATATTTTTATATGTATCCCCTAAACTTTCTTGTAAGCACAAATATCTATGATAACAATAACAATTACCATGACCATAAAAAAGCTACCTTTTTTTTCTTTAAGTGAGAGGAGGGAACACAGTGAGACAGACTCTGGCATGTGCCCTGGTGGGGATCCATCTGACAACCCCATCTGGAGCCAATGCTAGAATCAACTGAGCTATTTTTAGCACCTGAGGCTGACACTCAGACCAACAAGCTATCCCTAGTGCCCAGGGCCAAAGCTTGAACCAATCGAACCACTGGCTGTGGGAGGAGAAGAGGGAGAGAAAGGGGAGAGAAGTAGATGATCACTTCTCCTGTGTGTCATGACTAATCCAGAACATCTATATGCTGGGCCAACACTCCATCCACTGAGCAAACCAGCCAGGGCCAAAGAGCTACCATTTAATATGATTTTATCACAGGATAATATAGGCACTATGATAAGCAATTCAGCCACATTATTTCACTTAATCTTCAAAACAACCCAATGAGATAAATGCTGTTTTTAATCTCTTTCACAGTGGAAAAACTGGGGAGGCTAAGAGGTTAATTTGCACTGTTATACATCTAATAATGGCAGAACTGAGATTAAGATAAATTTTTTGATGCCTGAATTCCAGATACTATCTATTTATCTATCTATCTATCTATCTATCTATCTATCTATCTATCTGGGTGTGTACACACACAAAATATGTTCAAATATTTACACCAAAATATAGAAACATAGTTTTATAACCAGTCATTTCACTTAACATATTGGAAACAACTTATTTTTCAATAAATGTCTATCTACATTAGCAATTTTAATGGCTGCATACTATTCCATTGTATGAGTATGAAACAGATTGCTTTAAACAGCACATTCATGTTACTTCATATTTTGTTTTTAATATCTTAAACCATGCTGTGATGAAGAGCTTTTGTCTAATTAACTCCTTAAGATAAAAATAACCAAAAGAGGAAGGCCTTTTTTAAGGCCTTCCCAGCTATATTTCAAGTGCTCAAACATCCTGTGACTAGAGGATACTCTACTGAATTGTATATATATTTCCCTAATTGCAGCAAGTGCTATTAAACAGCACTTGTCTAGACTGTTCCAGATCATGCAGATCATTGTTGAATTCCTGGAAAGGGCACTGCCTTCCCTTTCAGCCTGAAGCTGGTTGAGACAAGAAGCACCTCTACATTCACTTACTCCTAAAGATCATCCCCCATGGTGACTTCTGTTCTGACCCTATAGCTGCAGCACAAAGCATGTGCACCAGAGTCGGCTCCCTTCCTGCAGCTTCATTCAGGCTAGGAGACAGATTTACCTACTAACATCACTATTCCCATTCTTGTCTCACCTAGCCCCCAGCCTAAACACACTGCTAGGTATACGAGGATGGGAAGGCTTTCTGCTCAATCTCCTTAGCAAGTTTCCATTGAATGATCTAGCAGGCTGATGTGTACCCTCATTCTGCTCTTACCTTTACTGTTCCCTATCAAAGCTCTTCAATATGATGACACTGGGAATGACACCCATGTTTAATTTTCCAAGTGTGATACAAATTTTTCTGCATTCCACCATTTGGGTTGTTTCAATGGAAAATGAGTAAAAGGGTGAAGGTAAATCACTATCATGAACTTATAAGTTAAAGCTTTTAAAATCTATAGATATTAAAAGTTTTAAATAACTTGATATCTTAACTGGTTTGTTTTACCTTTCCATTTAAAATCTGCTTATGAATAAGCAATAAACCTAGAAAAGGTTTGCTTTAGTCAAATGTCAGACTATAATAAGCAAGAAACAGCAGATTGTCACAAACTTTTATGTAAGCAGCAACTAGACTTTGCAGAGGATCCTCATTCATGGAAATGCAATTTCTTTAAGGAAGAAAGGAAAGAAATATTTTCCAGTTTTCTACATAAGAAAATAAGTATCAGCCCACATGTAATGACAGATTCAAAGAACAGAGACTAAAAAACAGGAATTAATTCGTAATCCTAATTCACAATCATGTTAGAAAGCCCTTTCTTTGTGACAGAGACAGAGAAAGAGACAGACAGAGACAGATAAGGACAGACAAGCAGGAAGAGAGAGATGAGAATCACTGATTCTTCGTTGCGGCACCTTAGTTGTTCATTAATTGCTTTCTCATATGTGCCTTAACTGCGGGAGAGGTGTGGGGGCTACAGCAGAGCAAGTGACCCCTTGTTCAAGCCAGCGACCTTGGGCTCAATCCAGTGACCTTGGGCTTCAAACTAGCGACCCTTGAGCTCAAGCCAGCGACCATGGGATCATGTCTATGATTCCATGATCAAGCCAGCAACCCCATGCTCAAGCTGCTGAGCCCGCATTCAAGTTGGCAACCTTGGGGTTTTGTACCTCAGGCTTCAGCATCCCAGGTCAACGCTCTATCCACTGCACCACCACCTGGTTAGGGTTTTGTTCTCTTTTTAAAAACGTTTATTGTATTGATTTTAGAGAGAGAGGAAGGGAGAGAGGGAGAGAGAGAAACAGGAACACGGATCTGCTCCTGTATGTGCCCTGACAGGGGATTGAACCAGCAACCGCTGAGCTTTGGGACGATGGTCTAACCAACTGAGCTATCCAGCCAGGACCTTCTGTCCACTTTTAAATTGAGTCGTCTTTTTGTGAATATTCATTTTAAAATCCATTAGGCAGCCATCTTTTTTCAATTCTTCAGGTCTATGAACTGATTTAATTAATATTTTGGTAGGATATTTCCTATTTTCCTTTAACATTAAATATTTTCTTCATTCTCCTCCAAGTTTACATCTTCCTGTGACTTCTGGGGCACTGAGGACCAGTTTACAAAATCTAACATATGTAATAGTACCTTACTCACTAAGTGAAAAAGTCAACATTATGTTAGTAAGGTTAACAGGGTCAAATTAACTTGGTCATTTAAACAGAACCAACATTTTCTGAACACACCTATATACAAGGCACTGTGTAGGCTTTAAATACTTAATTAATTAAATGTCTAATGAGTCTTTTATGCCTTTACAATGGTGCTATCATTCATTTCATATGTTCCAGTATCTTGGCAAACTTAATTTAAACAATCACCAAATCTCTGAACCTTTAAATGTCATGCAGTTTGCTTTTCACACAATTTTTATATGATGAAGTAATACACCAAAAACAATGGAACATCTTTCTCGTATAAGAATAATTGGGTGTTGAGGGGAACACGGCGGGGGAGGGGAGATATATTCGGTGGGACACTTGAATTTACATAAACACAATAAATTAAAATCAATAAAAATTTTAAAAAGAATAATTTTAAAGTATTCTTGGATTGTAAATATTTTTATTTTAGCATCCTAAAATAGTTGGCACTACTAAATGACATTCTTCATGAACAAAAGCATATTACGTTTATTAAGAAAGCATATATTTTCTCTATGGAAGGAAATGTAACAATGCTAATTGTGTTTTAAATCCATGGGGACCATTAAAAGGAGTTATATAAATAACACTGAACTTCTCTCCTCAGCTTGGGTTAGGCAGATTATGAAAAAACAAAAACAAAACAAGGTAATTAATTCAGATATAAAATGTTTCCTTAATTCCACATCTAACATTTGACTTTTAAGGACTTTTTAAAAATAAAGAATGCTCAAGTATAAGAAAATTATAAATATACTAATATATGTATCATTTTATATGTACTATGCTATTTTTGTACTATATCATTAATACATGTACTATCAAGTTAGAATTAAAAGTACTCTGTATTTTAAAAAAACATGCCATAAAACTTGTACTTCATCTAGTTATTAAAAGTACCTATCATTGAATCACACAAGTTTAAACGTTTTATCAAACTTTAATTTAAAAATCATGACAAAAAAGAATATCTAATGAACAACGTAGAAGTACAGTACACTATAGAGATCTTCAAAGAACTGAAAGAAAGAACTTCTAATTCTATATCGAGCTAAAAATATATTTCAAAACTGAGGGCAAAAGAGACATTTTTGGATACAGACTAAAAAAAAAATCTGTTGTTTAACAAGCCCTTGATGAAAGAAACACTAGAAATATACCTCAATAAGGAGTATATGCAAGAAAGAATCATGTAAGTAAATCTAAATAAGCCTGAGTGTAAAGAAACTAAAAATATACAAAGTTGGGGGCTAGGAATTGAGGAAGACATTGAGTGAATACTACGTAGAACTAATATAATAGAAATAACAGAAGAGAAGAGCTAAATTAAAGAGATGTAAAGCCCTTGTATAGAAGAAGATGAATAAACTGGAGAATTTAAGTCAAATATGTATGTAAAAATGCAAGAGTAATTATTAATAGAAAGATTGTAAGTTATTTCCCAACCAGAAGTTTAGGAAAATAAGAATAAGGAAAACTCAATCAATACTTCAGAAGTCAGAAAAGAAGTATGTGTGTGGGGGGTGGGGGTGGCTGAGGGGATCAAAGCATGAGACATAGAAAACTTGAAAACGAGGTAACAGAAATAACTCTAAATATATGAACACACACAATGTAAGCAGATTAAACTCTCCCAGCTTTAAAAAAATGCTTGTTAGAAAGGTTATTAAATTAAAAAGCAAATTAAAATTAATTTCACAAAAATCAACTTCAATTAGAAGGGTGCTACCGTTTCTCTTGAATAAAGAGCTAGAACCGTAAGCAGAATGTAATATTATATCATGCCAGTGGCTTTAACAATCAGTAGACAAGCGTTCTAAAAATCCTGATTTACCAGGCCTGACCTGTGGTGGCGCAGTGGATAGAGCATCGACCTGGAAATGCTGAGGTCGCCGGTTCGAAACCCTGGGCTTGCCTGGTCAAGGCACATATGAGAGTTGATGCTTCTAGCTCCTCCCCCCTTCTCTGTCTCTGTCTCTCCTCTCTCTGTCTCTCCCTCTCCTCTCTAAAATGAATAAAAATTTAAAAAAAAACCAAAACCCTGATTTACCAAGTTATGTAGCAGCATCTTAACAAGGCAGTGATTCAAGGGAGAAAGTATGACTTTTAATTTAAGACACTGGACAAGACTTCTTTTGTGGTCCTCGGCATAGCCTTTGATGTTAATGTAAAAGCAATGGTTCATAGTGACCTATGGAGCTTCTTCCTTCACCAAAAGGCAAAACCAGATGTGTAACCAGGTACTCCATCAGTTTTAATGCCAAGCCACTTTTCACTATATTCTCCCTCAGTGGTCTTTTCCTTTTCCAAAATGGGTTTACAAAACAAGAATCCTCAATGGCATCAGCATGCTTTTAAAGGACAAAAAAGAGAAACTAGCTTCACTAAGAAATAAGAAACATCAGAATTTCATTTGGTTACAATGTGGAAAAAAAATGGCATAACTTCCAAGTACTTTAAAACCTTGATTTGAGACTACAAGAAAAAAAAAATGACAGTAATTCTGGAAGAATAATGTCATCTGAAAGAGGCCTTCACTGTTCTGCTCCCAGTCATAAAACATCCAGAGTTCAGAGAGCTTCACCTAGACATCTCCAATCATATCATTACTTGTGCTTATAAGATTTTGTAAGATGCCCAACCAGGCAGTGGCACAGTGGATACAGTGATGAACTGGGATGCAGAGAACCCAGGTTCCAAACCCCAAGGTCGCCAGCTTGAGCATGGGTTCATCTGGTTTGAGCAAGGCTCACCAGCTTGAGTCCAAGGTTGCTGGCTTGAGCAAGGGGTCATGCGGTCTGCTGTAGCCCCCCAGTCAAGGCACATATGAGAAAGCAATCAATGAACAACTAAGGAGCCACAATGAATTGATGCTTCTCATCTTTCTCCCTTCCTGTCTGTCTGTCCCTATCTGTCCCTCTCTCCGTGTGTGTGTGCGTGTGTGTGTGTGTGTCTCTCTCTCTCTTTCACACACACACACACACACAAGATTTTGTAAGATAAAGCTTTTGTGCTGGGGCAAGTCAAAATAGAGGGAAGATTCCAGCTTTTTCTTTTTTCTTTTTTTTTTATTTTGTAACACAGAGAGACAGAGACAGAGAGAGGGACAGATAGGGACAGACAGACAGACAGACAGGAAGGGAGAGAAAGGAGAAGCATCAATTCTTTATTGTGGCTCCTTAGTCTCCTTAGTTGTTCACTCATTGCTTTCTCATATGTGCCTTGACCAGGGGGCTACAGCAGAGCAAGTGACCCCTTGCTCAAGCAATAGACCTTGGGCTCAAGCCAGAAACCTTGAGCTCAAGCCAGTGACCACAGGGACATGTCTATGATCCCACGCTCAGGCCAGCAACCCGGGCTCAGGCTGGTGAGCCTGTGCTCAAGCTAGATGAGCCTGGACTCAAGCCAGCGACCTAAGGGTTTTGAACCTGGACCCTCTGTGTCCCAGTCCAATGCTCTATCCATTGCGCCACCACTAGTCAGGCAGTTCCAGCTTTTTCAAATTAAGTCACCTTCTTTCAAAACAACGCACACTGTCCAATGTTTTCTGGCTGGCTGACATAGAAGTTTCTTCAGCTTTGTTGGCTTTCAGGTTACATTAGAAAGAATGTTGCGGCCTGACCTGTGGTGGTGCAGTGGATAAAGCGTCGACCTGAAATGCTGAAGTTGCTGGTTCAAGACCCCAGGCTTGCCTGGTCAAAGCACATATGGGAGTTGATGCTTTCTGCTCCTCCCGCCTTCTCTCTTACTCTCTCTCTCCCCTCTCTAAAATAAATAAATAAAAATTTTAAAAAAGAATCTTGCCAAGCAAGAAAAAGCATGACTTTGTATCCTTGTGTACTCAATTTTGTCCTATATTTTTAAGCGAGAACGAAAGAGAGGGAAAGAGAGTGAGAGAGACAGACAGGGACATATGGACAGAAAGAGAGAGAGATGAGAAGCATCAACTTGTAGTTGCAGCACTTAGTTGTTGATTGATTGCTTTCTCATATGTACCTTGACCAGGGGGGCTTCAGCAGAGCCAGAGACCCGTTGCTCAAGCCAGTGACCTTGGTCTTCAAGCCAGAGAGTGATCATGAGGTCATGCCCATGATCCCATGCTCAAGCTGGCGACCTTGTGTTCAAGCTGGTGAGTCCATGCTTAAGCTGGATAAGCCTACGCTCAAGCCTGATGAGCCCGCACTCAGGTTTCGAACCTGGGTCCTTAGTGTCCCAGAATGACATTCTATCCACTGTGCCACCACCTGGTCAGGCTCTTTTTTTATTGTATTTAAAAATATTTTTCCACTGCTTCTTGCCCTTTGGCTAAGATCAAGTGTAAAAATATTTTTCCATTTAAACTAAATTCTGCATAAATATACATGGTATAGTGAATTTTCTTTGTTTCTTATCAATGGCAAACTTTAATATAGCTCCAATGTAGCAACAATGTAAACCGTACATAATCTAACTAGATATCCTTTATATTTTAATTAATTTTAATGGGGTGACATTGATAAATCAGGGTATATATGTTCAGAGAAAACATCTCCAGGTTATTTTGATATTTGATTATGTTGCATACCCATGACCCTAAGTCAAATTGTCTTCCGTCACCTTCTATCTGGTTTTCTTTGTGCCCCTCCCTTTCTCTCTAAGTAGATATCCTAATGATCCATGACACCCTATACTTGTTTAAAGTAAGGAAGGGTAACAAGCAAACAAAAATCTTAGCAATTTTGACTTTCAGGAGAAAAATGTTTTAAAAAGGCAATTTTCAAAGTACCATTATTTCCCGTGTATAAGACATTCCCATGTATAAAATGTACCTTAATTTGGGGGCCTGAAAATTGAAAAACAAAAAGTATTACATAAAGTTATTGAACTAAAGTTTTATTCATCATAAAATTCATACGACTCCTCACCACTGTCAAAATGCCCATTCACTAGCTTGTCCTTATCTGTATCTGATGACAAATCAGTCTTCAACAATGAATGTAAAAACAAGCACGAAAAAGTAGGAAATGCTAGTAAAAAAATCTACAACTGGCCCTGGCCAGTTGGCTCGGCAGTGGAGCGTCGGCCTGGCGTGCAGGGGACCCAGGTTCAATTCCCGGCCAGGGCACATAGGAGAGGCGCCCATTTGCTTCTCCACCCACCCCCCTTCCTCTCTGTCTCTCTCTTCCCCTCCCGCAGCCAAGGCTCCATTGGAGCAAAGATGGCCTGGGCGCTGGGGATGGCTCCTTGGCCTCTGCCCCAGGCACTAGAGTGGCTCTGGTAGCAGCAGAGCGGCGCCCCGGAGGGGCAGAGCATCGCCCCCTGGTGGGCAGAGCGTCGCCCATGGTGCGCGTGCCGGGTGGATCCCGGTCGGGCACATGCGGGAGTCTGTCTGACTGTCTCTCCCCGTTTCCAGCTTCAGAAAAATACAAAAAAAAAAAAAAAAAATCTACAACCACTGAATAAGACACACCCAGTTTTTATACTCCAAATTTTTCAAAAAAGGGTACATCTTATACATGGGGAAATACGGTAATAGAAAAATATATTGTTTAAAGCCTTTAAAAAAAATATTTTCAACCTTTAGTTCACAATCCTAAACTCCGTTCAGTGGATACTGATAAAGAATTCCTGATCTTTTACTTCTAATGTCATTATTAAATATAGATTTGAAATGAAAATACTGTCAAGTATTGAACCTATTATGACAAAATGTGTTTTCCAAAAATGGCCACAACAGTATCTCTGGTACCACATACTCTTCTTGAACATACCATTCTCCCAGCAAGAGGTGAAATCTGTGGGTGTATATGACTCACTTGTAACCAACAGAATGCAGAAGTAACAATGCATAGCTTGTGAGGCTTTGTCCAAAAGAACAAAACAAAGATCTACCAGGATGATGTCAGAGTAATGGCGGGGTAGGAAGCGATTCCGATAAATCTCCCCCAAAACTCAACAAGATCTTCAACCAGAAACAGAAAAACCTATACTTGGAGCCTCCAGATGCTTCGCAATACACCCAAAGATGCCATTAAGGAAGAGAAAATCGAATATCATGGATACAAAAGAAAGAGAGGTAACACAGCTAGATGACGAAAAATCTATGGAGAAAAAATTTAATATATTGGAAACCTTGGAGCTAAATGACAGAGAATTCAAGATAGAAATCCTAAAAATCCTCCGAGATATACAAGAAAACACAGAAAGACAATTTCGGGAGCTCAGAAAACAACTCAATGAACACAAAGAATATATGTCCAAGGAAATTGAAACTATAAAAACAAATCAAACAGAGATGAAAAACTCAATTCACGAGCTGAAAAACGAAGTAACAAGCTTAGCTAATAGAACAGGTCAGATAGAAGAGAGGATTAGTGAAATAGAAGACAAGCAACTTGAGGCACAGCAGAGAGAAGAAGAAAGAGACTCAAAAATTAAAAAAAATGAGATAGCCCTACAAGAATTATCTGACTCCATCAAAAAGAATAACATAAGAATAATAGGTATATCAGAGGGAGAAGAGAGAGAAAATGGAATGGAGAACATACTCAAACAAATAATAGATGAGAACTTCCCAAGCCTGTGGAAAGAACTAAAGCCTCAAGTTCAACAAGCAAACAGAACTCCGAGTTTTCTTAACCCCAACAAACCTACTCCAAGGCATATCATAGTGAAATTGACACAAACCAACAGCAAAGAAAAAATTCTCAAGGCAGCCAGGGAAAAGAAGAATACAACATATAAAGGAAGGCCCATTAGATTATCATCAGATTTCTCAGCAGAAACTCTACAAGCTAGAAGAGAGTGGACCCCAATATTTAAAATCCTGAAAGAGAGGAACTTTCAGCCACGAATACTATACCCATCAAAGCTATCCTTCAAATATGAAGGAGAAATAAAAACATTCACAGATACAGAAAAGATGAGGGAATTTATCATCAGAAAACCCCCACTCCAGGAATTACTAAAGGGGGTTCTCCAATCAGATACAAAGAACAAAAAAAAACAAAACAAAAAAAAAAACAGAGCCGCCCTGGCCGGTTGGCTCAGCGGTAGAGCGTCGGCCTAGCGTGCGGAGGACCCGGGTTCGATTCCCGGCCAGGGCTCACAGGAGAAGCGCCCATTTGCTTCTCCACCCCTCCGCCGCACTTTCCTCTCTGTCTCTCTCTTCCCCTCCCGCAGCCGAGGCTCCATTGGAGCAAAGATGGCCCGGGCGCTGGGGATGGCTCTGTGGCCTCTGCCTCAGGCGCTAGAGTGGCTCTGGTCGCAACATGGTGACGCCCAGGATGGGCAGAGCATCGCCCCCTGGTGGGCAGAGCATCGCCCCTGGTGGGTGTGCCGGGTGGATCCCGGTCGGGCGCATGCGGGAGTCTGTCTGACTGTCTCTCCCTGTTTTCAGCTTCAGAAAAATGAAAAAAAAAAAAAAAAAAAAAAAACCAAAAAAAAAAAAACAGAGCCACAAGTAAAAGCTCCAAGAAGAACACAATAAAACCAAATTTAAACTGTGACAACAACAAAAAGAAAGAGGGGGAGAAGATGGAGATTAACAGTAGCAAAGGACGATGGAGTGCAAAAGTACTCACAAAATAGTTCACTACAATGAACAGGGTAGGGACCCTTTTCATAACTCAAAGGTAACCACCATTGAAAAAACCACCACAGAAGCACATGAGATAAAAAAGATAGCAACAGAGGAAAGATGTATGGAATACAACCAAATAAAAACAAAAGATAGAGAAACGAAAGAGAAGGATCAAATAAGACACAAAACTAACAGAAAGCAAGATATAAAATGGCAATAGGGAACTCACAAGTATCAATAATTACACTAAATGTAAACGGATTAAACTCACCAATAAAAAGGCACAGAGTAGCAGAATGGATTAAAAAAGAAAATCCAACTGTATGCTGCCTACAGGAAACTCATCTAAGTAACAAGGATAAAAACAAATTCAAAGTGAAAGGCTGGAAAACAATACTCCAAGCAAATAACATCCAAAAAAAAGCAGGTGTAGCAATACTCATATCGGATAATGCTGACTACAAGACAGCAAAAGTACTCAGAGACAAAAATGGCCATTTCATAATGGCTAAGGGGACACTGAATCAAGAAGACATAACAATTCTTAATATATATGCACCAAACTAAGGAGCACCAAAATATATAAGACAGCTACTTATTGATCTTAAAACAAAAACTGACAAAAACACAATCATACTTGGAGACCTCAATACACCGCTGACGGCTCTAGATCGGTCATCCAAACAGAGAATCAACAAAGACATAGTGGCCTTAAACAAAACACTAGAGCACCTGGATATGATAGACATCTACAGGACATTTCATCCCAAAGTGACTGAGTATACATTTTTCTCCAGTGTACATGGATCATTCTCAAGAATTGACCATATGTTGGGCCACAAAAATAACATCAGCAAATTCAGAAAAACTGAAGTTGTACCAAGCATATTTTCTGATCATAAAGCCTTGAAACTAGAATTCAACTGCAAAAAAGAGGAAAAAATCCCACAAAAATGTGGAAACTAAACAACATACTTTTAAAAAATGAATGGGTCAAAGAAGAAATAAGTGCAGAGATCAAAAGATATATACAGACTAATGAAAATGACAATACGACATATCAGAATCTATGGGATGCAGCAAAAGCAGTAATAAGAGGGAAGTTCATATCACTTCAGGCATATATGAACAAACAAGAGAGAGCCCAAGTGAACCACTTAACTTCACACCTTAAGGAACTAGAAAAAGAAGAACAAAGACAACCCAAAACCAGCCGAAGAAAGGAGATAATAAAAATCAGAGCAGAAATAAATGAATTAGAGAACAGAAAAACTATAGAAAAAATTAATAGAACAAGGAGCTGGTTCTTTGAAAAGATCAACAAAATTGACAAACCCTTGGCAAGACTTACCAAGGAAAAAAGAGAAAGAACTCATATAAACAAAATCCAAAATGAAAGAGGAGAAATCACCACGGACACCGTAGATATACAAAGAATTATTGTAGAATACTATGAAAAACTTTATGCCACTAAATTCAACAACCTAGAAGAAATGGATAAATTCCTAGAACAATACAACCTTCCTAGACTGAGTCAAGAAGAAGCAGAAAGCCTAAACAGACCTATCAGTAGAGAAGAAATAGAAAAAACCATTAAAAACCTCCCCAAAAATAAAAGTCCAGGCCCTGACGGCTATACAAGCGAATTTTATCAAACATTCAAAGAAGACTTGGTTCCTATTCTACTCAAAGTCTTCCAAAAAATTGAAGAAGAAGCAATACTTCCAAACACATTTTATGAGGCCAACATAACCCTCATACCAAAACCAGGCAAGGATGGCACAAAAAAAGAAAACTACAGACCAATATCTCTAATGAATACAGATGCTAAAATACTAAACAAAATACTGGCAAACCGAATACAACAACATATTAAAAAAATAATACATCATGATCAAGTGGGATTCATCCCAGAATCTCAAGGATGGTTCAACATACGTAAAACGGTTAACGTAATACACCATATCAACAAAACAAAGAACAAAAACCACATGATCTTATCAATAGACGCAGAAAAGGCTTTCGATAAAATACAACACAATTTTATGTTTAAGACTCTCAACAAAATGGGTATAGAAAGAAAATATCTCAACATGATAAAGGCCATATATGATAAACCATCAGCTAACATCATATTAAATGGCACTAAACTGAAGGCTTTCCCCCTTAAATCAGGAACAAGACAGGGTTGTCCACTCTCTCCACTCTTATTTAATGTGGTACTAGAGGTTCTAGCCAGAGCAATCAGACAAGACAAAGAAATAAAAGGCATCCATATCGGAAAAGAAGAAGTAAAGGTATCACTTTTTGCAGATGATATGATCTTATACATCGAAAACCCCAAAGAATCCACAAAAAGACTACTAGAAACAATAAGCCAATACAGTAAGGTCACAGGATACAAAATTAACATACAGAAGTCAATAGCCTTTCTATATGCCAACAATGAAACAACTGAGAAGGAACTCAAAAGAATAATCCCCTTCACGATTGCAACAAAAAAAATAAAATACTTAGGAATAAACATAACAAAGAATGTAAAGGACTTATATAATGAAAACTATAAACCATTGTTAAGGGAAATCGAAAAAGATATAATGAGATGGAAGAATATACCTTGTTCTTGGCTAGGAAGAATAAATATAATCAAGATGGCTATATTACCCAAAGCAATATACAAATTTAATGCAATTCCCATCAAACTTCCAATGACATTTTTTAAAGAAATAGAGCAAAAAATCATCAGATTTATATGGAACTATAAAAAACCCCGAATAGCCAAAGCAATCCTAAAGAAAAAGAATGAAGCTGGGGGCATTACAATACCTGACTTCAAACTCTATTATAGGGCCACGATAATCAAAACAGCATGGTATTGGCAGAAAAATAGACAATCAGACCAATGGAACAGAATAGAAAGTCCAGAAATAAAACCACATATATATAGTCAAATAATTTTTGATAAAGGGGCCAACAACACACAATGGAGAAAAGAAAGCCTCTTCAATAAATGGTGCTGGGAAAACTGGAAAGCCACATGCAAAAGAATGAAATTGGACTACAGTCTCTCCCCCTGTACAAAAATTAACTCAAAATGGATCAAAGATCTAAACATAAGACCTGAAACAATTAAGTACATAGAAGAAGACACAGGTACTCAACTCATGGACCTGGGTTTTAAAGAGCATTTTATGAATTTGACTCCACAGGCAAGAGAAGTGAAGGCAAAAATTAATGAATGGGACTACATCAGACTAAGAAGTTTTTGCTCAGCAAGAGAAACTGATAACAAAATAAACAGAAAGCCAACTAAATGGGAAATGATATTTTCAAACTACAGCTCAGATAAGGGCCTAATATCCAAAATATACAAAGAACTCATAAAACTCAACAACAAACAAACAAACAATCCAATAAAAAAATGGGAAGAGGATATGAATAGACACTTCTCCCAGGAAGAAATACAAATGGCCAACAGATATATGAAAAGATGCTCATCTTCTTTAGCTATTAGAGAAATGCAAATCAAAACGGCAATGAGATACCACCTCACACCTGTTCGATTAGCTGTTATTAGCAAGACAGGTAATAGCAAATGTTGGAGAGGTTGTGGAGAAAAAGGAACCCTCATACACTGTTGGTGGGAATGTAAAGTAGTACAACCATTATGGAAGAAAGTATGGTGGTTCCTCAAAAAACTGAAAATAGAACTACCTTATGACCCAGCAATCCCTCTACTGGGTATATATCCCAAAAACTCAGAAACATTGATACGTAAAGACACATGCAGCCCCATGTTTATTGCAGCATTGTTCACAGTGGCCAGGACATGGAAACAACCAAAAAGCCCATCAATAGATGACTGGATAAAGAAGATGTGGCACATATACACTATGGAATACTACTCAGCCATAAGAAATGATGACATCGGAACATTTACAGCAAAATGGTGGGATCTTGATAACATGATACGAAGCGAAATAAGTAAATCAGAAAAAACCAGGAACTGTATTATTCCATACGTAGGTGGGACATAATAGTGAAACTAAGAGACATTGATAAGAGTGTGGTGGTTACGGGGGGGAGGGGGGAATGGGAGAGGGAAAGGGGGTGGGGAGGGGCACAAAGAAAACAAGATAGAAGATGACAGAGGACAATCTGACTTTGGGTGGTGGGTATGCAACATAATTGAACGACAAGATAACCTGGACTTGTTATCTTTGAATATATGTATCCTGATTTATTGATGTTACCCCATTAAAAATAAAATTATTATTAAAAAAAAAAAAAAAAAAAAAAAGAACAAAACAAAACAATGCAACTTTCTCCTTGTTCACTTTAACAATTAAGCTTGATCTGACCATGCCAAGGCCACCATATGCACAGAAGTAAGGCCACATGTAGGGACTCTGGTCAATAATCCTGGTCTCTTTGAGCAGTGGCCCCCAACCTTTTTTGGGCCATGGATCGGTTTAATGTCAGAAACTATTTTCACGACCGGCCTTTAGGGTGGGATGGATAATGTATCACGTGACTGAGACAAGCGTCAAGAGTGAGTCTTAGACGGATGTAACAGAGGGAATCTAGTCATTTTTAAAAAATAAAACATCGTTCAGACTTAAATATAAATAAAACAAAAATGATGCAAGTTATTTATTCTTTCTCTGCAGACCAGTACCAAATGGCCCATGGACCGGTACTAGTCCACGGCCCGGGGGTTGGGGACCACTGTCTTTGAGTTCTCCCAGCCCAGGTGCCAGACATGGTGGTGAATAAGCCTTCAAATTATTCCAGCCCTCAGCAGTTGATCCCAAACTTCAAGTCTCCCTGACTGAAACCCCAGCCATCACAGAGCTGAGAAAGCCATCCCCACTTGTGACTTTTGGAGTTCCCAATTCACAGAATCCACGTGTATAATAAAAAAAAGGTGTTTTATGCCACAATGTTTTGGAATAGGTATTAAGCAGCAATACTAACTAGAATAACTATCTCAGGAGGAAAAAATTAATCCCATTTCTAAAATTGCATGGTTTTTTGCCCTAAACGAAGTTAGTCTCCCTATCTAGAAAAGATTGACAAAATTAAGTGTGATAAAATTATACATGGGCTTTCTCTTGTGTGTCTACTACCAAAATTTGTAAATAAATAAATAAAACTTACACCAATCACTCCTGATTTTCACAAATGACATTAAAGATCTTTCATATTCAACTCATATGTAAGTCCCACAGAAATTATATGAACAAAGTCTTGGCCACAGCCTCATATGTTAGCTAAAGTGCTAATATAAATTGTGAATTTCCCCTGCTAACTATTAGAAGAATATTTTCTTCTAATTATTGAAAAAGAATGATTAAAAAAGTCCAATAACACCTAATATAATTTTTATAAGTAATCTATAATTGATGGTAATCATTTATTACACAGGCTAAGAGATTTGGAAACACATTCTAAACAAACTAGTTTTAAAAGGGAGTAATAAAACTAGCTATTATAGTCTACAGTCATACTACCCTGGACCCGCCCGATCTCGTCTGATAAAACTAGCTATTATAAATATAACAAAGTACATGAAATCTTATTAAAGTACTATCACTAACTCAAGGCAATAGACTAGTTCAGAAATAATCTCTAGCATTATTATTCAGAAGGTCCCTTTTATCTATGCTAGTATATGGAAAGAGAAAAAGATAAAGAAAAAGCACATCAACAAAACAAATACATTACAGAAATAAAAACCATTATTAGTATTCTATGAATTATCTTTTAATTATAATACTATAAAATGAAAATTCTCTAAAATAACCAGATGAGGCTGGCCAGTTGGCTCAGTGGTAGAGTATCAGCCCAGCATGTGGATGTCCCGGGTTCAAGTCCCAGTCAGGGCACACAGAAGAAGTGACCATCTGCTTCTCCACCCCTCCCCCTCTCCCTTCTCTCTCTCTCCCACAGCCATGGCTCAGTAGGAGCAAGTTGGCCCCGGAAGCTGAGGATGGCTCCATGGCCTAACCTCAGGTGCTAAAATAACTTGGTTGCCGAGCAACAGAGCAATGGACACAGACGGGCAGAGCATCGCTTGGTAGGGAGCTTGCCAGGTGGGTCCCGGTTTAGGCTCATGCAGGAGTCTTGTCTCTGCCTCCCCACTTCTCACTTAGGAAAAAATAAATAAATAAAATAACCAGGTGAACAGTAAAATATACTGCTCACAAAAATTAGAAGATATTTCAAAAATGAATATGAAGCTATAAAATACCCCCTAATTTTTGTGAGCAGTATATATATATATTTTAATAGAATATAATTGAAATTTCTAGAAAGCAGTATTTAATTCAAGTAAAGCTAAAGTGAAATCTTCTGTTCTTTCTTTGCAAAAAATATTTGATAACTAAGGCTGCAGTTCTGTTTCTGAGAGACAAAGCACTGCATTGACATCCATTAGGTTTCTCTGTTTGGTTTTTATTAGTGATAAGGCCAAAAAAGTCTTCTCACACATGTAGGTAATAGAAAATGCAATTAAAAATTTAATAGCTTTATAACTAAGAGATGGATATTTTTCTTCCAGAGATATTCAAAATTGTGATAATGACTGCATTTTAAGTTTGGCACCAGAGTGACAGCAGAAGATAAACCTATCAGTTTTTTTCACAGTGATTAAAGGAGCAGGAGTTGGTATCTTCCATGAATAGGTTATTGATAAAAAGCTTAGTTACCTCCTTGATCCTCATTTTCAGAATAATAATGGTCCAAGTTTTGAACTAACACTTTTATTAAATGTTGACTTATTATACTAAATATGAATTTCTGGTTGATGTCTGCAGCAAAGAGTCTTAGAAAAGTGGAAACAGAAACATTTCTACATCTTCTTCCTGTGTGTGACTTTCCCAAAGAACAACTATCTTTTTTAATGTATCCATATTATTTCTGAATGTAAAAATGTTTGTGTTAAACCTCTGGACAAAAATATTTAGTTCACTGAGGTGGCTAACTATCTGCCATCTATGCAAGCTTAGCCATCCATTCTTCATCCAACAAAAGCTCTACTAATGCAGAGTTATGCTTTTGCAGAAACTGTTTCTATTCTTCTCTCAACTGGAAAAGGTGTGAAAGAACCCTTCTTCTAGCAGGGATCCCCAAGCTTTTTACTCAGGGGGCCAGTTCACTGTCCCTCAGATCGTTGGAGGGCTGCCACATACAGTGCTCCTCTCACTGACCACCAATGAAAGAGGTGCCCCTTCCAGAAGTGTGTGTGGGGGGGGGGGGGGGTAGGTGGATAAATGGCCTCAGGGGGCTGCATGCGTCCCGCGGGCTATAGTTTGGGGATGCCTGCTCGAGAGCCATCTTCATTCTCTTTAGAGAAGGAGATGTTGGTGTTGTGAATCCATGTTTTCACCTAGTGTTATGAACAGTCTAAAGTTCAAGCCTTAATTACAAATATCAACCATCTTCACTGCGTCATTCATCACAGTGTTCAAGTCAGTGAAAGTTTCTTTGTAATTAAATGCTGGTGGACAACATTTCTGGATGTGCAATATTCTTTATTTTTGCAACTACCCAAATGATGTGCAATCATACTCACAGCACCATCCATACACACTCTGAAACACTTTCCCCAGTCAAAGCCCCTCTGTTTGAAAGTACTCATTAAGAGCATTAAATATCTCTGAACTAGTGGTCCAACCAGGTAGATTAAGTCAACAGAGTAGTTCCTCCCTAAAGTCTTTCTTGTCAATATACCTCAAGAAGCAAAGTAGAACAGCATGGTTACTTATGTTAGTTGATTCATCATGTTGAATGGCAAAACATTTCCATTCCTTTATCCCCTCTACAATTTGCTCTTCAATAGCACTGGCCATATCAACAATTCTTCTCTGAACAGTAGTATCCAAAAACAGTATAGCCTCAAGTTTTTGTGCAGCTTGAGGACCCAAAATTTCCTAAGTGACACCTAAGATGCAAGGCTTTAATAATTCTTCACCAATAGTGAACAGTTTTCATTTTCAGTATTCAAAGGGCAGCCAAATAAGATGCTCAAAGCAGCGATGTGTCACTAGTCATCATTTTCTCCATTTGAATTTTCTGACTTTTCATTTGATTGTGAAACTTTTCAAAAAAATCTGCTGGCTTCTCAATAAGAGTGCTATGCTTTGAATACAAATGACAAGTAAGTTTGGAAGGTTTCATTGCATTATTTGACAGGATTTCAGAACATACTACATACAAGGGCTGTGGCAATAATTCACTACCAGGTGCTACAGTGAAATCAAGTTTTAAATATTCCTTATCGTACTACCTAACAAAGTTTCCTTTTCTTATTTTGATTTCTGCTGAACCTTCAAAATTATCGTGTTTCCTTTTCACTGTTTCATTTAAACTTGAAGCACTAGTACTTGGTTTACTTTCAGTGTCATCACTACTTTTCCTTTGACTATTGTTATCACTTTTGAAGAAGGTTAAAATGTTTTGTTGTTTTTTTCTTTCCATTTTGTAGGGTTTAAAATTTACAGCACAATGATACTAAAACACACAATTTATTTGCAAACAACATGGACATGTTCTGAACAGGTGAGAACATGCACAACTGTGTGCAAGCATGAAAAAAAAAGTACTACTGAGAGAGGAGGTGGCTGGAAATGGAAATATGCAAGGAATCAAGTTTTATCTTACCACACATAATAGTGCAACACAGTACAAGCTGGTGCTTGATTTCCAAACTCCACAGGTACAATGTACTGAATACTTCATAAGTTTGTCTGAATACTTTTTGTCTCTTGCACATGATCTGTCAATGCTCTGCACGCTGCAAAAGGTTTTTTGAACAAGCCTAAAAGTTCCAAATATATCTAAAACAACCTCAATACTATGTTCACCGATGATCTAGGTTGATAGATGGCAACCACCCTGAGCATAAGCGAATTCAACTAAGATTCAACTATGTCTATAATATTCATACAACATCAGGGTGCTTAACTTTTCACAAACCGGCATGAAATTCCTAGTGGACCAGCATCAGTCCGTGGACTGGTTGAAAAACACTGGCTCAAATAAAGGCAGTAAAATAAAGCTGGGAAACCTAAAGATAAAAAAATTTTTGAAAGAAAAATTAACAAGATTTGGTAATCAAGTTAGGTAAATATGGAACTATTTTATAAAAGACCTCTTCTAAATAGAGAAGATATATAGCTATATACAATTAATTTTTGGTTTCCATGGCTGAATTAAATATGACAAATTATATTGCAACATCAGGCAGTATTAGTATAGACATCCAGCTGGGAAATGAAATTTATAAAATCACCCAGTTATTAAACAAATGGAATCTTTCAAAACAGCACTATCAATAGAGAGATAAAATAGTTCACAAAGGCAAGCAAAGTAGTTAAGTTTCCAGCTAAGATCCACTATGTAAGCTCCTTTAAAACAGAATTATTATTGTCTTTTACCACTGTTATATTTCCAGTATCTGGAATTTATTGAATGAACCAGTAATAAAAATACATTAACTACAACCTCCATGAAATATACTCTTGGTAGGTTCAAAGAATTTCCTATGGCTCTGTGGAATGGGAAGGAAAGAGAATAATAACCAACTAGAGCATATGAGTTAGTTATTTTAAAATATTGAAAAAGCTAAAAAGTCTAAGTTCATTTTAAAAAAATTAAACCTCATTTAGAGGGTAAAAATTAAAGTAAATAGAAGAGAAAATATGGTATTGACAACTTTAGTTATAAATACAATGTCTTCCCTAAACCCTCTAGACAAAATGAACTAAATGCTGAGATAGAACTGAATAATACTAAAGGTCAAAAGACAGTAAGTAGTTTAAAATAGATAATATAGCCCTGGTCATGTAGGTCAGTGGGTTAGAGCATTATCCAAATACACCAAGGTTGCAGGTTCAATCCCAGGTCAGGGCATATACCAGAATCAACCAATGAATGCATAAATATGTAAAACAACAAATGGATGTTTCTCTCTCACTCTCTCTTCCTCTCTCTCTAAAAATTAATCAATAAATTTTTTAAAAACTAAAAGATAGATAATTTACACTACTTTTTTATTTTAATTTTTGAAGAATCAGATAGAAACACTCAAAGTGTTACAAATCCTGATTATGCAAAGATGCTAATCACAAGTCATGTGAACTCCAATCACCATGTCCCAATCTACCCTCCAAAAGGAGGAACAGGTAAGGACTATCCTAACTGATGATAATTTATACAATTTAAATGTAAAAATATTTAATATATCCTGACATTGATTTTACAGATTAGACCCTCCCCATTTTTTTTTTAAATCAGTGGAACAAATCCTGAACAAAATATATCATGTAGCCTAAGAGGTTGGAAAATCATTACAAGGGTATTATGAGTATTGTTCTAACAGTCTCATAAGCAGTCTATAAACTTCTAAGTACAAGTATGACATTTAAATAGAACTTAGAAATCATCTAACTGAAATTTGTCAGAGTTTAAGTTTTTATTTACGTAGTTCAAGTCTAATGACGAAAAAACATTGATTTAATACAAATTTTCACTTTTATATAAGCAAAAACCTCACTCAGAAGTTCACTTTACATCTATGTGTAAAATCCTTTGTTACATATATTCTGATTAAAAATACTTTTTAAAAATAATGCTATATTCTGTTAGTCTGATTTTATAAATAAACTCAGAAAACATTTCTCTTTTTCAAACCAACTTATAAAAGATGCAGTGCTTGCCATAAGAAACTGGTAGGGTGTTGCTATGGAAACACTATTTAATTTTTTTTTTCTCTTTTTAGAGAGAGAGGGACAGACAGGGACAGACCAGCAGGAAGGGAGAGAGATGAGAAGCATCACTTGTTGCAGCACTTTAGTTGTTCATTGATAGCTTTCTCATATATTCCTTGACTGAGGGGGCTCCAGCTGAGCCAGTGACCCCTTGCTAAAGCCAGTGACCTTGGGCTTCAAGCCAGCATCCTTTGGGCTCAAGCCAATGACCATGGAGTCATGTCTATGAGCCCATGCTCAAGCCAGTGATCTCAGTGTTTCTAACCTGGGTCCTCAGCGTCCCAGGTTAACGCTCTATCCACTGCGCCACCACCTAGTCAGGCTATTTTAATATCATTTTAAGACACCAGTAGCTTCAAAGAACAATGAAGAAAAACTAAAGAAAACACACAAAAAAGATAATCCTAGTATTACACAATATAATCAGTGTAAACATGCTACAACAGTATCATATATTTTTTTCTTTCTGTACTTGGGAAAGAAAGCATTAGGAAATACATTAGGAGATGATATAGAGTATTTGAAATGCAAATTAATACCATCCTTTTTACCATTAGTTGAATTTGCCTCCCTCGATCCTTTGCCAATAGCACGAAATTAAAATTTGTTGATTAGCTGAAATGTCTACTCATACTGAGTAATAAAAGTAAACAGATCTAATCAGGTCCTTTTCCCAAGATAAAGAAAGGTCTCTGGTGTGAGACAGAAGTACTAAAGGATACCCCCTATTCGTGATCCTAGGAAGTTTAAGTGTTCTCTCAACTCAGGCCTGGAGAAAATGAGGCAAGGGTAATTAATTAAGTAATAACTAGTAACAGGTGAGGCCTGAAAATGTTAGAGATATCTAACTAGTTTTTTTTTTCTTAACTCTTTTATCTTAACTGGGTAATTTAGAAAAATATTTTAGAGTAGTGGCTTAAGTTTATTTTGTTAATAAAGAACTAAAATTTTTTGTTTACAGCACACACACCATAATTGAGAAAGAAAGAGCCCTAATCACTTACAAAATGAACCTTGCCTACTGAAGACTACTGTCTTCAGACCCCCAAATCAGACAAAGATTTAGGAGCAAAAGTACACTGATTGTGGTCCCTTTATAAAGCAAGGAATATTTACTTCTACGTTCCAAAGGGTAACATGGAATATATGGAGGGGTTGATAACAATACCACTTTGCATTTACATAACTCTGTAAAGTCTAGAAGGTACTCTCACATAAATTAAATCAGATGCCATTTCCCCCCCTAAAACATCAAGCTGGAAAGAATAACCATTTTAAGTGGGGCATCTGAACAATATTAATAACCATATTACAGGTCATCATTATAACTCTGAGAACTTTTTTTTTTTTTTTTTTTTTTCAGTGAGGCAGATCCACTTTATTCAGGAAGTAAGCTAGCTTATATACATGGGTTCAGCCAATAGGGTGTTACAGCGTGTTCTTCATAGCCAATGGCTGAAAAGATCAGGGATCTGCGTGGTTGGCTCTAAGTCACTTCCTTATAGCGGGCGAGCTCCCTCCCTGAGTATGCCCAGGAGGGTTCTGAGAGTTGGAGTATTCTCACAGCATTGCATCAGCCACAGCTGCTAGGAATGCGCTCTGTGCCCACCCACAGTCCGCCCTTATGAGACTTTTTTTTTTTTTTCTGAGAACTTTTCAATAAGTAGGAAAGGCAGAACCATATACAATAGAATTGTTATTTATACAAGACAATTTCTCGTGAAAGATATCAAAACATATTATAAACAACTTAGGTACAAAAAGATTCTTGTTTGAGCTGTGATTAATACTGAATTGCTCTATAATTTATAACTGACTGACCCCCCAAACCTTGGCACCTTTCCTTTCCTCTACCTTTATTCCCCACTTATTGCTAGGATGCTTTCCTTTCCCTCCCACACTACTCATCCTTTAAAACCCAGAACTATTTTCTTATATAGGAAACTTCTAGAACACCATGTCCAAAGTGGGCTCACCCAAACACAGTGCAAGGAAGCCTATGTCTATTCAGAATTGGATGGATAGAGAACTGATTTGAGTTTGCCAATAATCTACTAATATGAAGTTTGTAGGAAAGCTTCTTTCAAAAAGTAGAAGTATCAGAAGATGTTCGAACAACAAAGTCACAGAACAAGTTCTAACTCAAGCTTTCTTAACTATTTGATTTCATCAATCTAATTAAGTGTGCAAATAAGCCCATAATAAACTAGCATACATGTAGGTAGGCTGCAGGGAAGAAATCACTTTCAAAAGGTAATGAACAAGGAAACACTACTATATAAACTCAACAGTTTGGAATAATTTCCCCTAGATTAGTGCAAGTTGCTATTTAACAACTTGTTTACATTTATAGTTAAATTTCTTTGCTTCTGAGACATCTTTGAACCTTACTACTTAAAATGACATCTTCAGAGCAACAGCACTGGTGTTATCTGAGACCTTGTCAGATACTCAGAATATCAGGCTCTACCCCTGATCTACTAAAAATGAGAATCTGCATTTTAACAAGAGCCCTAAGTGATCTGTAGGCCATAAATTTGAGAATCTCTGGATTATGGAATGACCAGCTGTGACACTGTTGGAAACAGGCTAATATAAAAAAGAATACAGGCAAATCAATAGGGACAAAAAGTACATTAGTGATTGCCAATGGCTACAGGATCGGGGAAAGGCAAATTACTACTAGGTATACATACATACTGTTTCTTTCTGGAGTGATGAAATTAGAGAGCAGTGATGATTGAACAACTGTGTGAATATACTTAAAATCAATGAATTGTATACTTCAAAAGAATGTATTTTATGGTATGTGAATTATATCTCACTTTTCAGAACAGAATAATGTTAATAGCACTGGGCCTTTGCAGCCTCTCCCATTAAGATGTCTAAATGGTTATTTCAATACTATATATGGTTGGCTGGTTTAAATATTAATGGTTGGCTATTAAAATTAAATATGAGTTACACGGAAAACTATTCTCTTTAATAAAACCACCCAACTTTTTTTTTTTTTTACAGAGACAGAGAAAGTCAGAGAGAGGGACAGACAGGGACAGACAGACAGGATGGAGAGATGAGAAGCATCAATCAGGCCTGACCTGTGGTGGCGCAGTGGATAAAGCATCGACCTGGAAATGCTGAGGTCGCTGGTTCAAAACCCTGGGCTTGCCTGGTCAAGGCACATATGGGAGTTGATGCTTCCAGCTCTTCCCCCCTTCTCTCTCTCTCTGTCTCTCTCTCTCCCTCTCTCTCTCCTCTCTAAAAATGAATAAAAAATAAAAAGAGCACACATTTAAAAAAAAAAAAAAAGAAGAAGCATCAATCATTAGTTTTTCATTGCGCATTACAATACCTTAATTGTTCATTGACTGCCTTCTAATAAGTGCCTTGACTGCAGGCCTTCAGCAGACCGAATAACCCCTTGCTCGAGCCAGCGACCTTGGGCTCAAGCTGGTGAGTTTTTTGCTCAAACCAGATGAGGCCTCGCTCAAGCTGGTGACTTCGGGGTCTCGATCCTGGGTCTTTCGCATCCCAGTCCGACGCTCTATCCACTGCACCACTGCCCAGTCAGGCAAAACCACCCAACTTTTATATATTAAGAGCCTACTTTGTTTTAAACACTGTACTAGAGCCTGACCTGTGCTGGCGCAAGTGGATAAAGCATCAACCTGGAATTCTGAGGTTGCTGGTTTGAAACGCAGGGCTTGCCTCATCGAGGTACATATGTGAAGCAACTATGAGTTGATGCTTCCCACTTCTCACCCGCCACTCCCTTTCTCTCTCTCTCTCCTCTCTCTAAAAATCAATAAATAAAATCTTAAAAAGAAAAATCCTCTAAACACTGTACTAGATAGATTCCTAAGATTTAATAGTGAATATATTGACTCAATCACTGACCTAAATTTTGTGAAGGCAGAGTGATCTATACTAAAAAGACTTTCAAAATGCTAATACATGAATGACAAAAAACACCCTGCAACAATGGGAAATTCAATTCCATAAAGACCACTAGATTGTTCGTTTTTATGCTAGAAGAAAACAAGAGCATTGCAAATTATTAATAACTTAATTATGCAATGTTTTATATAATAAATGATTTCTTTATGTGTCTGGGAAAATTCTGAGAATAAATCCACATACCATGCATAACTGAACAGATAGAAACTCCCTGATACGAAGAAGAAACACAGATAAAACAAGTACAAACAGTCTTGGTGGTTTCACAAACAGTTACAGTTATGGAACAGACCTACTTTGGGCAAATGGTAAAAAAAAAAAATAGAAAGAAAAAAGAAAATAACAAAATATATATGACATAAGAAAGAAATAAGAAAACCAACAATTAGGAAAAGCAATAGGAGAAAAAATTAAATAAAAAATCAAATGATGAGATAAAAATATTACTTAGTGTATAAATAAGCTTCACAAATGTCTTTAATTCAACTTGAAAATTTGGGGAACAATCAGAATTTCTTTTCAGAATCTCCTGAATTGTGAAGCCCACAAATTAATCAATTCACATATACCACAGGATAGATTTAACACAACCTAAAAAACGATGGTAACTCAATGCTACCCAAAACAATACACAAATTATCAACTCAATTACACATTCTACAATTAAATATATATCTATACTGATTAGCATTTAAGTACTATAATAAAAATGCCTGACTCCTATACATTTAAATGTTATTTCATCATAAATAAATTTCTTTTTTTTTTTTTTTGTATTTTTCTGAAGCTGGAAACCGGGAGAGGCAGTCAGACAGACTTCCACATGCGCCCGACCGGGATCCACCCGGCACGCCCACCAGGGGCGATGCTCTGCCCCTCCGGGGCGTGGCTCTGCCGTACCAGAGCCACTCTAGCGCCTAGGGCAGAGGCCAAGGAGCCATCCCCAGCACCCGGGCCATCTTTGCTCCAATGGAGCCTTGGCTGCGGGAGGGGAAGAAAGAGACAGAGAGGAAGGAGGGGGTGGGGGTGGAGAAGCAAATGGGCGCTTCTCCTATGTGCCCGGGACCCCCACGCCAGGCCGACGCTCTACCATTGAGCCAACCGGCCAGGGCCCTATTTTTTAATAATAAGAGGTAAGAATGATTTTTCAATTATGCCTGTAAATAGGTTATATCTATCATCTATCAATTTCAGTTTAGGATAGTTAAGGGGACTATAAAATAATTGTTATATTTAGGAGTGAAATTAGGTAACAAGGTACGTGTATCTTAACTTTACTAGATAAATTATTTTCTTCAGTGTTATACTACAATAATTTACAATTCCATTAGCATTATGTGACAGTTCTAGTATCACTGCAAATACTTGATACTGTCACCAATCTGGTGGGCAAAAATGTACATCTTATTGTGGTTTTATTTTATATTTCTCTCATCATATTATAATTGAGTATCTATTAGCCATTAATGTTTCACTTATTTATAAAGTTTCTCTTTACTCTTTGGCTTATTTTTCTTTCTTTTTTTTAATTCAGTGAGAGACAGACTCCTGCATGCGCCCTGACAAAGATCCACCCAACAAGCCCACTAAGGGGAGATACTCTGCCCATCTGGGGCATTGCTCCATTGCTCAGCAACCAAGCTCTTCTTAGTGCCATGGAGCCATCTTTAGCACCTGGGGCCAATTCACTCTAGTCGAGCCATGGCTGCAGAGGAGAAGAGGGAGAGAAAGAAAGAAGCAAGAGGGGGCAGGATGGAGCAGATGGGTGCTTCTCTTAGGATGTCCTGAATCGAATCCAGGACATCCACATGCTGGACCAATGCTCTAACACTGAGCCAACCAGCCAGGGCCTGGCCTATTTTTCTACTGGATTAAAAATGCCTAGCCTAACCAGGCAGTGGCACAGTGGATAGAACGTCAGACTGGGATGTGGAGGACCGAGGTTCGAGACCCCAAGGTTGCCACCTTGAGCGCAGGCTCATCTGGTTTGAGCAAGGCTCACCAGCTTGAGCCCAAGATCGCTGGCTCGAGCAAGGGGTCAGTAGGTCTGCTATAGCCTCCCAGTCAAGGCACATATGAGAAATCAATCAATGAACAACTAAGGAGACTAAGGAGCTGCAACAAAGAATTGATTCTTCTCATCTCCCTTCCTGTCTGTCTGTCCCTATCTGTCCCTCTCTCTGACTCTCTCTGTCTCTACCACAAAAACAAACAAAAAACCTAAATTGAAGGATTTTGAGGAAGAATAGATTAAAGTAAGCATCATGCCAGCAACATCCAAAGACCAAAACCACAAATAAAGTTAGGCCTATTAATCAGATTATTTTAAAAATACAAGGTGGTATGGCAAATTTATTAGAAAGGCAGGTAATCCAAAAGTTAAAAAAAATAAAAGAAAGCTTTTCTAAAATAGAACCTACTTATAATAGAAAAAAGCTGACAAAACAGCTTGCACCCAAACTTCAGTTACTTACTACTCTGCAAGTAAGATTTTCAAATGTTTTTCTTTAATTACAAAAATTATTTTTATTGATTTTAAAGAGAGGGGAGAAAAAGAGGGGGCTAGGAGCGAGAAGCATCAACTCGCAAAAGTTGCCTCTTGCATGTTTCTTGACCAGGCAAGCCCAAGGCTTGGAACCAGTGACCTCAGCATTCCAGGTCAATCCATTGCACCACCACAAGTCAGGCCAAATATGTTTTTCTTTTCTTGTATTATTTTACTGTCAAGAATACCTAGCATTATCTTGAGCAAATTTAATACTTTGCAGTCACTTTGTTTGAAATGCTATTTTACTTTCAACTCTTTGAATGCTGTATTATCTAATCACATCACTAAAATCTACAAAGTAAAAAATTTCCAATTAAATATAACATTCCTCTAAGAAAAAAAAAAGGCTCATTCAAACTTTGAAAATTACTGAGCTACGGCCCTAGCTGGTTGGCTCAGTGGTAGAGCATCGGCCCAGCATATGGATGTCCTGGGTTCAATTCCTGGTCTGGACACACCGGAGAAGCAACCATCTGCTTCTCCACCCCTCCTCCTCTCCTTTCTATCTCTCTCTTCCCCTCCCGCAGCCATGGCTCGGCTTGAGCAAGTTGGTCCCAGGCACTGAGGATGGCTCCATGACCTCCCCTCAGGTGCTAAAATAGCTGTTGCCAAGCAATGGAGAAAGGGACCCAGATAGGCAGAGCATCACCCCATAGCGGGCTTGCCAAGTGGATCCTGGTTGGCACCCTTGTGGGAGTCTGTCTGTCTCCCCGCTTCTCACTTAAGAAAATTACTAAGCTGCAAAGTATGCTAAGAAGCTTGTAAACCTGTATTTATCAGTCTATATTATTCCTATTATATGCTGTCTATTATAGCATATATAATAGAATATATATTATATATATAATTATATATAAAGCATATATAATAGAATATATATATAGCATATAGTAAAATAGAATTATCTGTTTTTGAACAGTAATTTTCATTCCTTCAAAATTCAGTCTAATAACTCTAGTTTGTATCTGTGAAGTTCCACTGCATCCTGACCTTACACTGTTCTCATTATTTTTGTTATTGTTTCGTTATTTAAGTCTAAGATCTATATTAAAAATATGAGCAGCTTATGTTACTGATATAAGAAAAAGAGATATAAGACCAAAGCAACAGAATAATAATCTGTGAGGCTATGTCATTATGCTAATCCACTGGTACTTGAAGTACTTATTTAAAAAAAATGCCTTCAGTTTCAGATTATAAAGTGGGAGAGAATATTCCTTTGATTCAGATAGGCTTGGGGGTTGTATCTGGACTTTACCAGTATTTCTGTATATCTTGGGCAAGTTGCTATTAGTACCAGGACTCATTTTCTAAAATGTAACTGGGTAATAAAGAATGTAACCAGGGAGGAAAAAGCATGTAACCATGCCTGTGTGCAGCACTATGGACATGTCCAGGAAATATCTAAAATATATCTAATATCTCACTTCTTAAGGCCTTGCAAGCAGGGCTTGAAAGCTATAGTACCATTTCAAAGTAAACAATGAGATACCACTGCATACCTATTAGAATGCCTAAAATCCAGAAAACTAACAACAAATGATAGCAAGGATGTGCAGCAACAAAAACTCTTACCCATTTTTGATGGAAATGCAAAATGGTACAGCCACTTTGGAAGACAGTTTGGCAGTTTCTTAAAAAAATTAAACATACTCTTACCATCATAATCCAGCAATTGTGAACCTTGGTATTTACCCAAAGGAGCTGAAAAGTTATGTCCACCAAGATGTACTTTAGTAGATGGATGGAAACTGTAGTACATCCAGATAATGAAATATTATGCAGTGCTAAAAACAAATGAGCTATTGAACCATAAAAGACATTGAAAATCTTTTATTTTCTGAGAGAGAGGAAGTCTAGTAAAACCAAATAGTTATTTTGCAGTTGAAAAATACAGTAAATAAAATGAAAATCTAACCAGACGGGCTCAGCAGCATATTGGAGTTGGCAGACAAAAGAATCAGCAAACTTGAAGAGAGGCAATTGAAAGTACTTTCTCCGGACAACAAATAGAAAAAAAAAATTAGAAAAAATGAACAGAACATCAGAGATCTGTGAGATAACATCAAGCCTATAAATATACATATAATGTGAGTCCTTAGGAGGAGAGGGAATAAAGGGGCAGAAAGAATATCTAAAGAAATTATGGGCTAACCAGGCGATGGCACAGTGGATAGAGCATCAAAATGGGATGCAGAGGACCCAGGTTTGAAACCCTGAGGTCGCCACCTTGAGCATGGGGTCGCTGGCTTGAGCAAGGGGTCACTCAGTCTGCTGTAGCCCCCTAGTCAAGGCACATATGAGAAAGCAATCAAAGAACCAAGGACACTAAGGAGCCGCAATGAAGAATTGATGCTTCTCATCTCTCTCCCTTCCTCTCTGTCTGTCCCTATCTGTCCCTCTCTCTATCTCTCTTCCTGTCTCTGTCACCAAAAAAGTTAATAAATAAAAACACAATGAGATATCTCACATCTGTTAGAATGGCTATCATCAAAACAACAAGAGATAACACATAGTAGCCAAGGATGTGGAGAAAAAAGAACCCACAGACTCCTCAGCATTACAGAAGTGTTGTTTTCAAACAGTGCATCTATACAGTGTTCCCTTGTCTATCACGGGGCTTAGGTTCCAGAACTCCCCACAACAGACAAAAATCCGTGAAGTAGCGACCTTATATTTATTTTATTATTTATATATATTTTAAGGCTTTATAAACCCTCCCCACACTTATAAACCTGTCTCACACTCTTTTTATGTTGTTTCCAATTTTTTAGGCTAGAAAATGTTTATTTTACAGCAAAAATAATTAAAATATATAAAAATATGTATATACTGCAAAATCCCGAGGTATAGCGAATAACTCGTGATACAAAATTAGATATATATAATTTAAAAATCCGTGATATAGTGAGACCACAAAAAGTGAACCACAATATGGCAAGGAACAACTGTACTTGGGTTTTCATTTCCTAATGATCATATACCCTAAATTTCAGCTAAATTACCCAGTTAACTCATGGAAGGTGAATTAATGTTAAACTAAATATAGTACTCTAAAGTAGCACAATTACACCCAATGATATTCATAATGGTTGAGATGATAATGTTTAAGAATTTTAGGGAGTTAAAATACACTTACCAAATGATTATTCTGGCAAAATGTTTGTAACAGCATTTTATAATTAATAGAAAACTGTCAAAATGAACATTTTTAAGCAATATATTTATATTCTAAAGCATACCTAGTCTCATGAACTAATTAAATTTTTTTTTGTTCTGCTTCTTTATCTATTCAACAAACACCTGCTATGTGCCAAATACTATGCTAAAATCTAAGGATAAAAGACAGGGTCCCTAACTCACAATCTAGTGAGAAGCTCCCATTCTGAAATAAAAAAAATTCACAAATAATGGAACTAGGACTTGTGACTAATTTAGCTACTAAGGCAAATAGACACTCAGGTCTACAGATTTCCTGCCTCATATATTTTTTGCACCACATTTTTTCTTACTGCTAAGAGTGATGATGAAGGACTTCCATGTGAGTGAAGAGAAACATGGAATTGTGGGCAATATAGTTACCAAATTAGAGACATAAGTCCCTATTAGATATGATATCATGAAAACGCCCCTATAAAAAATAATTAAGAAACTGAAGAATTAAATAAGAAACTAAAGAACTTCAATAAGGTGCAATAATACAGTAGTAAGCCTTCTAAGCCATATTTATGGTTTTGTCCATTTACTGATCTATTAAATGGGAATGTTAAAAACATTTATTTCATATCCCTGTTAGGAAAACTAAATTAATACCTGAAAGTACTTAGTAAACCTGGTACTTGGTAAATAGTAAATGTTAGGTATTTTTATGGACAATCACTTCTTAAATGCATATGTGTGTCATTTAAAGACAAAAAAACAGGCCCTGGCCAGTTGGCTCAGCAGTAGAGCATTGGCCCAACATACGAAGTCCCAGGTTCGATTCCCAGTCAGGGAACACAGGAGAAGTGACCATTTGCTTTCTCCACCCCTTCCCATCTCTCTTCTCTCTCTCTCTTCTCTCTCTCTCTCTCTCTCTCTCTCCCACTCCCGCAGCCATGGCTCAATTGCTTCAAGCAAGTTGGCCCCAGGAGATAAGGACAGCTCCATGGCCCCACCTGAGGTGCTAAAATAGCTCAGTTGCCAAGCAACAAAGCAATGGCCCCAGATGGACAGAGCATCACTGATAGGGGGTTTGCCAGGTGCATCCTGGTTGGGAGCTCATGCAGGAGTCTGTGTCTCTGCCTCCCTGCCTCTTACTTAATAAAAGAAAAAAAAAAGATAAAAAACATTTTTTTTGAATTGTTGAGAAAATAATTTATGTTATCTTTATTTTGCTAGGTTTTTTTTTTAATTCATTTTAGAGAGGAGAGAGAAGGAAAGGGAAGAGTAGGAAGCATCAACTCTCATATGTGCCTTGAGCAGGCAAGCCCAGGATTTCAAACCAGTGACTTCAGTGTTCCCAGTCGATGCTTTATCCACTGCGCCACCACAGGTCAGGCTATTTTACTAGTTTTGATTGTTTTAATTACCTGCCCCAGATAGGAATGATCTTTCTCTCTATCCTACTACTATGATGGTTTTATTTTTCTAGCAACTAGTAAAATCTAGCACTAAAACAAGTATTTAAGCGTGCTAGGTAGCTCAGTTGGTTAAAGCACCATCCTAATAGGACAAGGTTGTGGGTTTGATCCCTGGTCAGGGCACACACAAAAACCAACTAATGAATGCATAAATAAGTGAAACAACAAACTGATGCTTCTGTCTCTCTTTCTTTCTCTCTCTTTCTCAAATTAATGAATAAAAAATTTTTTAAAACGTGTATTTCAGAAAAAATATTTAATATGCATAATATCTAATAGTATCATCCCTTTCTCTATAAAGACATATTTCAGTTCTAAAAGTACAGCACGGATGGACCTGGAGAGCATTATGTTTAGTGAAATAAGCCAGTCAGAGAAAGACAAGTACCATGTGATTTCACTCATTGTGGAATCTAATGAACAAAATGAACTGACAAGCAAAATAGAGACAGACTCATACATAGACAGCAGGCTGACATCTGTCACGGGGCAGGGGGCTGGGTGAGGATAGTAGAGGAGTTGAGAAAAAAAGGACAAAAAAAGAAAATAACTCACAGACACAGACACAAATTACTATAGTGACTGCGAAGGGAGGGTAGGGCAGGGTATGGGGGATAAATGGTGACAAAGACTTCACTTAGGATGGTGAACACATAAGACCGTGTACAGATGATGTGTTGTAGAAGTGGGCACCTGTACCTGTATAATAATGTTAGGCACTGCCACCCCAATAAATTCAATTTAAAAAATAAAATAAAATTACAGAAATAATAGGCATTAAGTTATTAATTACATTGGATCACCATTTAAATTAAGTAAATCATCATTTAGCTCAGAATTCTCAATAATATCATTCAAAGAATATTCAAATGATTTTCAAATAATCAGCAAATTTATGCTGCTTTTTTCATCTTATATAAAATATCATTAACATCTTTGAAATAACCATGCATTGTATATATTAATAATCTATTTTATATTAATCTCAATAAACATCTAACATTGATAATAAAATAAATAATATATTTATGTCCACTTACTGCAATCTCTCTACAAGCCGACATGGATATTCCTGTGCCTTCAATTTGCTTCAATGCATATTCCTTTTCATCTTTTCTGCATATGAACAAAAAAAATTATTTTTCTATACATTATTTTCAGATTCAAAACAATTACAAAAACAATGAAAATGCACTAGTCTTTCAGTGATATGTACACACTCTCACATGCATGCACTGCTTATTATTTCTGATATTTCAACTACAGAAATATGAAATACTGAAAGAAATTCATGTCACAATGAAAATACCAGACAGAGCCAAAACATAAAATTTAAAATGGAAACAGACAGGATACTAACCAAGTTTCGAAAAGTAAACAAGCATTAATTTTTAAAAAAAGTAAACATGAATATAAGCTCAAGCACATTGCAAGATTACTCCTATATTTATCTGTTATAAACATTACCAACAAAAGTAAATGCCAGATGTAAACTCTTATATTCATTTAAAGTAATTACACAGTATTAGAACCAGTTAGTAGAAGGGAGGAGCTATAAAAGAATGGTGACCCGTTGGGACACCTTAGTTCTCACCTAGGAGAGGGTACATTACTTTTGCCTTACAAGCTTAACCAAAAGCCTTGGAAAGACTTAGAAACTCCAGTCATAATCATCTCATTCTCAAGAACCCAGTAGTTACAGTGAATTTTCCAAGTAATGGAAGTAGGATTAGGAATTCTGAAAAACTACAGTAGTTATCAGGGTGCTTAACCAAGTGAAGAGTGTAGTTCAATGATAATTATACAGTACATAAAAAGGGTAACATTATCAGATGAGTGGCTAGGATCACACATCTGGGTACTAACACCAGAAGCAACCACACCAAGGTCCCAGCTAATGTCACAAATGTGATTCATATCGAGGGTTGTTCTGATAAGAGGAGTATAATCCATGCCCTCTAAATTTTGTCTTTTGATTATATTACAGCCTCAGCTAGGTATCATCATGTCACGATGGTTTTGTCAAATGGTAATACCTACATGGTGCCATATCTGTCCTACTTAACTATTTCTTATTTTCTCCATTCTGTACTTATGAGCAGATAAATAAGTTTAAGAGGTTATTCATATGCATTTTAAAACATCACTTTAAATGCCTTTTGAAGATTTTCATAAACATCCATGTTTTGGAAATAACTTAGTTATGGTTACTTTCCACTACAGTCAGTTTGAAAATTATATCTATTTGTCTTCCAGTACATGGCATTCAAAATAATTAAGCAGCATTTTGAGAAACAGAAAACACACCAGATATATCAACAGGATGGCCTGTTATCAATTAATAAAATGATAACCATGAAGGTCATCAGAAACATGGAAAATGTTAACCATATTCCCATATACTACTGAAGAAATACACAAATTATATATACCACATAAAAATATACATGTATCTAGACATATGTTGAGGTAATATAACAAATGAAAAACAGTGTGTTAAGATGTAGAAAGTTATGTTAACTAGCTTTAGTATGAATACTTTGTTGTCTTTTAAAATTAGAATTAAAAGAAAAATGGAAAAATTCAAAGAATGTGACACTCTAAAAACAGCCACCTACTAAAACAATCTTTAGTATTCAAAGTGATATCTTAGGCATGTTCCAAGAGCAAAGTAAAGAACATGGAAAGCTTAAGTAATCATCGTTTCCTTTTTCTCTATCCTGTCTCCTCCAAACATAAAACCACCAGACTTTCTTAGACTACTCAGAAGCCACCAAGAAGTACAAGCAGCAGGGAACTGAATGTAATTAAAACCAAATGTCCCCCTCACCCTAAATATGTATGTGGATATGTGTGTGAGAGCACTTGTGCCTGCGAACTTATTACAGTGCTTACAAATATAAATTTCATAATTTAATAATTAACTAGCAGGCATCAATTATAGAATATTTAAATTTAATAAATTATTAAAATATATTAAAATTTATATAATCTTTCTGACAAAATTTCAATATGAAATCATAATTTTAAAAACATAAATATTTCAATCCCCAATTCCCATAAATGAATTGCTCCAGAAGCTCATGTATTTGCATAGTTTTATTTTTAATACTGTTAAGAATATTACACAATCTGGATAGGTTATCGTTGCTATGGAAACTATAAGATTTTTTGCAGCAAATCAAAAAGTACAAAATTAACACATCACATTAATGACTTTTGAATTTCACATCTAGCTGTCAATGGTTTTTGAAAGCTTGAACAGAACAGACTGAAGTATATGGGCTTCTTTGAATAATATGGATAGGATCTAGGAACAAACCCAGTTAATTATTTCACCTAAGTTTAACATAACTTCCATCTGCTAAATATGTACTATAAAATACTCCACGATCTGCAAACTTAAGAATTACCTGCAACTTTTAGATTGAGAATCAAGCTATCATTACCATTTCTCTTGTATATTAGCTGGCAAATGGTAAGTGATGCTATGGCATCTGAGGTTCACCATATGAAGAAGTGGGAGACTCCAGGGGGCATATGAAACTCACTTTTACCACAGTACTCTATCAATGCCAATCTTTGGTCACATGCCACAAAGCCCACAAACATTTCAATGATTATTACCACATGAGGCAGGGAAGCTTTATTACTCTCAACTCATGTGAATGACCTTCTCCAGGAGCTCCTCCAAATGGCAGTGACAACTCATATATCACAGCTTGCATGACTCAGTCACATATAATATTAAATACCATAGGTATAATTTGTTCTTTTACATGACAAGGCTGAAAAGCAGGTGAACCTTGCCTATACTGCTATAATAGTCTGACTTTTAGGGGAAGCTTAGTTTTGTTGTGTGTTTTTTTTAGCAAGAGAGACAGGGACAGACAGGCAGGAAGGGAGAGAGACGAGAAGCATCAATTCTTCATTGAGGCACCATTGCTGTTTATTGATTGCCTTCGTATAGGTGCCTTGACAGGGAGACTACAGCAAAGCAAGTGATCCCTTGCTCAAGCCAGTGACTTTGAGTTTCAAGCCGGGGACCTTTGGGCTCAAGCCAGCGACCATGGGGTCCTGTCTATGATTCCACACTCAATCCAGTGACCCCACACTCAAGCCATATGAGCCCATGCTCAAGCCAGAGATCTTGGGGTTTCGAACCTGGGTCCTCCATATCCCAGTCTGACACTCTATCCACTGTGCCATCGCCTGGTCAGACTATTCTTTCTTAAAACTATTTTATTTCTAAATAAAAGTAGTTTATCATTTACTATAATAAAGACAGACAAAGCAATTTCAAAGCCATCAGGGAAATGGCTCTCTATTTTAGTGCATATTAGATACTATGGTTTGAGCACCTACATAATGAAAATAATCAAGAGTTTACTAAAGAAATCCAAGAGAATTAAAAATATATAAATTTGTACTATAAACATGGATATATAAGGTCTACCGGAAAGTTGTCCGTTTTTGGAATAAAACAAAATACAAATTTTTCTTACCGTCAATAAACTTTATTAAATAATATAATTGCCATTATTATTAATGATTTCTTGCCAGCGCGAGGGCAATTTGTATATCCCATTTTTGAAAAATGTTTTATCTTTTGATGCGAAAAATTGAACCAGTGCTTGTTTGATCTCTTCTTCATTTTTGAATTTTTTGCCCTTCAAAAAATTTTGTAAGGACAAAAACAAGTGATAGTCGGAGGGTGCTAAGTCCGGGGAATATGGTGGATGTGACAGAATTTCCCAGCCTAGTTCTGCAATTTTTTGACGAGTCCCCAAAGCAGCATGTGGCCTGGCATTATCATGATGCAGTATGATGTTCTTCCTATTGAACATCGCCGGCCTCTTTTCTTGGACTGCTGTCTTGAAATTATCCAGTTGCTGACAATACTTCTCTGAATTGAGCTTTTCGTTCGGTTTTAAAAGCTCATAATGTATTGGTACTCAAATGTCCCACCATATACACAACATTCTCTTATTCAGAGTCAAATTTGGTTTAGAGGTGGAAGGGCTAGGTTTTCCAGGTTTACATATGCCCTTTTCCTTACGATGTTTTCGTACCATCTTCTGCACGTCCTATCAGAAACTGTACCTTCACCAAACTCTTTCAATAAATTTCTACATGCTTCTGTAGCATTTTTTCCTTCTTGAAATTCATAAAAATTACAGTGGCATAAATGAACTTTATCAGTAGCCATGGGTACACTATCGCTTCACACATAAGACTAACGTGAATCAACTTTGTTTTAGTTAACTTGCTACGTCAGTGTGTATACATTAAGTGATAAAAATAGAGAGGCACACATGCGCCAAATAAACATGTACTTACATGTCGAAACTTGTGATAGAAACAAACAGTACTTTCCGGTAGACCTTATATTTAATATATAATTTTTAAAAATGTAATGGTATTTCTCATATATGTTAGTAATGTGTATCAAAACCATGCAGACTTCACTGTCAACAGTCACAAAGAAATCAATTGTTCAACAGGAACATTACATAACAACAAAATAGAAAAAGAAATGTGGCAGAAACTGTGATCCTATTACTTCTAGCTGAGACACTATGTTCTGAAAAACTCTTGAGACAAGCAATTCTATAGATAGTAGAAAAACTATAAAGCACATAGTTGTGCAAATTGTAGAAATTATTGCCTTAAAATAAAATTTCTACCAGACTCAGTGGTAGAATTTTTTTTTTTTTAGTTTTTTTTCTAATTTATTCATTTTAGACAGGAGAGAGAGTGAGAGAGACAGAGAGAGAGAAGGGGGAGGAGCAGGAAGCATCAACTCCCATATGTGCCTTGACCAGACAAGTGCAGGGTTTCGAACCAGCGACCTCAGCGTTCCAGGTCGACGCTTTATCCACTGCGCCACCACAGGTCAGGCAGTGATAGAATTTATATTTAATTCAGGGCCCTGGCCAGTTGGCTGAAGAGTGGAGCGTCAGCCCAGTATGTGGAAGTCCCAGGTTCATTTCCCAGACAAGGCACACAGGAGAGGCTCCCATCTGCTTCTCCACCCTTCCTCCTCTTCTTCTTTTCTGTCTCTCTCTTCCCCTCCCGCAGTAAAAGCTCCATTGGAGCAAAGTTGGCCCGGGCGCTGAGGACAGCTCCATGGCCTCCACCTCAGGTACTAGAATGGCTCCAGCCACAATGGAGCAACGCCCCTTATGGGCAGAGCATGCTGGGTGGATCCCAGTCGGGCACACTCGGGCATCTGCCTGTCTGACTGCCTCCCTGCTTCCAACTTCGGAAAAATACAAAAAAAAATCTAATTCAGGGAAGAATTGCTCAAGCTAAAGAAATTAGTTCAGTAGGAGCATCTCTTGAATGAAATATTAGGAAATGGTTAATGAAAATGATAGTCTTATACCTTTCAATAATGTACAAACTCGATGACCAGCCTCCAGTCACTTTTAATGAGGTGAAGAACCATGCAGCAGCCTGTATGCACAAGTATAGTTAAGGTCTGGCCAAAACTTCATTTTTTATAATCATAACTAAACAGTTTCAAGGCTTTCGGGATCCTACCAATAACACCATAAGGTGTCCAGATCAGCCCTGTGCTATCTTTGGTCCCAAGGACCAATGACAGACAAGAATTTAGAAGCATCTTTTAAGAAAAGATGAGGGAATTCAAGTTCAAGCAAAGTCAAGGGGAAATTTTTATCCTTCAAACTAATAGGGTTAAAAATCCATTTCTGTTTCTAAGGAAAACAGAAGAACCTCACTAATTTATTTTACATCAACCAACAAACAACTACTGAATAAATATTGCATACCCTAACACTATGCCAAACTCTGAGGATGAAGAAAATTAGATTACCTTCGATTTCACAGAGTTCAAAATCCAGGTGTAAAGAGATTCTGGCTGAGAGGGAAATACAAGCAAATGATATGACTCCCTCTGCACCCAAGAGGTATGCGTAACAGCTACAGAAAGAATGAAACTATTTCTTTCAGAGCTTTAAGAAAGGTATCTACATGAGTAATGCCTTTAAGAAAAGAGTTTTCCAGGTAGAGAAAGGATGAGGGGGTTGCAGAATTCCAGATGGAAGTACAGTATGAGAAAAACGAAAAGCATATTCACAAAACCACTGGTATTTAGTATGGCTGTAAGCTGAGGGCATGACAACAGGAACAAGAGATGAGATTAGAAAAGTAAAGGGAAGGGACTGTGTGAGCTCGGAAAAGAAGCTTATACTTCATATGTAAACAGTGTGGGGAAAAAAAGTTTTGAGAACAGAGACGGTACATTACCAGATTTTTGCTCAGAAAGATAACTGTGGTGCCAGAGCAAACATTTGTTAGGTTGCATCAAATGTCAAAGAAAAGATGAAGGACTAGATGAGAACAGTGGCAGAAGAGAACAAATATGGATTCAAAAGTCATTTCTGGCCTGACCAGGCGATGGCGCAGTGGATAGAGCGTCAGACTGGGACACAGAGGACCCAGGTTCGAGACCCCGAGGTCGCCAACTTCAGCGCAGGCTCATCTGGCTTGAGCAAAAAGCTCTCCAGCTTGGACCCAAGGTCTCTGGCTTGAGCAAGGAGTTACTCGGTCTGCTGAAGGCCCACGGTCAAGGCACATATGAGAAAGCAATCAATGAACAATTAAGGTGTCGCAACGAAGAATTGATGATTGATGCTTCTCATCTCCCTTTCCTGTCTGTCTGTCCCTATCTATCCCTCTCTCTGACTCTCTGTCTCTGTAAAAAATAAAAATAAAAATAAAAATAAAGAGTTCTCAAAAGTCATTTCTGGCCCTGGCCGGTTGGCTCAGTGGTAGAGCGTCGGCCTGGCGTGCAGAAGTCCCGGGTTCGATTCCCGGCCAGGGCTCACAGGAGAAGCACCCATCTGCTTCTCCACTCCTCCCCCTCTCCTTCCTCTCTGTCTCTCTCTTCCCCTCCCGCAGCCGAGGCTCCATTGGAGCAAAGATGGCCCAGGCGCTAGGGATGGCTCCTTGGCCTCTGCCCCAGGCACTAGAGTGGCTCTGGTCGCAACAGAGCGATGCCCCAGAGGGGCAGAGCATCGCCCCCTGGTGGGCAGAGCATCGCCCCTGGTGGGCGTGCGGGGTGGATCCCGGTCGGGCGCATGCGGGAGTCTGTCTGTCTCTCCCCATTTCCAGCTTCAGAAAAATACAAAAAAAAAAAGTCAATTCTGAGTCAGAGCTAACAGATTTGATAACCAATTTGATTCTGTAGGTCAAGAAAAGAAAGACTCTGAAAACATGAAGTTTCTACTTTGTCTAATTGTGTGAATGATAAACCATTAACCAGAGACATGATGATGTAAATAAATGAAGACAAGAAAATATAAGATTTTACTCTAAAGGCAATGAAATGTACATATGAAGATTAATCTTACTAGCAAGAACTCAAATCAGATGTGTGAAAAAGAATTAGGTTACTGTGTGAGGTGGGAACCTTAATTAGTGTAATAGAAAGTTAGCTCCAAAAGGGGCTTAAGATAACCCTGTTACACCTGATCAGGCGCAGTGGATAGAGCGTCAGACTGGGATGCTGAGGACCCAGGTTCGAGACCCCGAGGTCGCCAGCTTGAGTGCGGGCTCATCTGGTTCAAGCAAAGCTCACCAGCTTGGACCCAAGGTCGCTGGCTTGAGCAAGGGGTTAATCAGTCTGCTGAAGGCCCGCGGTCAAGGCACATATGAGAAAGCAATCAATGAACAACTGAGGTGTCGCAACGAAAAACTGATGATTGATGCTTCTCATCTCTCTCCGCTCCTGACTGTCTGTCCCTATCTATCCCTCTCTCTGACTTTCTCTCTGTTTCTGTTAAAAAAAAAAAAAAAAAAAAAACCCTGTTACAACCTACTCGTTTCAAAGATGAAGAATGCAGGACAGCAGCTATAGAAACAGAGATGAGATGAAATCTTCTAATTCCAAGTTCAACAATCTCTGTTAACAAAGTGGTAACAGAAAATAAGAGACACTTGTGACAGTCATTTTAGAGGAGGAATGGCAGAACCAAATGAATAAATAATGAAGATTAAGAAGACTCAATCAGGGTAAGTCTGAGGTTCTAAACTTGGCTCATGGAAAGGATTATACCATTGAGAATAAGAGTTGGGTCAGATCTCAGAAGGTTCTCCAACTCACAAATTATTCTTTTAGATAGAAAGAAACGCCAATCCAAAATGAAAATATCTGAGAAGTTCATAAAGGAGATGTCCTAAAGAGGTTTATTAAGGGCCTATCATAAAAGTTTCAGAATGAAAGGCCTTGAGCCTACATGGGGTATTGGATTAGAGGAAGTAGCACATAGATAACATTTTTGGTGCCTAAGAAAAAACTTGAGGCAAGAAGAAAAGGAAAAAGAGATGGAAGAAATGATGAAAGGATATTTTCTGAGCCAACTCTCTCTAACATCGTTTAAGAAGACAACCAATTCATCTGGAATGCTGAGCTCACCATTTCAAAACCCCAGGCTTGTCCAGTTGAGGCACATCCGAGAAGCAAGTACTACAAGTTGATGATTCCCACTCTTCCCTGCCTTTCTCTCTCTCTCCTTTCTAAAATCAATAAATAAAATCTTTTATAAAAAAAGAGTAAGTTAAGAAGACAAACAATTCTATGAATTCTTCCTTCAGTTTTTCTTTTCAAAACTTTAAGAGTAGAATTCAAATTGAAATGATCAAAATAATGTATGCAAGATGGTACAGTATTACCAGTTTTTACAATTATGTTTTACCAATAAGATATTCTTCAAACAACATGACACCTGACTCTTGCCAACAATTTTTTTCTTCAAGAAGAATGCTGGCATAAATCAATGTTATATCCCTTCTCTTTAATATGTGATAATTTGGCTTAGCTGATTAAGAGACTTCCACATCACAGAGGAAAATAAGAAAAAAATGGAGTTAAAATTTGGAAAAACAAAAATCAAAAAAGATCATTTAGTTTTATACTGTTATCATTATTCAATATAATGAACTCAATATTCAGACAGCCTAGCAATAATGATTCCTTATTTGGGAACTCTTTTCTTTATTATGTAATACCATAATATTTAAAATATTTTTATCATGAAATTTTCCAAAGATGAACAAAAAACAAATCACAGTAATACTTTATGATACGGCTTCAACAATTATCAATACATGGCCAGTCTTATTGCAATTACCTCCCCTTTTCTTGATTATTTTGAAATAAAACCAAGACATTATCTTTTCGTTCATACACAGTTCAATGGTATAACATTTTTAATTACCAGATTTTTTTGCTTAAATAACAATCCTTTGAAATCATTCTGAAATATTAAAAATTTTGTAACACAAGGTAGTTATTTTTTATTTCCCCTATTAATGAATGTCAAATATTGCTAGCATCTTCTTTATGGTTTAATCTATCAAATATTGCATCTGCTCATTCTCTAAACATTGCCAAAATACAATAATGGTCTCCCAAGTTCAGAGTTCTCTTGTGACAAGTTTACCTCTTTCCTTCATTCTTTAGAAAGACTGTCTTTATTTACTCACTTAAAAACAGATTTATTAATTAATATATCTCTTGCTCTTAAAAAAAGCATTCATTTTATACTATTTCTTTCATTCAGAATTCCATGACAAATATTTACCGTATTTCCTATGTATTAGACGCATCCTTTTTCAAAAAATTTGGTGTCTAAAAACGGGGTGCGTCTTCTACAGTGTTGTAGATTCATTTAAGAAGCATAGCATTTCAAATGTCATAAATAGAACTGAGAACAAGGTAATATATGAAGACAGTGATTCGTTATCAGACACAGTGAGGACAAGCTAATAGAGGGGGATTTTGACAGTGATGAGTTGTATGAATTTTATGATGAATAAAACTTGAGTTTAATAACTTTTAAGTAATACATTTTTTTTCAAATTCCGGGCCCCAAAATTAAGGTGCGTCTTATACATGGGGAAATACAGAACTATTTTAAAGGCTCTAAAATGACAAAATTTCAGAAATTATGTCAATTTCTTACTGCTCCTGGCCTGACCAGGAGGTGGTGCAGTGGATAGAGCACCTTGGACTAGGACATGGAGGACCCAGGTTCAAAACCTCAAGGTCACCGGCTTGAGTGTGGGCTCATCTGGTTTGAGCAAGGCTCACCAGTTTGAGTCCAAGGTTGCTGGCTTGAGCAAGGGGTCAATCGGTCTGCTGTACCACTCCCCCCCCCCAGGTCAAAGCACATATAAGAAAGAAATCAATAAACAACTAAGGTGATGCAATGAAGAACTGATGCTTCTCATCTCTCTCCCTTTCTGTTTGTCTGTCCCTATCTGTCTCTCTCTCTGTCTCACACACAATTCTTACTGCTCATAAGTGACTTTAATTAGAACAAATATATCTGCACTAATGCTTTAAGATATCAGACATGAAAAGTATTAACTTTAAAACATAAATAATTGGCCCTAGCCAGTTTGCTCAGTGGATAGAGCATTAGCCCAGAGCATGGACATCCCACATTTGAGTCCTGGTCAGGGGACACAAGAGAAGCAACCATTTGCTTCTCTCCCCCTTCCCTCTCTTTCTCCTCCCACAGCCAGTGGCTCAATTGGTTGAGCATCTGCCCCCATCACTGAGGATAGCTCAGTTAGTCCAAGGTTCTCAGGTGGATACGGGTCGGGTGCATGCGGGAGTCTGTCTCAGTATCTCCTCCTTCTCTCATTTAAAACAAAAAAAACAAACAAAAAAAACATAAGTAATTAAGGACTGCATTACACAGTAAGTAATCATTAGCAAATATGTAGCAAAACCAAGTTTTTAATTAAATATCTTCCTCTGAGAATTCACAAATCTCAAGTCAGATTTACCTGCTACAAAAGATAGTAACAAGTAATGGCAGACATTTCTTTCAGAAATATTTTCCTAAGCATGGGCTGTGTGCTGTGCTCTAGTGAAAGTACAAAAAACAAAATAATCCTTTCCCTTCTCAACCCTTACAGAGAGACACACAAACTACGGACACAATCTGATAAGCACCATAACAAATGCATGTGCAAAGTACACTGGAAAAGGAATGGAAAGTTTGGTTCTGATGGAGGGGCAAGATAGAGAGGGCTATCAGTAAGGTGACCAACTTTTTTATAATGAAAAGGAGGACAAAAATAAATGGAAGAAAACAATATGGTAAAGAAAATATTTTATTCATTGCAACAATAATACACTATAATATAATAAATGTAATAAAAACATTTTTAATATTTTATATTGTAATTATGCTTACATGCCTATTAATTTTTGATAATTGGAAATATCTGAACAAGAAATATCCTTCATATTGAATTTTGCGGCAAGTGCAGCAGCTAGAGTATCAACATTCAATCTCAATTTCTCCAAAAATCACTAGCAATTGAAAAACTCTTTCAACTGCTGCATTAGTTCTAGGGCAGCACAATGTAAAATGAACAATAATAAATAAATTTTCACATGGAATATGTTCATTTTTGAAATGGCTGAATATTTACACCCATCTTTTATCAATTTCCATGTGTTCACTTTCCCATTGTATTAGTTTTTAAGAATTTAAATATACGTTCAGTCTTCTAATTTCTTCAAAGAGACAATTGTCGTCTATTTTGATATCTGGCATTTCTTTAGATAAAAACTCAAGACAAGATTCAATATCTGTCCAATATACTTGCGATGAAGTCAAAAAACACCGTTATTTTCTGTGATGTTTGTTTCAGACCATTCTTTGATATACTGAAAACATGTCTGGTAAAAATTCTGCACTTCTTTGATAAACTTTTCTGTTATGCCTGGATTTGATTCTCTAAGTCTGAAAATTTTATAATTAAAGGAAGAAATTTTTCTTCAAAATGAGATTTACATTGAAGGATAAAGTCATTCAAAATAAGACTAACTTCCATAGCTGAAATGTGTTCACCTTCAATCCTTTGAATCGTTTTGTGAAAAATAGATGCTTCTGTACAAAATACATTAATATCTCAGATATTTTATTATTGAAAAACTATTCCAGGATTTTAGGATATTTGTCTAAACTTAAAAAATATGAAAGGAGAGGCTCAAATAATTATAGAACACATTCTATAGCAGGTGTTAGAGGAAACCATCTAACTTGGGAATATCCTAAAAGTTTTTTGTATTCAACATTTGCTTCTTCACAAAATTGTTTTAAAGTAGCAACGCAAACGGTAAAACGACTAAAATGCAAATAAATTGGCATGGCACATGACGCTGTGTTGATTGCATTTGATAAAATATGTGCATTACAATCTATTCCTAGAATTTTCTTTTGGAGTAATTCTTGTCATTTTACAAACACATTATTTACCCCTTTGCATCTTCGCCCACCAAAATTTGTATTATCAGCCATTAGTGCAACGACTTTGGATTTCAAATTGTTTTCATTACTCTGTATAGATGATTTGATAAAATTTCAGAAGTTTCGCCCTCAATGGATTCTAAATTTAAAATTTTTACTTGAATGCCCTTGGTAACATTAAAATATCGTACTATTATTGTATACAACTTAATTTCATTATGATTTGATGCATCAGATAAAATCATTACAAATGCTGCAGTTTCCAAGACCTCTGTAAGTATTTTGTCACAGTAATTCTTAAATACTGATTTCAAAACAGCCTCGCATTTTGTCCTGGCACATAAAAATTTTGCATTGTGAAACTTTTTCAATAATTTAGTTGTACAATCCATACTACAAAAACTTTGCGAATTATGGTATGAAATGCAAATGTTCCCACCATTGTAGCCACCTGGTTTTCATCTTCAGAATAATTTGAAGTTTTAAAAAAACTTGCTACTTTACATTGCTTATGTTTGTTGGTGGTCAAGTGTTTCACTATCATTGCTCTGCCCCCAACTGCAATACAAAATTCTCTGCTGCAAAGACTGCAGAAAACAACGGTATCTTTCTTTGATATGAGGGATGGAAATTCCTTTTTCAATTTATCATTGAAATGGCATTTTCTCTTTTGATTTTTCCATCCCTTAAATGAAATTAAAAATTAAAAATTAAATATAGAGCTACACGAACAATGCAAGCACATTAGGAACTGAAAACATTACATCATGGTGGGCAAATTTTCCGGAAGCTAAATTAACAAAACTAAATATCAAACAAAACCACTAATTTGGAGTGATAGTTGGGTGTATTTATCACTTTCTAATTTAAAAACGTCTGTTTTATGCAACTATTTAATCAAAATGAGTTAATAAATATGGTTTGAGGTTAGATTTCCCCTTAAAAACTCGAATTTCGGGAAAATACTTGTAAATAAAATTATACGTATCTGGGCCCTGGCCAACTGCTCAGTGGTAGAGCGTCGGCCTGGCATGCAGGAGTACCTGGTTCAATTCCCAGCCAGGACACACACACAGAGAAGCGCCCCTCTGCTTCTCCACCCCTCCCCCTCTCCTTCCTCTCTGTCTCTCTCTTCCCCTCCCACAGCCAAGGCTCCATTGGAGCAAAGTTGGCTGGGCCCTGAGGATGGCTCCATGGCCTCTGCCTCACGTGCTGGGTGGATCCCGGTTGGGCGCATGCAGGAGTCTGTCTGACTGCCTTACCGTTTCCAACTTCAGAAAAGAAAAAAAAAATTATACATATCTGGAAATTATTTTAATTATTTACTCATTCATTCATTTTTAGAGAGGGGAGAGAGAGAAAGAGACAGAAGAGTGAAGGGAGAGGAGCAGGAAGCATCCACTCCCATATGTGCCTTGACTGGGCAAGCCCAGGGTTTCGAACCAGCGACCTCAGCATTCCAGGTTGAGGCTTTATCCACTGTACCACCACAGGTCAGGCAGAAATTACTGAACAGATAATTAATTAATAAAATGTGAATTGTGTTTACCTGTCTACAATTAAATATTCACTGAGAAAGAAATAATTGTGAGTCTACAATGTTGTATGTGCCGTGTTGTGTTTTAGTAAGAAATACACAAAGCCATTTCTGTGCTCAGTATATTGCGCACTCTCTCAAGGTCTCCCATGTTGAGCGCATGCGTCCTATAATCGCATCTCACCACACTGTACTGATCCTTGACAAATCATCATGTCAAATACAAATACGTCACATCACACGCAGTGGATCAACTCTGCACCGATAGAATACGGACATTTACAGATTAGTCTTACAATATCAAAAAGGACGACATGTAGGAGGACGGAACTTACAAAAGAAGGGCTGTCCTCCCTAAAGGAGGACAATTGGTCACGTTACTGTCAGGTAAATAATTTGCAAAGGAAATATCCAAGTGGACCTTGAAAAATGAGTAGCATTTCATAAAGCAAGGAGTCATTGTCTTCTGGACAACAGAAATGTATGGACAAAGTCTAAAGACTAAAATCCACAATAGTTTCAAGAAATTAACAGAAGACAAGTATAGGTAGAACACAAAGGATGAAGTAATAAATAAAAAGGGCAAAAACATGTAATTAACATGCTAAAAAGTTGGCATTTTTCTTATAAAAATCAGTGGATATTAGAAGTTTCAAGCAAAAGAAACATATGATCAAACAGGTATTCTCAATAAGCATACAGTATGCAAGATAGATTAGAGCATTTAAAGCCAGAAGTAGGGAGATCATTATAAAAGCTCTGGGGAGGATTGATGAGGACCAATATTAGAGGAAATATACATAGTAAGAAATAGAGGGAATGTATTCAAGGGGCATTGAAGAGATAGAAATCTATTGTGGCCAATTATGCAGGCATATTGTAAACATTAAAGAAATTATTGAGCCTGACCAGGCAGTGGCACAGTGGATAGAACATCAAACTGGGATGCAGTGGACAGAGCATCAAACTGGGATGCAGAGGACCCAGGTTCGAGACCCTGAGGTCACCAGCTTGAGCGCGGGCTCATCTGGTTTGAGCAAAAAGCTCACCAACTTAGACCCAAGGTCACTGGCTCCAGCAAGGGGTTACTCGGTCTGCTGAAGGCCCACGGTCAAGGCACATATGAGAAAGCAATCAATGAACAACTAAGGTGTTGCAACGCGCAATGAAAAACTAATGATTGATGCTTCTCATCTCTCTGGTTCCTGTCTGTCCCTGTCTATCCCTCTCTCTGACTCACTCTCTGTCTCTATTTAAAAAAAAAATTATTGATGAATAAATGTGTATGCACATGTGTGTATGTGATGTGTATATAAGAGAGATCTAAGCAGACAGAGAGAGAAGCAGCTGAAGATGACTGAGATTTCTAGCCAGAATGTTATCTCAGTGAAGGTGGGGCTATTTACAATACACTACACCTTCTATGTTCTCCACCCTAAAAAGAATACTGACAATGGAGCCAGTTTGCAGTTTTAGAATAAATACATTTTGACCACATTGATTTTGAGGCTACTGGATATCCAAGAGAAGATGATGAAAATAACAGAAGTGGAATTTAGGAAAGAAAACATCACTATACAAGTGACTGTTAAAACCATGGGAGTAAATGTGATCATAAAGAAAAAGAACACAAAAGGAAAGAAAATAGATGAAGATAGTAGGCAGTGCTCTTTTAAGTTATGAGACCCACATAATGTTGAAATTTTACTATACATGGGTAAAATGACAGTGCTCACAGGCAGAGGTGAAGTGACTAATAGGCTCCTATGACTCCAAGCCCCACTGGTAACGAGCCTGTTAGGTAAACAAGTGTTCTTAGGTTTGCTCACCTGTATTGGGGCAGCACCTTGTGTGTATATTCTATGAAAGGCTTCAGGGCCTTGCCCTCAGGGCAGCAGATTGCAAATTGTGGATTGCCTGCCTCCATGGGGAGGGGCGGTTGTTTGCTGGGGAAGGGGTTTTTTCCCCCAGCCTGTTTTGCTGGGAAGTGCAGAGGGAGTGCTGAGGGGCTTAGGAGCCCTGAGATTTCAGCCTGGCCTGTTTGGCTGGGGAGTGCTGAGGCTGGTGGGGGTTTGTGAGTCCAGAAGAGTCCTGAGAATGAGTCAGGGCTTTGGAGCCCGAAGGGAAAGGAAAGCGGTCTTCCCTGCCTGTTTGCTCCTCCCCCATTATGAGACTTTAATAAATGGAATAGCTCACTATTTTCTGGCTCCACAGTTCCTTTACCGTCTGCCCGAATCCAATGGGAATCTGCATGGCCACAGAGGCGGCCAGTGGCCTTACATAGCCAAAGAACTAAAGGATTAACAGGACCCAATTGCTCATCTATAGTATCTATGCCACAGGGGTTGGAAAGCTCTTCTCTAGTAAATGCCACCCTCTAACAGAGAAACTCTTAAAAGTCCTTTATAAAAATAGGCAAATCTGGATGTGAGACACTCTACAAAAAAACAGTAACAAAAACAAAAAAACACTGCCCTGGCTGATAGAGTAATACTGAGGTAACTGGTTCAAAACCTTGGGCTTGCCCAGAGAAGGTCCATATTGTGATAAGGTGCCAAGGAGCTGCAAAATTGTTAACATTAGTATTTTAAAAGGAAGAGTCAGGCCCCCTTACCCATCCTTTCTGAGGAAGAAAAAAGAAGAATGCAAGAAGAGCTTGCAGGGGCAAAAGTCAGCTAGTCATAGTTTATTTCCTATACTTCTCTGGAAGGACTGAGACACTTGCTAGCTAGATAGAGCAAAGATAGAACCTATTTGAAAACCCCTTCCTCTTCTCCTTTCTTAAAAGCCTTTAGGAAACAATGTTTACATACCTTAATTAAAAATTCCTACACTAGTCCTGACTCTTCCTCCCATCCTGGAGTCAGGAGAGTGAGAGTAATGTATACCTCTAGACAAAGGGATCACAAGCGCCCTACACCCCCGCCTTGCATAAAAAACCTGTATTCTGTGTCATTTTATATGCTTTCTCAGAATCATCATTTTGAAATTCTTTGTATATGCAAAACTTGTAAACTAGGCAAGCAGGGACTAGCTTTAGACCTCCTAATAAGGTGACTCCAACACTCTTAGCAAAAAGTAACTTCATTTAGGCCCTGGCCGGTTGGCTCAGCGGTAGAGCGTTGGCCTGACGTGCGGGGGACCCGGGTTCGATTCCCGGCCAGGGCACATAGGAGAAGCGCCCATTTGCTTCTCCACCCCCCCCTTCCTCTCTGTCTCTCTCTTCCCCTCCCGCAGCCAAGGGTCCATTGGAGCAAAGATGGCCCGGGCGCTGGGGATGGCTCCTTGGCCTCTGCCCCAGGCGCTAGAGTGGCTCTGGTCACGGCAGAGCGATGACCCGGAGGGGCAGAGCATCGCCCCCTGGTGGGCAGAGCATCGCCCCCTGGTGAGCATGCCGGTGGATCCCGGTTGGGCGCATGCGAGAGCCTGTCTGACTGTCTCTCCCCGTTTCCAGCTTAAGAAAAAAAAAAGAAAAGTAACTTCATTTAGTTTCTCTCCTTATCCTAAACCAGTGGTCGGCAAACTCATTAGTCAACAGAGCCAAATATCAACAGTACAAGATTGAAATTTCTTTTGAGAGCCAAAGCCTTTAAACTCAAACTATATAGGTAGGTACATTGTTATTAACTTAATTAGGATACTCCTAAACTGGCCTTTGCTAAAAATGTCCTCAATCTGATTGAGGTATGTTCACTGAGGTCGACCCCTTCCAACTCTGCCATCCACACTCATCTTGTATACTTGTTTCGTCTATCTCCTTTCATTCATCCTCTCTATATGTACAAACCACCTCAACATACCTTTCTCACTCCTCGACACTACATGTTCTTTCACGCTACAACGCTCCCTAAAATTAATAAACTTTACTTAAAGTTTTAAGTCTTAAACTATAGGTACGTTGAATAATACTTGATATCAGACTTAATAATGATATTTATTGATAAAGTTAAATTATAAGTTATCCATAAAATTAAATCATGATAACGACTGACAAAACACTAATGTGAACAATGGCCTTGCATCTCCTTGGAAAGTTTGGGTAAGTCAGGTTTGTATGTTGTTGTTTTTAATTTTAGGCATAATTCCAGGTTCTCATCAATGAGGCGACTTCTCAATTTACTCTTGATAAGGTTCATGCTTGAAAATGATTGTTCACATGAATATGTAGACCTGAAAGAACAGCAAACGCTAGTTTTTTCAGCTAATTATATGAGTCAGGAATACTATTTCAGGTGTTAAAAATCAACATATCTTCCTTCTCCAGGTCTTTCAAAGCAGACCACTTGTGCTGTGAACTAAGTTCACATTTGTTTTTCTCCAATATTTCTATATCAGCACAAAGATGTTCAAATTTCGAGCTCTACAATTACTTGTTTTTTAAATCTAGCAATTGTATTTCAAAGTTGCCAATGTCAATATTAAAGGGAGAAAAATTTAATTCTGTTACAGTAGCATTAAGAGGTTTTTTAACAAAGACCACCGTTGCTTTGCTGTTTCTGAATTCCTAAAACCTGTTGAGAAAAGCTTCCCTCATATTTGAAAGTGTTTTGACCATCAGCCAACATCATATTAAATGGCGTAAAACTAAGGACTTTCCACCTTAAATCAGGAACAAGACAAGGTTGTCCACTCTCTCCACTCTTATTTAACGTGGTGCTAGAAGTTCTGGCCAGAGCAATCAGACAAGACAAAGAAATAAAAGGCATCCACATCGGAAAAGAAGAAGTAAAGGTATCACTTTTTGCTGATGATATGATCCTATACATCGAAAACCCAAAGGACTCCACAAAAAGATTACTCGAAACAATAAACCAATACAGTAAGGTCGCAGGATACAAAATCAACATACAAAAGTCCATAGCCTTTCTATATGCCAACAATGAAATATTAGAAAACGAACTCAAAAAAATAATCCCCTTCACGATTGCAACAAAAAAAATAAAATACCTAGGAATAAACATAACAAAGAATGTAAAGGACCTATATAATGAAAACTACAAGGCATTGCTAAGAGAAATAGAAAAAGACACAATGAGATGGAAAAATATTCCTTGTTCTTGGATAGGAAGAATAAATATAATTAAAATGGCCATATTACCCAAAGTAATATATAAATTTAATGCAATTCCCATCAAAATTCCTATGACATTTTTTAAAGAAATGGAACAAAAAATCATAAGATTTATATGGAACTATAAAAAACCCCGAATAGCTAAAGCAATCCTAAGGAAAAAGAATGAAGCTGGGGGCATTACAATACCTGACTTTAAACTATATTATAGAGCCACAATAATCAAAACTGTATGGTATTGGCAGAAAAACAGACACTCAGACCAATGGAACAGAATAGAAAGCCCAGAAATAAAACCACATATATATGGTCAAATAATCTTTGATAAGGGGGCCAACAACACAAAATGGAGAAAAGAAAGCCTCTTCAACAAATGGTGTTGGGAAAACTGGAAAGCCACATGCAAAAGAATGAAACTCGACTACAGCCTGTCCCCATGTACTAAAATTAATTCAAAATGGATCAAAGACCTAAATATAAGATCTGAAACAATAAAGTACATAGAAGAAGACATAGGTACTCAACTCATGGACCTGGGTTTTAAAGAACATTTTATGAACTTGACTCCAATGGCAAGAGAAGTGAAGGCAAAGATAAATGAATGGGACTACATCAGAATAAAAAGTTTTTGCTCAGCAAGAGAAACTGATATCAAAATAAACAGACAGCCAACTAAATGGGAACTGATATTTTCAAACAATAGCTCAGATAAGGGCCTAATATCCAAAATTTACAAAGAACTCATAAAACTCAACAACAAACAAACAAACAATCCAATAAAAAAATGGGAAGAAGACATGAACAGACACTTCTCCCAGGAAGAAATACAAATGGCCAACAGATATATGAAAAGATGCTCAGCTTCATTAGTTATTAGAGAAATGCAAATCAAAACTACAATGAGATACCACCTCACCCCTGTTAGATTAGCTATTATCAACAAGACGGGCAATAGCAAATGTTGGAGAGGCTGTGGAGAAAAAGGAACCCTCATACACTGTTGGTGGGACTGTAAAGTAGTACAACCATTATGGAGGAAAGTATGGTGGTTCCTCAAAAAACTGCAAATAGAACTACCTTATGACCCAGCAATCCCTCTACTGGGTATATACCCCAAAACCTCAGAATCATTGATACGTAAAGACACATGTAGCCCCATGTTCATTGCAGCACTGTTCACAGTGGCCAAGACATGGAAACAACCAAAAAGCCCTTCAATAGAAGACTGGATAAAGAAGATGTGGCACATATACACTATGGAATACTACTCAGCCATAAGAAATGATGACATCAGATCATTTACAGCAAAATGGTGGGATCTTGATAACATTATACGGAGTGAAATAAGTAAATCAGAAAAAAACAAGAACTACATGATTCCATACATTGGTGGAACATAAAAACGAGACTAAGAGACATGGACAAGAGAGTGGTGGTTACCAGGGGTGGGGGGAGGGAGGACGCAGGAGGGAGGGAGGGAGAGTTAGGGGGAGGGGGAGGGGCACAGAGAAAACTAGACAGAGGATGACGGAGGACAATCTGACTCTGGGTGAGGGGTATGCAACATAATTTAATGACAAAATAACCTAGACATATTTTATTTGAATATATGTACCCTGAATTATTAATGTCATCCCATTAACATCAATAAAAATTTATTTAAAAAAAAAAAAAAAGAAAGTGTTTTGAAATAGCAAATGTCAATATCAGAATTATTTTCTTGGCAATGTTTCAACAGGCTTGGAAAGTGAATCAAAGTTTCTCTTTCAAAATTTTGAGCAAAAAGAGATAATTTGTTTTCGAATGAAATAACTTCTAACATCGAAATAATTATGTTTCCTTTCCCCTGTAGTTTAAGATTAAGCTGATTTAGATGAGATGTAACATCTACCATGAAATAAAATTTTTGGATCCACTGATCATTCCTTAGTTCTGGATAGTGAACACCGTTCTCAAGGAGAAATGCTTTAATTTCTCTTAATAAGGAAGCGAAACATTTCAAAACGTTTCCTCTTGATAACCAACGTACCTTGTTATGCAGAAGATCTGCGTACTCTCCATTTCAACTAAAAATTCTTTAAATTGGCAATAATTAAGAGCTTTAGCTATAATGGAGTTGATAATCACCAATTCCATAACTCTGCAAATTTCTTCTGGAAATGTCTGCGCACAAAGCTCTTCTTGATGAATGATGCAATGATAAGTAAGTATCTTGTGATTAATTTCTTCTTTAAAAATAGCAATAAACCCGTTTCTTACCGGTCATACTTTTCGCCGTCTGTTGAAATTAAGACAATTTTACCAAGTGGAATATGTTTTTCCATGCACTCAATTACAGCATTTGCTATATCCTCTCCACGTTTTTGACCTTTGAGTGGCAATAATCCTAAAAGTTCTTCTTTAGGACCTGTCGACGAAATAAATTGTACAAAAAGGGAAACTTGTGCTGTATCATTTATGCCACAAGACTCATCAACTGCTATTGATAAAGCTGAAACCAATTTAAGATCTTTGACTTGCTGGTTGGTTATATTCAAAGATATTTTGACTGTTCTATCTTTCACTGTTTTAGCAGACAATGGTAACTTTAATTTTTTTTAGAATATCTGCTTTGTTCTTAAAATCCCGAAATAGCTCTTCAGATGCATTTATAGAACAATTTTTTATGTATTCGCCATCTGTATATGGTTTTCCTCTCTTAGCAATCTCTTGACTAACCACAAAACTTGCAATATTAACATTGTTGGAAGATTGCATCCAGTAATTAAATACAGAACTTTATTTTTCTTGACTCTTCTGAAGTTCCTCAACTGCTTTCTTCCTTGAATCACCGACAGGATATTTAGTACTAAATGACACGTTTAGTTGCAAAGTGTCTCTCCAAATTTGATTTCTTGTTATGCGCCAATTTTTCCTGACAAATAAGACAGGTCAGAAGGCCATTTAAGTTTTGAATAAACGCGAAAGTCTCGGTCCATTCAACTTTAAATTCACGGTTTTTGTCTTCTGTTTTTCTTTGCTTCTTCTTTGTAGCCATGTCAGACAGGGCACCTAAAAAAATGTTTCATTTTATAATAATAAAGCCACTAACACAAAATAATCACAATTCTTAAACTGATGACAAAAATACCTGTAGGATTTGCAGCTGGTTGGAAAAATACAGGTAACTTTATGCTTCGAGTAGGTACTTTTGTCACTTGCATGCGATTTGCGGACGTGACTAGCACTAACCACTGCACAATGAGACTGCTGACTGGCTCACTCAACTCGTGCATGAATCACTCGCACGCCTCCCCCACGCTGTGTCTCCCACGGCCCACCTGCGCCACGTCTCCCATTGCCCTACCGACTGACACCCCCGCGTGTACCTGCATGCCCGCACATGGTATTTTGTGGAAGAATCACACTCAAGGGGCCAAAGAGCCGCAGTTTGCCGACCATTGTCCTAAACTAAACATTTCTCACTATTGTGGCTACTAGGATAAGGTTGTAAATCCTAGAATGTTTGAGAATGTCTTTGCCAGGTGTGTAAAACATTTATCAGTACTGTGTTATCTTATAGTCTTAGTGTGTAGACTATAAGATAGATCCTTTTGATAGATCCTATAGGATAAATATTGTAACAAGACAGTAAAATTCAATGAGCTTGTTAGTAAGATTAATGATTTTTGTACCATGCTCCTCCTTTTTTTCCCCCAACCAGTATGTGATTTTGTCTATAAGAGCAGCCTCAGAACTGTGTTTATGGCTGCACGATTTGGGTTTGATAATGCCCCGTTCATGTCACCAGCAATAAAGCTTCTATTAAAATTTCTTCTGTAACCTACCTTGGTGTCTCTGTGGAACTCATTGATTACAATACATTAAATAATATAATAAACAATTAATGAACTAAAGTGAAGCAACTATGAGTTGATACTTTTAGTTCCTTCTCACTCCCCGTCTCTGTAAAATTAATAAATAAAATCTCTAACAAATAAATAATAAATAAAAAGAAAATTTTGAAAACACAAATACAACAAATTTCTCACACAGACTACCAGTAGTAGAGACTATTAGTAGTAGTGGGAGAAACCTTACAATCTAAGAAAAATAATAATCAATTAAAGAAAAAAGACAAAGAAAAAAAAAGCTAAAAAAGGTAGAATGGCGTGATAGTCTCAAGACAATACTATGCATTGCTTACCCAGGAGCATAGTCACCTACACATTTCCCTCAAACTCAGTTGCAAGCGTCCCTGCTCACAAGATCTGCAATTGTTTCATCTCACAGGTCCCTTAGAGGAATTGCCTTTGGGTAGACACCACTTGATACAAGAGAACACCAGGAGGCAGCCAGCACCATGCCCAAGAATAAAGGGAAGGGAAGTAAAAACAGGTACAGAGAAAAGAATAAGAATGAATCTGAAAGAGAGAATTGGTTTTTAAAGAGGATGGTCAAGAGCAGGGGTCTCCAAACTTTTTACACAGGGGGCCAGTTCACTGTCCCTCAGACCATTGGAAGGCTGCCAAATACAGTGGTCCTCTCACTGACCACCAATGAAAGAGGTGCCCCTTCCAGAAGTGCAGTGGGGGCTGGATAAATGGCCTCAGGGGGCCGCATTGCGTCCCGCAGGCCGTAGTTTGGGGACGCCTGGTCAAGAGTATGCTCAGTTAATCAAAATGTTGGGAAATGGACAATTAGAAGCAATGTACTTTGATGGTGGTATAAAGAAGTTATATCATATGAGAGGAAAATTGAGAAAAATGTTCTCTCAGACATTACATTGTTTGGTCTTCGGGACTATCAGGATAACAATGGTGATATAATTTTAAAGTACAATACAGATGAAGCCAGAAATCTGAAGGGATAGTGAGCTTTCAGAACATGCTAAAACCAATGAAACAGGTACTTTTGGTCCTCAAGATGATGAATTCCAGTTTGATGATATCATAAACAATGATGAAAACACTGATGATATGTAAATTGAGCTCAAAGTTTTTCAGTGTTCTAAAGTTTGGATTTTGGCCATCACTTAAGACGACTAAAACTTCAGCATGAATCAGTTTGTTAGGGCAGACTGATTTATTTTATTGTTTATTTATTTTAGAGAGAAAGAGAAAAAGAGAAATATTGATTTGTTTTTCCACCCACTCATGTACCCACTAGGCGACTCCTGTATTGCCCTGACCAGGGATTGGACCTGCAACCTTGGCACATCAGGACGATGCTCCAAACAAATGAACTTCCTAGCCAGAGCCCATTTTCATTGTTTTAAAGTATTATATCTCTTAAAATATATATACTTCATTCTTTTGATGTAATGGAAATAAGGAGTAAAAGACAAAAATATCTGCTGTTAAAATAAGAGAGAATGAATAAAGGAAATGCTTTCCAGTTAATAAATATTTGAGTGAATTGTTTTACCATCACATTCAGTGATAAGTCCCAATTCTAACTAGTTTGTTTTTTGTTTGTTTTCAGAGTATTTCTGTATGTTCCAGTTACCTAGATGTTCGCTTTGATTTTTAATAAAATTTAAGGAAGGCAGAAACCTACATTTGAAGTCAAGAAGAGGGGCTATTTTCATATTTAGGAACTTGTATTTTTATACTATATTTGATAACATTCTTTCCATAATTTTATGTTGTCACCATCATAAAGGATTTTCAAAGTGCAGATTTTAAAAAATGGATTTGAGTAGCAATTTTGAATTTATAAGATGAGTTGTTGCAAAAATTCAATGCTAGGTAATACCCAATTAACTCATCATTGGAAGCACTGATATACTAGTTGATTTTTTTTTACTTAATGTGCAGGAAATTTCTTACACAAAGCAACTTGTAGGAGCAAAGTATGAAAAAGTTTTTACTATACAAAATAGGTTGTGTTAGCCTGACCAGGCAGTGGCGCAGTGGACAGAGCATCAGACTGGGACAGAGAGGACCTAGGTTCGAAACCCCAGGTTGCCGGCTTGAGTGCGGCCTCACCAGCTTGAGTGTGGTATCGCTGGCTTAAACGTGGGATCATACACATGACACCATGGTCGCTGGCTTGAGTTCAAAAGTTGCTGGCTTGAGCCCAAGGTCACTGGCTTGAACAAGAGGTCACTCACTCTGCCATAGCCTCCTGGTCAAGGCACATATGATAAAGCCATCAATGAACAACTAAAAAGCTGCAACAAAGAATTGATGCTTCTCATATCTTTCCTTTCCTGTCTGTCTCTGTCCCTCTCTTTGTCTCTCTCTCTGTCTCTGTCACACAAAAAATAGATTGTGTTAAACTATGTGATTTTGTCAAAATTCATATGCATTTGTAACCTAAAGTTTTTGACTTTATGAATAATTAAAATACAATGTACACATAAAAAACTAATTTCCTAACAAACTAGTGTAATGAAAAGGAAGGAATCACAGCTAAAAAATGTAATGTCACAGAGTATATTTTGGTTTTAAAAAAATAATATGCATGAAAACCTTGACTAGATTGTGGTTCAAAAACTAGCGATAAATATTTATTTGTAGGACACCTGGGATATTTTGAATATAGACTAGATATTGCCCAGCACTGTTTTATCATGGTGAATTTTATCTTTTGATTTTTATTAATTGTCTTATATGTAAGATAATGGTATTATGGTTGGTTATAAAAGAGAATATCCATATTCTTAGGTACAGGTTCAAGTATTTTGGAATGGTGTGTCATGACACCGGCTATTTAATTTTATATGGTTCAAAGACAACAAGAAACATGTTTTTATATATAAGGTCTACCGGAAAGTTCTGTCAGTTTCTATCACAACAAGTTTCGACACGTAAGTATGTTTATTTGGCGCATGTGTGCCTCTCTATTTTTATCACTTAATGTATACATACTGATGTAGCAAATTAACTAAAACAAAGTTGATTCACGTTAATCTTATGTGTGAAGCGATAGTGTACCCATGGCTACTCATAAAGTTCATTTACGCCACTGTAATTTTTACAAATTTTAACAAGGAAGAAATGCTACAAAAGCATGTCTGTGGCATCCACCATATTCCCCGGACTTAGCACCCTCTAACTATCACTTGTTTTTGTCCCTACAAAATTTTTTGAAGGGCAAAAAATTCAAAAATGAAGAACAGATCAAACAAGCACTGGTTCAATTTTTCACATCAAAAGATAAAACATTTTTCAAAAGTGGGATATATAAATTGCCCTCACACTGGCAAGAAATCATTAATAATAATGGCAATTATATTATTTAATAAAGTTTATTGACGGTAAGAAAAATTTGTATTTTGTTTTATTCCAAAAATGGACAGAACTTTCCGGTAGACCTTATATATACAGAGTGAAAGATAAAGCAAATATGGAAAAATGGTAACAGTTGAATCTAAGCAGTGGGCATATGAGTATTCATTATTCTAGAGTTTGAACATTCCTACTTTTACAAAACCATTCTTCATAAAAAGAAAAAACTGAGCAGGAAAGTACCAGGTAGTAGTTAGAGAGTTAAAAGGAAAAAATAAGAAAGGTATATACAGAAGCCAAAAAGTATTAAAAGAAAGATGGGTAAAAGAAATGTAGAAGCAAAATAAAACAGAAGAGAATGGAGAAGAGCTTATCACATTTGATAGCTGTTGATGTTTTATAGAAGCACGACTAGTAAAGCAAGCACTTTGTTCAAGACTTTCAGGGACTGTACCTACTCTATTTCGTTATTACAATTACTTATAATTAACATGGCTTTTTTTTTTCTTTTTGGTTTTTTAGCAAGAGAGAGAAAGAAAGAGGGACAGACAGGAACAGACAGGAAAGAAAGAGATGAAAAGTACATCAATTCTTTTTTTTTTAATTTTATTTATTCATTTTTAGAGAGGAGAGAGAGAGACAGAGAGAGAGAAGGGGGGAGGAGCAGGAAGCATCAACTCCCATATGTGCCTTGACTAGGCAAGCACAGGGTTTTGAACCGGCGACCTCTGCATTTCTAGGTCACGCTTTATCCACTGTGCCACCACAGGTCAGGCAAAAGTACATCAATTCTTTATTGCCACTTGAATCCATGTTAACACAATAAATTAAAATTAATAAAATATTGTTTTAAAATTCTTTATTGCAGCACCTAAGTTGTTCATTGATGGCTTTCTCAAAGGTGTCTTGATGGGGGGTAGGCTACAGCAGACTGAGTCACCTCTTGCTCAAGCCAGCAAACATGGGGTCATGTCTATGACCCCACGCTCAAGCCAGCAACCTCGGGCTTTCAAAGCTGGGTCCTCAGAATCCCAGTCTGATGCTCTATCCACTGAGCCACCCCCTAGTGTGGATGACTCATATTTTTTTCCCCATCCCCAAATGAGGAAGGAAACTATCTTACTCATTTCTGTATATTCCTTTTTTTTTAGCACGCACATGGGTGGTGGGGACAGAGAGACAGAAAGGGAGAGAGATGAGAAGCATCAATTCTTCACTGGGGCACCTTAGCTGTTCACTGATTGCTTTCTTATATATGCTTTGACAGGGGCCGAGGGGGGGGCTCCAACTGAGCCAGGAACCCTTTCCTCAAGCCAGCAACCTTGGGCTCAAGCCAGCAACTTTGAGCATCAAGCCATCAACCATTGGGTCTTATCTATGATCCCACTCTCAAGCTGGTGAGCTCACACTCAAGACAGATAAACTGGCATTCAAGCCAGCAACCTCAGGGTTTCGAACCTGGGTTTTTACTGATTCTAGACTGACACTTTGTCCACTACGCCACCGCCTGGTCAGGCCATATATTCTTTAGTAGCTAACAAAGTACCTTGCAAATAGTAAAAACTAAACATTTGTTACACTGAAATAAACTTGTTTATTAGTACTGATTGACTTAAAAATATTTCAGTTTAACAGAAAATCTGGAAAACCTTCTTTTAAAAAATATATGCAGCCACACAATGTGGATATCTTTGTAGCTCCAAACAGGTAGGCCAAGGACTGGTGACGGGCAGCATCTGACATTAACCTTCACCAAAGTTTTTCCCAAGAGGCCTCAGAACCAAACACCCAATGGTGGACTTCAGACCACATCAGAGTATGACCAATTGACACCACAAGTGGCACACCCAAAGGGAAATTTCAGCAGATACCAGACACTGCTGGGGAAAATTCTGCTCTGTGGGGTAAGTCCCCACACAGTAGCTATGGTTGCAGCCTATACTCATAGCCAGACAGCCTGAAGGTCAACCCCACTCATGGGTGGATCAACAGCAATCAAGACTCAACTACAACAGGAGAGCTTGCACAAACCCACACAAGGGAAATTGCTGGAGCACCTAGCTCAAGTGATCAGGGAAACTGCAACACTGACCCTACAGGACACCTACTACACAGGCCATGCTCCGAAGACTGGGAGACGTAGCAGATCAACCTAAGACACAGAAAACTATAGGAAGGCAGCCAAAATGGGGAGACAAAGAAACAGTCCCCAAATTAAATAACAGAAAAAAATCCCCAGAAAAAAATAAATGAAATGGAGGCAAGCAATCTACCACAGAGGTCAAAACAATGGTAATAAGGATGCTCAAGGAACGTAGGGAAGATCAGATGAACTCAGTGAGAACCTCAACAAAGAAACAGTAAACAGAGAAGAGAATACTCAAGGAACGTAGGGAAGATCAGATGAACTCAGTGAGAACCTCAACAAAGAAACAGTAAACATAGAAGAGAACATAGAAAACCATAAAAAAGAACTAGTCAGAAATGAAAAACACATCTAAAATGAAAAGCATACCAAAAGTAATCAACAGCAGGTTAGATGAAGCAAAGGATCAAATCAGTAACTTGGAAGACAAGGTAGCAGAAAATACCCAATCAAAGCAGAAAAAGGAAAAAGAATTATAAAAAATAAGGATAGTTAAGGCAGTGAGTTCAACGGCCAATTGGCAGACCTATGCCAGTTCACCAGAAATTTCGTGAAGTAGTTACAAAGTAGTCACAGGATATAGGGAATAGAGTCAGTGATGTTGTAGGAACTATGCATGGTGCCAGGTGGGTGCTGGAAGTGGTGGTGGTGGGGAGATACTTTGTGGAGTGTGTAACAGTCTAGGCACTATGCTGTGTACCTGAAACTAATGCAAAGTAATATTGAATGTAAATGTAATTGAAAAATAAAATTAAAATAAAAAACATTCTGCAAAAGACAGTTTTAAGAGACTAAAAAGACAAGCCACAAATTGGGAAAAAATATTTGCGAACATGTATCTGTTAAAGGACTGGTATCCAGTGGTGAGATTCAGCCAATTTATACCAGTTAGGCAGACAGATATCCAATTTATTGTTGAATTCAACAAACTGGTTGTTAAAATGGCACTTGTAATCAGGGTTCTGAGCCACCGGCCAATGCAGAAGTCACAAACTTACATTCCTTATTCTCTTAATGTTCATCTGCGCAACAGTATACTCTAAGCTCGTGATGGCAAACCTTTTTATAAAAACCGCCCACTTTTGCAAGCTGGTCAACCTGGTCCCTCCCGCCCACTAGTGGGAGTTCCAACTTTCATGGTGGGCCAATCGCGGCGCTGTTTGGTTGCTCTGTTACCTGCCCATGGCTCTAAGTGCCCATAGTAATGTTCACTCTGTCCATAAGTGAAAAAAATTGCTAGTGAGGATGCCAATCAAGAAGCAATATGGAAATATCTTAACAGTTTTATTGTTTTTTGTCAGGTATTATTTAATATTTTTTCATTAATATTTTAAAACTCTTTCTTATAATCTTGTTTTGTGTACCTATCTTATTCTTATTTAAGTATTAAATGCATAAAATAATAAACTACCTTTTGGTATTTTTTTATACTTAAAATGGTCATTAGGGTAGAGAACTGGTTGTTAAATTATTTGAATCCAAAATACTTAATTTAATATTGTTAAAACTCAACCGTAAGACAAAAAAAAAACAACAATTTTAAAATGGGCATGTCTGACGGGCAGTGGACTGAGCATTGATTGACCTGAGATGCTAAGGTCCCAGGTTCAAAATCCCAAAGTTGCAGGATTGAGCACTGGCTCATCAGGCTTGAGGATCAAATCAGTAACTTGGAAGACAAGGTAGCAGAAAATACCCTTACCAGCTTGAGTACAGGACTGCTGGCTTGAGCACAAGATCATCAACATGATCCCAAGGTTACTGGCTTCAGCCCAAAGGCCACTGGCTTGAAGGCCAAGGTCGCTGGCTTGAGCAAGGGGTCACTGGTTTGGCTTGAGTCCCCTGGTCAAGGCATATATATGAGAAGCAATCAATGAACAATAAAGTGATGCAATTACAAGTTACTGCTTCTCACCTCTCTCTCTCTCCCCCTCTCTCTTACTCTCTCTGCCAAAAAAAAGGGGGGGGGGGCCCAAAAGATCTGAACAGGTATCTCATTAAAGAAGATATGCAGATTTCATGCATATAAATAGATACTCAACATCATATGTCATCAGAGGGTGGCAAACTAAACAACAAGATACTACTACATACCTAATAGAAGAGCTAAAATCTAGGACACTGACAACATCAAATCCTGACAAGGATGTGGAGCAATAAGAAAACTCATTCACTGCTGGTGGTAATTCAAAATGGTAAGCCATTCTGGAACAGTTTGGCAATTTCTTACAAAACTAAACATACTCTTACCATACAATCCAGTAATTGCACTCCTTGGTATTTTACTCAAATGAATTGAAAACCTATATCCACACAAAAATCCACACATAAATATTTAGAGCAGCTTTATTCATAGTTGCCAAAACTTGGAACAACCAAGTCATCCTTTAGTAGGTGAATGGATAAATAAACTGTGGTACATCCAAACAATAGAATGTTATTCAGTGCTACAAAGAAATGAGCTATCAATCTATGAAAAGACAGGGAGGAACCTTAAAAGCTTATTACTAAGTAAATAAAGTTCATCTGAATAGGCTACATACTATATGATTACAACTATGATATTCTGGAAAAGGTAAAAACACTATAAAGACAGAAAAAGATCAGTGGTTGCCAGAGGCTCAGAAGCAGTGGCCTTGGGATGACTGAGTGGATTACAGGGTGTGTTTAGGGCAATAAAACTAGTCTATATGATAGTGTAATGGTGGATACATATCATTGTACATTTGTCAGATCCAAAGAATAAACAACACAAAGAGTGAACCTTAAGGCAAATTATGGATCTTATTTAATAATAATGTAAGAATATTAGCTCATCAATTGTAGCAAATATACCACACTAAAGAAAGATGTTAACTGTAGGGAGATGGAGGTATGGGGTTGGTAAAGGGGTAGTATATATGAGAACTCGCTATAGTTTCCACTCAACTATCTGTAAACCTAAAACTGCTCTAAAAAATAAAGCCCATTATATTTTAAATACTTTTTAAATTTTATTTATTTATTTTTTTGAGAGACAGGTAGAAAGGAGGTATAAGGGGGAGAGTAGGGAAGGGGAAGTGAAGAAGGAAAGGGGAGGGGAGAGGGGGAGAGGGAGAGTGGGAGAAAGAGGGAGGAAGGAAGAGAAAGAGGGAGAAAAGGAGAGAGAGAGGGAGGAAGAGGGAGGAAGGGAGAGAGAGGGAGGAAAGGAGAGGGAGAGGGAGAAAGAGAAGGAGAAAGGAAGGGAGAGGGGGAGGGAGGAAGAAGGAGGGGGAGGGAGGAAGGAAGAGGGGGAAGGAGGAAGAGAGAGGAAAGAGGGGGGGAAAGAGGAGGTAAGAGTGAGAGAGAGGGGAGAGAGAGAGAAACATCAATACATTGTTCCACCTAGTTGTACCATTGATTGCTTCTCAAATGTGCCCTGACTAGGGCTCAAAATGTCAACCTCAGGAGTCGAGCCGGTGGCCTCAGGACCCAGCCAGAGACCCTGGGTTCAAGCCAGTGACCCTGGGATTGAGTTGACAACCTTGGGATCAGCACGACCCTGAGCCAATGACCCCATGCTTGAACCGGTGATCTCTACATCTACACTCCAGGGTGACAGTCTACCCACTGCACCACCAGTCAGGGCTTAAAAAATACTTTTAAACCATCCATATCATCAATCTTTCTCAGAGAAGTTGGTGAGAACCTGAAGAACAGAGTCCTTCTCTTCCTTGATATGGGCAGTACTTTACAAATCATATACTGGTGATTATGATTATCTATTGAGATTCTCAACTGGCAACAAAATATACCACAGTCACATCAGGTAAACAAATATAAGACTGCATATTCAACAGTCATGAAAACAGCCAGCTAGCCTGAAAAAGAAGTATTGTATAAAAAGGCCTTCAAGAATTACTTCCTAGAAATGGCAACCGAACAAAGTGAAAGAAAGGAAAAAGGTAAAATTGTAGCAAAACTCAGTATATAGCCTGAAACCCATCTATTTCCTCCAGTTAAAAAAGCAGCTTCTTGCCAGTTAGCTCAGTGGTAGAGTATCAGCCAGGCCTGTGGAAGTCCCAGGTTCAATTCCCAGCCAGGGCACACGGGAGAAGTGCCCATTTGCTTCTCTACCCTTCCCCCTCTACTTTTTCTCTCTCTCTTGCCCTCTCACAGCCAAGGCTCCATTGGAGCAAAGTTGGCCCAGGAGCTGAGGACAGCTCCATGGCTTCCACCTCAGACACTAGAATGGCTCCAGCCGCAACAGAGCAATTACCCAGATGGGCAGAGCATCGCCCCGTGGTGGGCACGTCGGGTGGATCCCAGTTGGGCGCATGCAGGAGTCTGTCTCTCTGCTTTCCCGCTTCTCACTTCAGAAAAATACAAAACCTAAATAAATAAATAAAAAGGCAGCTTCTCTTAATAGGAGGAAAAGTAAAGAAATAGTAAAACAAGGTTGATCACAAAATGGAGTGAACCTATTTAAGGCCCATAGTTGAAATTTAATAAATAGGTACTATGTTAATTTCACATAAGGTATAGTATAATGTGCAGTATGAATGTAAAGTATAATGTGCAGCCACTTACTTGATATCTAAACAAATATAATTTCCAGAAGAAATAAGAAAACATTTCTCTAATTTCCATTCAGAATCTAAAACTAGATTAGATTACATTTTTCTAGTTTGTATCTGTAAACTAGATTACAACTTTGTTAGCTGTTATACTCTTAAAAAAAAACAACTCCATTCAGGTATAATCTGAAGAAAGTTCATAAGTGGTTTCATAAATTCATAGAGAGTAGTATCTATATAATCTGGCACGTTAATGGCAATATATTTTTTTTTATAAAAATCAAAGAAGCATTATCCAAAGAAGCATTATGTCACATTATTTTCTTTAAAAGTAACTCATTAAGAAGGTTTCTATAAAAACATACTTAACAAGTATGTGGGATGTGTTTGTTTCTCTACTCAAACAAGAACTTGAGAGACAGCACACCACCAACAGGTTCTGAAAAGAGGGGTAATTAGCATATTAGAAACTAACATTTTTGGCACATGGCACCTATAGAAAGAATGTCTATTCTCCAGTCATGAGTCACACATTAAGCTTCCTCTCTATTTATTGTGAAGCAAACTTTCAGTAAAAGGAGCAACAGGGAAGAATACAACATATGAAAAACTTGGACAACTTCCCAGGAAGAAATCACAGTGAAGCTAGGTCTGAGAAAGTTAGATAACATATACTACAAGTTACACTAATATATTCTTTTCTTAATCACTCTTAAACTTGAGTTAACAGAAGAGAAGGAAATTTAGAGTCTTTAGTTTTATTTGAAGTTTTAACAGAATTTTGTAATACAGAATAAAATTATACAAGTATTAACATGGTTTTAATTTTTGTGAAATTGAATGATTTAATGTATCATTCTACATTATTTTATGATGACATCTGTGGAAAGTTCTCACCTGTCACATACCCACCCAGCACACACACACAATGACCCCAGAAGGCAAACGCTCTGCTTTACCTTCTGCTGAAAAGTCTGCAACCTCCACCGCCTGAGGTCCACCCACGAGGCCTCCTGGAATCTATGAACACAGCAGAGGCAAAAGGCAGAGAGGTTTATGTAGATTTAAAGTCACACTGCCCAAAACCTAAAATGCCAAATGCCTATCACAAGTCTACATATCTGCCAAGAAAATCAGATTTTAGCTTTGACAATAAACAAATCTAATATATTGATAACTTTCAGAGTTCATTATATATTTATTATGTGGCTAATATATGAAAATTAAAAGTTGAGCCTTAACTAAATGATATTCTCACCAAAGATATGATTTACACTGTGAGAAATGCTAATTAAGCAACTAAGTATGAATTTATATATGCTGAAAGTAACAATTTAATTTTTAAAATTATGTAAGAGAGGCAATATACATATAGAAGAAATATTAAAGAATATAGATAGAAAATACACTTCACAAAATGAAAGGTACCTGCAGCTCAAAGGTACATTCTTTCCTAGGACCAGAGAATGTTTGGGATATAAGAGAAAAACAATCAGAAACAGACCTGGAGCCTGACCAGGTGGTGGCGCAGTGGATAGAGCGTCAGACTGGGATGGAGAGGACCCAGGTTCGAGATGCCAAGGTAGCCAGCTTGAGCGCGGGCTCATCTGGTTTCAGCAAGGCTCACCAGCTTGAGCCCAAGGTCACTGGCTCAAGCAAGGGGTCACTCAGTCTGCTATAGCCCCCCCCCCCCAGTCAAGGCACATATGAGAAATCAATCACTGAACAACTAAGGAGCCGCAACGAAGAATTAATGTTTCTCATCTCTCTCCCTTCCTGTCTGTCTGTCCCTATCTGTCCCTCTCTCTGACTCTGTCTCTGCCACACACACACAAAAAAGAAACAGACCTGGAAATGGACAAAGACCAAGAGGAAAAGGGAAAGTAGAACTGTAAAGATATTCTAATGCTAAGATTTAAGTCTGACAGTAATGTTGACATGAGCAAGATACTAGCCTGCGGTGGTGCAGTGGATAAAATGTAGACCTGGAACACTAAGGTCACCAGTTCAAAACTCTGGACTTGTCCGGTCAAGGCACATATGACAAGCAATCAATGAAAAACTAAAGTAAAGCAACTATGAGGTGATACTTCTCAAGCATCCCCTCCTTTCTCTGTAAAATCAATAAATAAAACCCTTTTTTAAAAAAAGAATAAGAAATGAGTTAAGATATTATCATATGCTGAGGACTATGGGGGAAATCCACCTTGTTCCATATTATAAAATAAATATAAGCATGAAAGTTAAAAAGCTTTTCAGAACACATTCATGTAAAAAATTAAGGATTTAACCAGGTAAAATATTTAGATCTAGATTTCATTCATTTTTTTCTGATGACAGGAATAAAAGATTACAAAACACAGCTGGTATTAAGAAAAAAAATCAGATAAATTGTACTAGCTCTTAAATTTAAAAGAGGGGGCAGGTTATCTTTATGCAATATTTAGAAATCCTTAAAAATATCAAACAGGCTCTGGCCGGGTAGCTTGGTTGGTAAGAGCCTTGTCCTAATACAAACACTAAGGCTGCAGGTTTGGTCCTCAGCCAGGGCACATTCAAGAATCAAACAACGAATGTATGAATAAGTGGAACAGCAAAACCATGCTTCTCTCTCTCTCTCTCTTTCTCTCTCTCTCTCTCTCTCCTTTCCTTTCTCTAAAATCAATAAATAAAATTTATATATATATAAAATAATTAGAAAAGAAGGAACAAAGCATTGTCCTAAAACATGATGGTATGTCAAAACAGAAACCAGTATTATTAAACATGGGCCCCAAAGTCAGGTAGCTTGAGTTCAAGTTCCAGCTAAGTCACTTAATAGCTCTGTGACATCGGGCTCAGATCTCTTAACCTCTCAGTATAACCATGGCTGTTCAATGAGGATTAAATCATCTCTCAGATTTGTAACTGAATATCAAATAAAACAAGGTATTAAAAATAGCAGAGTGTTTTATATTTTGCAAAATTTAAGTCAGTGCTTTTGACTAAATTAACAACTTATAAGTTTAACTAAGAAATAGAGGGCCTATAGAGTGCCATGCTAAGAAATTTGGGTTTCCCGAGTGGGGAAGCCCAAAGAGGCAAAGCAAAAAAGTGGAACTTACTAAAATAGTTGGCTAAATGACAGCCAGAAGACCATAGTCCCCAAGAGATTGTTTTATTGTATTATAAATTTAACAATTTGCGCAAGACTATCTGCCTCAAATGTATCTTTTCTTAATTCCCAAAACAACTTTATTGGTTGCACCATCCTCTAAGGCAGTGCTTGTGACATTCTAAGTTAAGATCTGAGACACAGGCCCTGGTGGGTTGGCTCAGTGGTAGAGCGTCGGCCTGGCGTGCAGGAGTCCCGGGTTTGATTCCCGGGTTTGATTCCCGGCCAGGGCACACAGGAGAAGCGCCCATCTGCTTCTCCACCCCTCCCCCTCTCCTTCCTCTCTCTTCTCCTCCCGCAGCCAAGGCTCCATTGGAGCAAAGTTGGCCCGGGCGCTGAGGATGGCTTTGGTCAAAACGAAGCAACGCCCCGGATGGGCAGAGCATTGCCCCCTGGTGGGCATGCCAGGTGGATCCCGGTCAGGCGCATGTGGGAGTCTGTCTGACTGCCTCCCCATTTCTGGCTTTGGAAAAATCAAAAAAAAAAAAAGATCTGAGACACAGTAACTATTTGTATATGGCATATACTATAGTTCTAAAAACCAAAGAGAAAAAAATCCCACCCAATAAATAAATGACAGCAAAGACTTATATAGGATGTATGATGTGTCAGACAATTTTAACAGCTCTACAATTATAACTCATTTGGTCTTCACAATTCTGAGATAAGTATATTATTATTCTCATTTTACAAATGAAGAAACAGACACAGGGAGCTTAAGAAAATGTCTAATCCACATACCTAGGGGTGGCAGATCTGCCATTCAAACCCAGACTTTCTACTTCTAGAGCCACACTTTTAGTCACTATATCATCTAGCCCAGGGGTAGTCAACCTTTTTATACCTGCCTCCCACTTTTGTATCTGTTAGTAGTAAAATTTTCTAACTGCCCACTGGTTCCACAGTAATGGTGATTTATAAAGTAGAGAAGTAACTGTACTTTATAAAATTTATAAAGCAGAGTTACAGCAAGTTAAAGCATATAATAATAATTACTTACCAAGTACTTTATGTCAGATTTTCGCTAAGTTTGGCAGGATAAATTTTATAAAACAACTTACTATGGTTAAATCTATCTTTTTATTTATACTTTGGTTGCTCCGCTACCGCCCACCATGAAAGCTGTAACCCCCACTAGTGGGCAGTAGGGACCAGGTTGACTATCACTGTTCTAGCCTATGGATTAAAATCACACAAACACCCAGGCACTTATCTATACATAAGAAGCCAAACAATTATAAATGTTAAGTATTCAATCACACTATATTTTTTCTTTAGCATTTGCAATATCATCTGAAAATAATTAAATTCACACAATTGTTATACAAAATATTTTTAAAAATAGAAAACGCTTATAAAACTAAAAAGTTTTTAAAAAACTAAAAAAGACTTAAGAACATATATCCGAATAACATTCAAGTAATAATAACATTCAAATAATACTAATAGAGTAACAAGCTTGAGTTTGTTTCCATTTTTAAAACTTGCTACTATGTGATTATATAACTTACTGTTAAACATTTTATAAACTTCTAAAAAAATCAACAAAATAAGACACTACCACACACCCATTAGGATGGCTACTATCAAAAAAAATTTTTTTAAGGAATAACAAGTGTTGGCAAGGATATGGAGAAACTGGAACCCCTGTACTGTTGATGAGAATGTAAAATGATGCAGTCACTATAAAAAACAATATGGCAGTTCCTCAAAAATTAAAAATAGAATTATATTATCCAGCAATTCCACTTGTGGTTATGTAGACAAAGGAGTTGAAAGCAAGGCTTTTCAAAAAGATATTTGTACACCCATGTTCATAGCATCATTATTCATAATAGGCAAAAAATGAAAGCCACCAAGTCTTTATTGAAGGATGAATAAAAAAAATGTAGTATCGTATATATACATACAATGAAATATTATTTAGCCTTAAAAAGGACATTTTGACACATACAACATAGATTAACCTTGAAGATATTATGCTAGATTAAATGAAACAGTCACAAAAGGGCAAATACTACACAATCCCACTTATTATGAAGTACCAAAAGTAGTCAAAGTCATAGGAATAGAAAGTAGGATAGTAGTTGACAGGGGCTAGAAAAGGGGAGAAATGAGAATTTATTCTTTTTTTTTTTTTTAGGTGACAGGAGGGGAGATAAACAGGCAGACTACCACATGTACTCCATGTTCCAGAGCTATTTTTAGTGTCAAACTCAGACCAACCCAGGTATCTTCAGCGCCTGGGGCCATGCTCCAACCAATCAAGCCACTGGCTGCAGGAGGGGAAGAGGGAGAGACGGGGGGGGGGGGGGGGGGGCAGAAGCAAACGGTCACTTCTCCTGTGTGTCCTGACCAAAAATTGAACCCAGGATGTCCATATGCCAGGCTGCCACTCTATCCACTGGGCCATAGACCAGGGCCAGGACTTCTTCTTTAATAGGTTTCAATTTTACAAAATGAAGAGTTCTGTAGACAGATGATGGTGATGGTAGCATAAAAAGTATGAATGTACTTAATACCACTGAATTGTACAATTAAAATTATTAAGTATATTTTATCACAATTTTTTAAAAAGTAAAATGTGCTAACTGTATAAAAATCTAAAAAGGAAAGTAAAAGAAGACAAATAAAATCATGCATTATTTCATCTTCCAGAAAAAAAACAACACTGTAAGTTCCTTTCTAATATACAGGGTGAGGCAAAAGTAGGTTTAAAGTTGTTTGTATAGAAAATAATACAATAATTAATACAGTACAAGAATAAACTTTCACATACTCACAACTGTAAACCTGCTTTTGCCTCACCCTGTATATTGTTACATGGTTGAAAAAAATCATTCAATTTATTTTTTAGAAAGAAATTCCTATTAATGCTATTTTTACCAATGTTATTTGGCTTTAGTAACTGGCTTTAGTAATTTTACTAAAAGTTTAACTGGATAGTTTTTAAAAACACTCAAAAGTTAAGAGTTAAAGCATAATTTTTGCTCCAAGAACTTAAACAATAAGGTATGAAAATACTATCAAAATTGTACCAATACTCTAGGTTTCCCACAGAATAACTTCTCTACTCCGAGTTTTAAAGAGATTACATGTATTACTACTTAGGTGTTGTACCACACTGGTCTCCCTACCTCCATTCTCAATCTTCTCTGTGGCAGTTGCTACTGGCTGCCTACCACATATCCAATTTTCCCCTTCTTCTTTAGTAACAGACGCTGGTTTTATATTGGGCAGCATGCACCCAGATAAAAGTATAATTTCTGGCTTTCCTTGCTGCAAAGACTGTTCAATGAATTAGAAGTAGAAATCACTGGATGGTATTCCAGGAAAGCTACTTAAAGGGGAACTGGCTTAGCTGGAAGTGTGTCTGTAATTTAGAAACTATGGATGACACTCCAGAACTTGTTATGGATCAGAGGGTAATGGAAGCTATGCCAAAGGACAGTGAAGCAACAGAAGAAATTCAGGTCCTTTATGATCCTAGAGCAATCATACAAAGCCTGGACTTCAGTCTGAGAAATATACAGTTAACCACTGAACAACACAGGTTTGAACTGCACAGGTCCACTTATACATAGATTTTTTTCAGTAAATACTGTAAATGTATTTTCCTTATGATTTTCTTAATAACATTTTTTCTCTAGTTTATTGTAAGAATACAGTATAATACACATACAAGATGTGTTAATCGACTGTTTACATGTTATCCATAAGGTGTCCAGTCTATAGCAGACAATTAGTGGTTAAGTATTGGAGGAGTCAAAAATTATATGCAGATTTTTTACTACACTGGCATGAACAGCCCTAGCCTCCATGTTGTTCAAAGGTCTGTGCCTCTATCTTGTCTTGTATTTAGGTAAACCTAAATTTAACTAATAAACTCACCTTAATGTTGCTATCAGTGATCTCTCTAAAATGCAAATCATAATTGTCAAAATCCTTATCTTAGCACACAGGCCCTTTTGATAATTTCTTTGGCCTCTACGTATAATTATTTCCACAGCTTTACCCTAGCCCTAAGCTCCAACTGTAAAGAAACACTTATAAAATGGTGACTACAGTTAAAAATACTGCATTGCATATTTCAAAGTTAATAAGAAAGTATATCTTAAAAGTTCTCACCACAAGAAAAAAATTGTTAAGTATAGTGACTGATGTTTAAAAAATAAGAGGCTATATATTATGGACTCAGGAGATAGTAATCTCTGGCATTAGGTCAGTTTTATTGTGTCATCCAAACTATCAAAATCTCAAAGTTTTAAGAGTATATTGATGTATCATTTACTATAAAAAGTATATTAAAACTTTTCTCTTACTGTGGAAAAGAAAGAAAAAGAATCACTACTAGGCTTTTCATTCCTCCCTGCCTTTGCCCAAGCTGCTTGGAACACCCTTCTGAATCTTTCTCCATCTATCCTTCAAGTTTCAACTCCTGCAAAAACCTTCTCTGCTATATACCTACAGACACAGACAACACATATGTACATGTACCAAATATATATAGACAATCTTCCTGTGTGTTTAACCTTTTCTATTCAGGTACTATAATACTTTTCGATTATAATGTAATTTTGATTTTCCTGTCTGCCTTTGTCACTCAAGTGAAAATCTCTGAGGATGGAGGTATTAGCACAAGATCTATAGTACACAGAAGAACTCTATAAATTCTGGGTCAATTAATGAAGTTCAAGGAAATAGTCATTTTAAGCACTTCAAAATTTTCATGTTCTCAAACACATATTAAGTAAAATGTTCATTTTAAATCACAAAAATTCTAGTATCGCCTGACCTGTGGTGGTGCAGTGGATAAAGCGTCAAGTGGAACACTGAGGTCATCATTGAAACCCTGGGCTTGCCTGGTCAAGGCACATATGGGAGTTGATGTTTCCTGTTCCTCCCCCCCTTCTCTCTCTCTCTCTCCTCTCTAAAATGAATAAGAATTCTAATATAAAGAAATATATTAGGCCCTGGCCGGTTGGCTCAGCGGTAGAGCATCGGCCTAGCGTGCGGAGGACCCGGGTTCGATTCCCGGCCAGGGCACACAGGAGAAGCGCCCATTTGCTTCTCCACCCCTCCGCCACGCCTTCCTCTCTGTCTCTCTCTTCCCCTCCCGCAGCCAAGGCTCCATTGGAGCAAAGATGGCCCGGGCGCTGGGGATGGCTCTGTGGCCTCTGCCTCAGGCGCTAGAGTGGCTCTGGTTGCAACATGGCGACGCCCAGGATGGGCAGAGCATCGCCCCCTGGTGGGCAGAGCATCGCCCCTGGTGGGCGTGCCGGGTGGATCCCGGTCGGGCGCATGCGGGAGTCTGTCTGACTGTCTCTCCCTGTTTCCAGCTTCAGAAAAATGCAAAAAAAAAAAAAAAAGAAATATATTAGGAGACATCAAAATTTCAAGCCAGTTGGCAAGGCTTAATTTCTTTACTATAAAATATCATTTCCCTTCCAAAACAAACCAAGTATCCTGAGTAAATAAATCTTTTTTCTTTTCAAAACGACTTTCAAAGTGTTCAAGAGAAGGCACCAGACAACATTTTCTCTTTGCAAGACATCCACACAATATTTGTTGAGGATCATTTAGACATCAAGCATTATACCAAGAAGTTAAAATAGAGAATAACAAGCTCTGTGGGGAAAAAAAAAGGCCAAAGATATTATGGGTATATCTGTCCCCATCTCCATGAGATGAGAAAGTTTAGAAGAGATGGCATTTAAATTTTTTTTTTAATTTTAATTTTTTTTGTTTACTTTATTGATTTCAGAGAGAGAAAGAGAGAGAGCAGGAGAAAGACAGGAACATCTGTTCCCGTATGTGCCCTGACCAGGGATAGAACCTGCAACCTCTGTGCTTAGGGACGATGCTCTAACCAATCGAGCTATATTCAGCCAGGGCTTTATTTTTTTATATATATTTTTTTCTGAAGTGAGAAGTGGGGAGGCATTCAGACAGACTCCCACATGCACCCGACTGGGATCCACCCAGCATGTCCACCAGGGGGCAATGCTTGGCCCATTTGGGGTGTTGCTCCATTGCAACTGGAGCCATGCTCAGCGCCTGAGGCAGAGGCCATAGAACCATCCTCAGCGCTCAGGCCAACTTTGCTCCAATGGAGCCTTGGCTGCAGGAGGGGAAGAGAGAGAGAGAGAGAGGAAGGAGAGGGGAAAGAGTAGAGAAGCAGATGGGTGCTTCTATGTGCCCTGACCGGGAATCGAACCCAGGAGTTCTACATGCCAGGCCGATGCTCTACCATGAGCCAAACGGCCAGGGCAAGAACAACATTTTAATTCTCTATTTTTTATGAGCTCAAGTTCTTTTGGTTAGACAGAATAATCCAGTATCTTTTAATGTCCACTATGTAGCAATATACCACATTGTTTATGTATATTATCTCAAATATAAAAGTTCTGTAAGATAGCGCTTTTTTCTTTCTCTCTCTCTCTCTCTCTTTTTTTTTTTTTTTTTTTTACAGAGACAGAGTGAGTCAGAGAGAGGGATAGACAGGGACAGACAGACAGGAACGGAGAGAGATGAGAAGCATCAATCATTAGTTTTTCATTGCGCGTTGCAACACCTTAGTTGTTCATTGATTGCTCTCTCACATGTGCCTTGACCGCGGGCCTTCAGCAGACCGAGTAACCCCTTGCTGGAGCCAGCGACCTTGGGTTCAAGCTGGTGGGCTTTTTGTTCAAACCAGATGAGCCCACGCTCAAGCTGGCGACCTCAGAGTCTTGAACCTGGGTCCTCTGCATCTGACGCTCTATCCACTGCTCCACCGCCTGGTCAGGCACGCTTTTTTCTTTTTATTGAATTTATTGGGGTAACATTGATTAACAAAATTATACAGGTTTCAGGTGCAAAATTCCACAACACATCAACTGTGTGCTATATTGTGTATTCACCATCCGAAGTCAATTCTCTATCCTCCACCATTTATCACCCCTATACTCTCCTGCACCTCTCTGCTCCCCCTCATACCCCTCCCCCCAACAATCACCACACTGTTATCCATATCCATCAAGTTTTTCTCTTTTGTTCCTTGTTCAATTCCTCCAACCACTCAGCTAGGACCTCCAACCCTCCCTACCCCAAACAGCTGTCAGCTTGCTCTCTCTGAGTCTGTTTCTCTTTTATTTTGTTAGATTCCACATGTAAATGAAATAATATGGTACTTTCTCTGACTGGATTGTTGCACTTAACATAATCATCTCCACGTCCATCTATGCTGTCTCAAAAGGTAAGATTTCCTTCCTTTTTGCAGCTGAGTAGTATTCCATTGTATAAATAAAACACAGCTTTTTCTATCCACTCATCTACTGATGGGCACTTGGGCTGCTTCCAAATCTTGGCTGTTGTAAATAAAGCTGCAATGAATACAGGGGGTGCATATATTCTTTCAAATTAGTGTTTTGGGTTTCTTCAGATAAATTTCCAGAAGTGCAATCACTGGGTCATATGGCAGTTCCATTTTTAATTTTTTGAGGTAATTAGATACTACTTTCCATAGTGGCTGCACTAATATGCATTCCCACCAACAGTATACAAGGATCCCATTTCTCCACATCCTTGTTAACGCTTGTTGTTTGTAGACTGACGATAGCCATTCTGACAAAAGTGAGCTAACTCACTGTGGCTTTAATTTGCATTTCCCTGATAATTAGTGATGTAGAGCATCTTTTCATGTCTAATGGTCATCTGTATGTCCACTTTAGAGAACTATTTGGGTCCTTTGCCCATTTTAAAAAAGATATTATTTATTCATTTTAGAGAGGGGAGAGAGAGAAGGAGGAGAGGAGCAGGAAGAACCAACTCCCATATGTGCTTTGACCAGGCAAGCCCGGAGTTTCGAACCTGCAACCTCAGTGTTCCATCCAGGTCAATGCTTTATCCACTACACCACCACAGGTCAGGCCTTTGCCCATTTTTTAATTGGATTGTATCATTGCTGTTGAATTATATATTCTTATAAATTCTGGATATTCACCCCTTATCAGATGTATCATTAGCAAATATATTCTCCCAAAGAAGGTTGTCTTTTCATTTTGTTGACATTTTTGTTTGCTGTGCAAAAACTTTTTAGTTTGACATAGTCCCATTTGTTTATTTTTCCTTTTATTTTCCTTGCCCAGGAATATCTATCAGAAAAAATATTGCTAAGAGAAATGTCCAAGATTTTACTATCCATGTTTTTCTTCTGTAATTTTTATGGTTTCAAGTATAACATTTAAGTTTTTAATTTATTTTGAGTTTATTCTTGTGTATAGTGTAAGAACGGGGTCAAGTTTCATTTTTTTGCACTTACCTATCCAGTTTTCCCAACACCATCTATTAAATAGACTATCTTTAACTCGCTGTTTTTGCCTCCTTTGTCAAATATTATTTTACTATAAATATATCTGAGCTCTCTATTCTCTTCCGCTGAATATTTTTCAATGTGTCTGTTTTTCCGCCAGTACCATACTGTTTTGATTACTATGACCCTGTAGTATACTTTGATGTCAGATTGTGTAACTTCTCCAACCTTGTTCTTTTTTCTCAAGATAGCAGTGGTTAGTCAGGGTCTTTGTGATTCCATATAAATTTTTGGAATATTTGTTCCAGTTCTGTGAAAAACACCATTGGTACCCTGATAGGAACTGTACTGAATCTATAGATTGTTTTGGTTAGTATGGATAGTTTAATGATGTTAATTCTTCCTATCCATGAACACAGTATATGCTTCCACTTAGTTGTATTTTCTTCAACTTCTCTCTTCAGTGTCTTAAAATTTCCTGAGTACAGGTCTTTTACATCCTAGGTTAAAGTTATTCCTATGTATTTTATTCTTTTTTTTTTTTTTTTTTTTTTTTTGGTATTTTTCCAAAGCTGGAAACGGGGAGAGACAGACAGACTCCCCCGCATGCGCCCGACTGGGATCCACCCGACACGCCCACCAGGGGGCGATGCTCTGCCCCTCCTGGGGGTCGCTCCGCTGCGACCAGAGCCACTCTAGCGCCTGGAACAGAGGCCAAGGAGCCACCCCCTGCGCCCGGGCCATCTTTGCTCCAATGGAGCCTCGCTGCGGGAAGGAAAGAGAGAGACAGAGAGGAAGGAGAGGGGGAGGGGTGGAGAAGCAGATGGGCACTTCTCCTGTGTGCCCTGGCTGGGAATTGAACCCAGGACCCCTTGCACGCCAGGCTGACGCTCTACCACTGAGCCAACTGGCCAGGGCATTTTATTATTTTTGAAGCAACTGTGAATGGGAATGTTTTCTAGTTTCTCTTTATACTAGTTTATTATTGGTGTTATTTAAATACAACTGATTTCTGGATATTTATTTTATATCCTGCTACTTTACTAAATTATTTTAGTCTATAGTTTTTTAGTGGAATTTTTAGGGTTCTCTATATACAGTATCGTGTCATCTACAAATAATACTAGTTTACTTCTACCTTTCCAATTTGGATACCTTTTATTTCTTCTTCCTGTCTGATTGCTGTGACTAGAACTTCTAGTTCTATGTTGAATAAGAGTAGAGAAAGGAAACATCCTTGTCTTGTTCCCAAACTAAAAAGAAATGCTTAAGAGTTTCTAGATATTGAGTATGTGCCTGACCTGTGGTGGCACAGTGGATAAAGCATCGACCTGGAAATGCTGAGGTCGCCAGTTCGAAACCCTGGGCTTGCCTGGTCAAGGCACATATGGGAGTTGATGCTTCTTGCTCCTCCCCCCTTCTCTCTCTCTCTCTCTCTCTCTCTCTCTCTCTCTCTCCCTCTCTCTCTCCTTTCTAAAATGAATAAAATAAAAATTTTTTAAAATCTTAAAATTAAAAAAAAATAGCTTTAAGTATTGAGTATGATGTTGGCTGTGGGTTTGTAATATATGGTCTTATTATGTTGAAGTATGCTCCTTATATTCCCACTTCATTTAGAGTTTATCATATATACCTATCCAATGCTTTTTCTTATCTACTGAAAGGAGAAAAAAAGCTGTAGTTTCAATACTTAAATCTGAGAAAATACTTTAAAACAAAAGACTTTAAAGTCTATTTTCTCAGATTCAGTAGTTTATCAAATGCTTTTTCTGTATCTACTGATATGATCATGTGGGTTTTATCCTTTATTTTATTTATGCAGTGTACCACATTTACTGATTTGCAGATATTGTATCAACTTTACATCCCCAGAATAAGTCGCATTTGATCACGGTGTATAATCTTTTTCATGTATTGCTGGATCCAGTTTGCTAATACTTTGTTGAGGACTTTAGCATCTATGTCCATTAGGAATTTTTGGCTTGCCCTGGCCGGTTGGCTCAGTGGTAGAGCGTCAGCCTGGCGTGCAGGAGTCCCAGGTTCGATTCCCGGCCAGGGCACACAGGAGAAGCGCCCATCTGAGAAAAAAAAAAAAAAGAATTTTTGGCTTATACTTTCACTGTAGTGTCCTTATGTAGTTTTGGGATTAGGATGATGCAGAAAATGGGTTTGGGAGTCTTGTCTTCTTGAACTTTTTGGAATAGATTGAGAAAGGTAGGTGTTAGTTCTCCTTTGAATGTTTGCTAAAATTCAGCTTTGAGGCCATAGTCCAGGACTTCTGTTGGATGGAAGTTTTTTGATTACTGATTCGATTTCACTAGCTGCAGTCTGTCTATTCAGATTCTCTGAATTCTTCCTGACTCAGTTTTGGAAGATTGTATGGTTCTAGGAATTTATCCATTTCATCCAGATTATCCAATCTGTTGGCATATATTTGTTCATAATATTTTCTTACAACCCTTTGTATTACTTTGGTATCAGTTGTTACTTATTTTTCATTTCTGATTTTATTTGGGTCCTCTTTCTTTTCCTCTTGATGAGTCTGGGTTAAAGGTTGGTCAATCTTATTTATCTTTTCAAAAAACCAGCTCTTGGTTTCATTGATCTTTTGTGGGGTTTTTTAGACTGCATATCATTTATTCCTGCTCTGACCTTTATTATGTATTTCCTTCCTTGTACTCATTTTAGGCTTTGCTTGTTCTTTTTCAAATTCCTGTAAGTGTAAAATTAGATTGAGATTTTTCTTATTTTTTGAGATAGGCTTGTATTGTCATAAATTTCCTTCATGGATTGTTTTTGCTGTGTCCCAGAGATTCTGGGTTGCTGTGTTCTCATTTTCATTTGTTTCAGGGTATCTCTTGACTTCTTCCTTCACCTCATTGTTAACCTATTCATTGTTTAATAACATGTTATTTAGTCTCCATGCCTTTGTTTTCCTTTCTTTCTTGTGATGGATTTCTAGTTTTATACATTTGTGGTCAGAGAAGATACTTGATATGATTTCAGTCTTCTTAAATTATATTAAGACTTGTGTCCTAACATGTGGTGTACCTTAGAAAAGGTTCCATGTGCACTTGAAAAGAATGTATATTCTGCTGCTTTGGGGTGAAGTGCTCTGAAGATATCAATTAAATCCAGCTGATCTAGTGTGTCACTTAAGGCCGCTGTTTCCTTACTGATTTTCTGTCTAGATCTATCCATTGATGTCAAAATCCTCAACTTAAATTTATTACTGTTAATATCTCCCTTTATGTCCAACAAGATTTGCTTTATATATTTAGGTGCTCCTATGTTGGGTACATAAATGTTTACCGGGGTTATATCCTCTTGTTGGGTTGTTCCCTTTATTATGTAGTGACCTTCTTTGTCTCTTACTATAGCTTTTGTTTTAAAGTCTATTTTCTCAGATTTAAGTATTGAAACTACAGCTTTTTTTCTACTTTCAATTTGTACAAAATACCTTTTTCCATGTCTTTACTTTTAGTTTGTGTGTATCTTTTGTTCTGAGGTAGGTCTCTTATATACAGCATATATGTGGGTCTTGTTTTCTTAGCCATTCAGCTGCTCTGTGTCTTTTGATTTGAGAATTTAAGCCATTTACATTTAAAGTGATTATTATAGGATCATTGCCATTTTATTATTTTAACTATTTTCTCCTCCTTCTTCAAGCAGGATCTTTAACATTTCTTGTAATACTGGTTTGGTGGTAATGAACTCCTTTAGCTTTTTCTTGTTTCAGGGAAGTTCTTAATTTCCCCTTCAATTTTAAATGATAACCTTGCTGGGTAAAAAATATCGTCTTGGTTGTAGGTCCTTGCTTTTCATCACTTTGAATATTTCATGCCAGTCCCTTCTGGCCCAAAATGTTTCTGTTGAGAAATCAGTTGACAGTCTTACAGGAGCTTCCTCGCAGATAATTTTCTACTGTAACTTTTAAGATTCTATCTTTAACCTTTGGCATTTTAATTATGATGTGTCTTGGTGTGGGCCTCTTTGGGTTCATCATGTTTAGGACTGTGGGCCACTTCTTGGACTTGTGTGTCTTTTTTCCTTCACCAGGCTATGGAAGCTTTCGGTCATTATTTTTAAATTAGGTTTTGATTTCTCACTCTCTCTCTTCTCCTTCTGGTACCCCTACAATATACATTGTTAAACTTCATGTTGTCTCAAAAGTCCCTTAAACCTGTGGTTTTCACCTGCTAGTCCACAAACCTGTGCTGGTATGCTAGAAATTTCATGCTGGTCCACAAAAAAGGTAACACCATGACACTGTACAGAGATTATAGAGTCTACAATCATTGGGTCTACAGCAGGGGTCCCCAAACTACGGCCTGCAGGCCGCATGCGGCCCCCTGAGGCCATTTATCCAGCCCCCATCGCACTTCTGGAAGAGGCACCTCTTTCATTGGTGGTCATTGAGAGGAGCACATTGACCATCTCATTAGTCAAAAGCAAACCCATAGTTCCCATTGAAATACTGGTCAGTTTGTTGATTTAAATTTACTTGTTCGTTATTTTAAATATTGTATTTGTTCCCGTTTTGTTTTTTTACTTTAAAATAAGATATGTGCAGTGTGCATAGGGATTTGTTCATAGTTTTTTTTATAGTCCGGCCCTCCAATGGTCTGAGAGACAGTGAACTGGCCCCTGTGTAAAAAGTTTGGGGACCCCTGGTCTACAGAGTCTAAAATCATTGGACTGGTGGTTAAAACCACTGCCTTAAACTATTCTTTTTTTTTCTTTTTGCTACTTTGGGTGTTTTTTTCTACCTTGTCTTCCAAATTGCAAATTCCATCCTCTGCTTTATATAACGTACTGTTTATTCCTTCCAGTGTATTCGTTTCAGATATTTTAGTCTTCATATCTGACTAGTCCTTTTCTGTGTCCTTTCTTGTGCTTTTGAGCATCCTTATAACCATTACTTTAAAGTCTATATCTGATAAATTGCTTGCTTTCATTTCATTTAACTTTCTTTCTAGAGATTTCTCCTGTTCTTTCATTTGGGGGAGGGATCTGTTTGTCTCCCCATTTTGGCTGCTTTATTGTGCTTGTTTCTATGTATTAGGTATATCTGCTATGACTCCCAGGCTTCATGGCATGGCCATAAGTAGTAGGTGTTCTGTGGGGTCCTTGGTGCAGACTCCTTGATCACCTGACCTGGGTACTCCAGGAATGTCCTTTATGTGGGTTATATAGGCCCCCTATTGTAACTGAGTCTTGACTGCTATTGGCCCATTTGCACATGGGGTTTGACCCTCAAGCTGGCTCATTGTGAGGTTCCACCCCAATCACTGCATGCAAGCTGCTATGCAGGTGCTGACCACTCAAAGCGGAATTTGCCTCAGCAGGATTTGGTATCTGCTGAAATCTCCCTTTGTATATGCTGCTTATGAGGCTTAGTAAATCCTGCTCTGATCTTGTCTGATCATGACATTCCCCTTTATGAGACTACACACCACACTGTTAGTGGTTATTTATAATGAATGCCTACATTTTTGTATTACTTGTTTGAATTTTACAAGTATGTGTTCCTTTTACAGTCAGAAATATTTTTACTATTTCCATTTTGAGAACTATTAGACTCTATTTCATTTGGAATTAATTACTCCACTTCTCCATCAGGTTAAAGGCCTAATTCTTTAGCAAAGGCATGCAATGCTCATAGTCTGCCTTTCTCAAATGTATTCCATTCCCAAGCTCCACCCTAAGTACTTACTCTACCCATCCTGAATTACTTGCTGTGTATTTCTTCATATAATTTTATACATTTTGCATCCCATGTGTAAAATACAGAGAAGTAACAATAATCTTGAATCTGTTCCTAATAATCAATCTGCCTCCCTTTAATAGTTATGATGTCATTAATCTAAGAATAAAGAATAAATGTACCTCATTTTTTTTCAAGTTATAAGAGAAAACTTATTTAGAAAGTTACAGATGTGGTAAAACTGAGCCAGCTGGACTGCACAGGCTCAGGAAGCAAGTTACAGAAGCAAAAAAAGACCCCTTGGAGCTTAGGAGAGAGGAAAGTCAAAGGCACCTGGGGGGAGAATGAAGGGAAAGGAAAATGTCCAAGTGTGCTCCTAAGAAGAAGAATGCCTCATCTTGCAGCATGCTATTCCTAGCAGTAGCCTATAGTCCCACATTTATACCAACAAACTAAAATTTTTCCAGCTAATCAAGAAAATTCATGTTTTTAAAGGATAAAATAAGATGATGCTTTGCATCCATAGCCAAAGAGAGAATATGGGAGGAGGCATAATGCAAAGTGCTAAATTTGGGTACGGGATGGGAGAGTAGAGAAAAATAGAGCAAGGACCCTGGATAAATTTGCTGCACAACTTTCCACAGAGTGGAATAGCTTTATCTGAAGGGTTACAAATATTTTTATTGGCCTGACCTGTGGTGGCACAGTAGATAAAGCATCGACCTAGAATGCTGAGGTCCCCAATTCAAAACCCTGCACTTGTCTGGTCAAAGTACATATGAGAGTTGATGCTTCCTCCTCCTTCTCCTCCTCTCCCTCCTCCTCCTCCTCCCTCTCTCTCTCCTCTCTAAATTTTAAAAATTAAAAAAAAATTATAAAGTGAAAGCACAATAAAATTAACTGTGAAAATAATAGAAATATCTATACTATTTTTCCTCCTTTTAGCATAAAAATCAAAAAGTTGGCACTGTAATAAAAGCATATAATTGGCTTTACATTCCTTTAATTTCTTCTACTATGTAACAAGAACAATCCAAGGTAAATTGTAGAGAATATATGTAACTTAATGAGAGTTCTTCTTTTAATTATAAATTACACATTAATTTTCTCTTCCATTTCATGTAAAATAGACATATAAGCCAAATTTTTAAAAATACAATCAAAACACATGAAAAATATCAAAACTTCCTGTTCGTTTAATTATGTAATTGGGTCAAATGAAATTGAAATGTTACCCAATACAGATTTCTATCTAAAATAATAAATCAAGAATAATATAGGGGCCTGACCTGTGGTGGCGCAGTGGGATAAAGCGTCGACCTAGGACGCTGAGGTTGCCTGTTCAATACCTTGGGCTTGCCTGGTCAAGGCACATATGGGAGTTGATGCTTCCTGCTCCTCCCCTTTCTCTCTCTCTCTCTCTCTCTCTCTTTCTCTCTCTCTCTCTGAAAATTGAATAGATAAAATCTTTAAAAAAATAAAAATAAAATCATAGCACTGCAAAAAAAAAAAATAATAATAATAATATAGGGAAAAAGGATGGAGACAGACAGTTCAATAGGTTGCAGTGATTGAGACAAATCTAAAGATTTTCATATTTCTTTGTGTTATATTATATAACCTTGGTTTTATTAAAAAGAACAAAATTACAGTGTTTTTAGCTGTAATAATGGTATTATGCTTATGCAAAAGAATGTGTTCATTTTTAGGAGATGCATGCTGAAAGATTAAAGGGTATAGTGCCATAAGGATTGCAACTTACTTTTAAATAGTTCAGAAAAACATAAATGTATATACAAATATATTTACAAAAAACTCAAATATAGCAATCTGTTAACTGTTTAATCTGGATCCAGGAAGAAAAACTACAGTCCAGGCCAAATCCAGCTGCACCTCTTTTTGTAAATAAATTTTTATTGGAACACTGTCACACTCATTCATTTACCTGCTATCGATAGCTATTTTCTCACTACAGAATTATAAATAGTTACAAGACACCATATGGCCTTTAAAATCTAAAATTAATGGTCCTTTATAGAAATACACAAAATATCTGGCCCTTTAAAAAAAATGTTTTTCCTAACTCCTGATCTAGACAATGGATATATATATAGGTGATCATAAGACTAAGTTTATAAACCTTTCTGTATGTTTGGAATATTTTATATTCAATAGTTGGTAATATATACAATTTTATACATGAATCTTATGACTTCTCAAGAATACAGATAAATACAGAAGCAAATCACAGAAGCAGAGCTTGGATACAATCATAATAGTGATATACTAAAAAGTTATACTGCAGTTAGTTTTTAGTACAAAAGGAACAACTTAAGACAGAAATTTGGTGTCTTAGCCTGACCAGGCGGTGGCGCAGTGGATAGATCATCGGACTGGGATGCGGAAGATCCAGGTTCAAGAACCCGGGGTCGCCAGCTCGAGTGCGGGTTCATCTGGTTTGAGCAAAGCTCACCAGCTTGGACCCAAGGTCACTGGCTCAAGCAAAGGGTTATTCAGTCCGCTGAAGGCCCACCGTCAAGGCACATATGAGAAAGCAGTCAATGAACAACTAAGGTGTTGCAACGAAAAACTGATAGATTGATGCTTCTCATCTCTCTTTGTTACCGTCTGTCCCTATCTATCCCCCTCTCTGACTCTCTGTAAAAAAAATAAAAAATAAAAAGAAAGAAAGAAATTTGGTGTCTTAAACACTCTTACCCTAACAGAGATTTATCCTATAAAAATACAATATGTAAAAAGACTAATAAGCCTGACCTGTGGTGGCGCAGTGGGATAAAGCGTCGACCTGGAACTCTGAGGTTGCCTGTTCGATACCCTGGGCTTGCCTGGTCAAGGCACATATGGGAGTTTATGCTTCCTGCTCCTCCCCTTTCTCTCTCTCTCTCTCCTCTCTAAAAATTGAATAAATAAAATCTAAAAAATAAATAAATAAATAAAAAGACTAATAGTGCTATTATCTGCCTGACACTGTTGGAAGCACTTCACATGTTATGTAACCCTCACAACAACCCTATGAGGCAAATACTACTATTATCACCATTTAACAGATGGGGAAACTAAGACACAAAGTTATTTTGCCTAAATCACATAGCTAGTAAGTAGTATAGCTGGGATTATGAATCCAGATAAAACAACTTCAAAGCCCAATCTTTTTTTTATGTATAAAAGCGATTTATTCCATTATAAACTCTCATACAGTTAGTTATGGAGAATAATGGGCCTGCTGAGAATAAAAGTAGGGAGAGTAAAGGTCATCCAAAACAGAGATAGTATCAAACTAGTGATCAAGGACTAACTCCAAAAAAACAACAAACAAAATACCAAGTTATATCCAGGATTAATTTAATTTTAAAAATAAATACAAGCTATCGATTCACCCTTCTAAACTTAACTGGACAATCTACCCGTGGTATAACTATCAAGTAAAAACATACATTTTTACAACATGGTGGTCCCAAACTCTTTTAAAAACCATTTCATAGGAAGGAAAGAAATAATATGAAAACAGCTCAAGAAATACACTATCAAGCAACAATATACGTATGGGGGGGAAAAGAACACGTAGTTTTGACTTAACTCATGAAACTAAATGCAGACGGTTCAATGTAGAAAAATGTACATCCTGGAAAGTCAGGTGCTCTAAGGCTTGTTTTACAAAGTATCACACTTTAAAAAGATATTAGCTTGTAAGAACATGTAATAAATTCAAAGCGCAATAGGTATTTAATTTTAAAGCATGCCTTTAACATCTATGTAACATTTTTTTGTACTCATTCAATAGAAACTTATCTGGCCACTGGGTAAAGCTAGCAATAAAACTACTGGTCCACAATGTATTAGTACCTACCTTACTTCCTAATTTAATCTTCAGGGAAATGTATCATGGAAATCTCCTTATAAATTTGAAAAATAAATGAACCAAATTTTTATACATTATGACTTAATCACTCCTTACAACAATCACATTATCATCATACAAATTTATTTTTTATTTATTTTTTTAAAGAATTTATTTAATTTTTTTTTAGAAAAAGAAGAGGGAGAGAGAGAGAGAGAGAGAGAGAGAGAGAAGGGGGGAGGAGCAGGAAGCATCAACTCCCATATGTGCCTTGACCAGGCAAGCCTAGGGTTTCAAACTGGTGACCTCAGTGTTCCAGGTCAACGCTTTATCCCACTGCGTCACCACAGGTTAGGCGTCATCATACAAATTTAGTAAGTAGGGAAATTGAGGTTCAGAGAGATTACTTTACCAAAATTACATAGCTAGAGATTATTAGCCCAGACATGAAGTAAGGTTTTCCAATTCCAAAGTTTCCTTATACCACAGCTGTACTTTTCATATATATCAAAAATTATAAGTAAAAACCCCTCTCTGAGAAAGAAAAACTCAAGTATTTCCTTAAGAATAAATAAAATAATTTATCGGACATCAGAGTAATGGCGGTGTGAGATATACTCCTGATCTCTCCCCTTGAAATTTCAACAAACTGAATAACTATAACTCAGCAAAGGAGGCCCAGCTGGGCTTGCAGGCCCACCTGAAAGATCCATGCACCAAATACAGTGTGTCCATAAAGTTATGGTGCACTTTGACCAGTCACAGAAAAGCAACAAGACAATAGAAATGTGAAATCTGCACCAAATAAAAGGAAAACCCTCCCAGTTTCTGCAAAATGATGTGGCAGCATGTACGCATGCGAAGATGATGACGTAACACCGTGTATACAGTGGAGCAGTCCACGGCCATGCCAGTCAAGATGTGGACGGTACAGAGGAAAGTTCAGTGTGTTCTGTGGCTTGCTAAATTCGAATCCGTGACCAAAATGCAACATGAATGTCAGCGCATTTTTTTTTAATTCATTTTAGAGAGGCGAGAGAGAGAGAGAAGGGAGAAGCAGGAAGCATCAACTCCCATATATGCCATGACCAGACAAGTGCAGGTTTCGAACCGGTGACCTCAGCATTCCAGGTCGACACTTTATCCACTGAGCCACCACAGGTCAGGTAATGTCGACGCATTTATAACAAAGTGCCACCACATAGGAATAACATTACTCGGTGGGATAAGCAGTTGAAGGAAACCGGCAGTTTGGTGGAGAAACCCCGTTCTGGTAGGCCATCAGTCAGTGACGAGTCTGTAGAGGCTATACGAGATAGCTACCTAAGAAGCCCTAAAAAATCTGTGTGTGGAGCCTGACCTGTGGTGGCACAGTGGCTAAAGCGTCGACCTGGAAATGCTGAGGTTGCCGGTTCAAAACCCTGGGATTACCTGGTCAAGGTACATATGGGAGTTGATGCTTCCTGCTCCTCCCCTCTTCTCTCTCTCTCTTTCTCCTCCTTTTCTTCTCTCTAAAATGAATAAATAAAGTCTTTAAAAAAATTAAAAAAAAAAAAATCTGTGTGTGAGCCCACACTGAACTGCACTGAATATGTATGAAACTGGGAGTTTTCCTTTTATTTGGTGCAGATTTCACATTTCTATCGACTTTTGTTGCTTTCCTGTGACCAGTCAAAAGTGCACCATGACTTTACGGACACACTGTGGACACACTGTAGACTAAAGGTGGGACGGGGTGAAAAGACAGGTGGAAGATAAAACACACTTGGAGAGGAGACAAACCTGGGGTGACTGGGCTTTTTCTTTCTCTGATGGACTACGAGGAGGCTCTCTGAACTGTCTGAAAGGGTACAGAGAGGGAAACTTGGATTGACTGGGTCTCCTTCTGCTGGGAAGAGTGGTGAGATAGAGGGGCAGAGGGGAAGATAAATCAAAGCGGCCAGAGTGTGGGGTTATGGCCAGTGTTCCCTTGATCTGACTGTGTAGCCAATACTCAGCAGAGAAAGAGAAAGCTAACTTGCGACCCAAGCCTCCCAGATCCCGCCTCCCTCACCTCAAGATACGGAGTGGCAGAGATGAACCCACAGCTAGCTCTCCAGAGCCACTCTCTCCCCTGAAGAACAGAGATACTCCTTGTCCAATCCCCAGGTCTCAAGAGGTGGGAAGGAGAGCCCTGAAACACAAGATCACCAGTGCCAGAGCCGTAAAGCAGGAAACCTGAAGCCGGAAAGCCCTCACAATATGCCCAACCCATCAATGCAACTGTAACCCCACCTA